>NC_090278.1:10874414-11185609 GCF_040414725.1 Anabrus simplex | reverse complement strand
TTGTCCTGGTAGAAATTTCAATTTTCACGAGAATGTAATGTTTCAAAAGTATCCTGCTTGTGCCTTGGATGAGGATATTGAGGAAAGCGGAAGTGATGAGTTAGATCTTGATCACCTGCCTCACGACCAAGCTTGTAAAATTCATGATCTTTGTGCGATGTATCCTGAAGTCTTCACTGATAAGCTGGGGTTGACTAGTGTTCTTAAATACCACATTGATGTAACAGACAAGATTCCTGTTAGATCTCCGCCCTATAGGTTAGCCCCACCCAAGATGGTGGAATTAAAGAACATTATTGATTAAATGCTCCAGAATGGTGTCATTAGACCTTCTATCTCTCCATATTCGTCCCCGATGGTTCTGGTGCCCAAGGCATCTGGAGGTTACAGGCCAGTAGTTGATTATAGGGAATTAAATCGTAAGATCGTCATGCAATCAGTGCCTTTACCTGATTTGCACACTTGTTTCTCTTGGTTCTATGGTGCTAATTATTTTTTGACCTTTGATTTCAATCAGGCATACAACCAAGTGCCTCTAGATGAGGAATCTATTCCCCTCATTGCTTTTGGCACCGACTGGAATTTGTACGAATACACCGTGATTCCTTTTGTATTTTCGACAGGAGCGGCCGTGTTAACACGATTACTGGATTCTGTGTTTGGGGATGTGAAGTTTAAGTTCGTAATTAATTACCTCGATGACTTGGTCATGTATTCAGCAAATTTTGAAGATCATCTCAAGCATGTACAGGAGGTTGTTGAAAGATTGAAGAAAGCAGGTTTAACAGTCAAGCTTTCTAAAACCAACTTTGCCAAATCAGAGATCTCCTTCCTGGGACATATTGTATCGTCACAGGGTGTTTCAGTTATCATGCCCGTACTCAAGCTATTCAGGATTTCAAACCTCCTAAAGATGTAAAAGGGATTGCCAGATTCGTTGGCATGACCAATTTCTTCAGAAAGTTCGTTCCTAATTATGCATAAATTGCTGCTCCTTTGAATTCATTACGTAGAAAAGATGTCAAATTTGTATGGGAAAATCCTCAACAATGAGCCTTTGAGGCCTTGAAGAAAGCTCTAAGTAATGCTCCAAAATTTGCTATTCCTGATTTCAATAAACGGTTCATAATCCAAACCGATGCTTCTGGGAAGGCTATTGCGGGAGACTTATTGCAAGAGTCAGAAATGGGTAGACGACCTATCGCCTATGCGTCTAGATCTCTCTCTCCTCTGGAAAGGAAGTATTCTATCTACGAATTGGAGTGTTTAGCGGTACTATTTTCATTGGAGAAATTCCGTATTTATGTGAAGCACGTTAATTTTTATTTAGAGACCGATAATGAGGCTCTTTCCTGGATTCTGAAAGGCCCAAAAGACGGGAAGACTAACGTGGTGGGCACTGAGAATTTCTGCCTTCAATTTTAAAGTTCGGCACATTCGTGGAACTGAAAATGTAATCGCTGACGGGCTTAGTCGCATGTTTGATGGAGAGGAGGTTGGTGAAAACTTGGAAGTGAAGTGTATATCTCAAGTTGGTTAGGTAACTGTGAATCCTATCTTGACTAATCTTCCCATGTTGTATCAAGATATTGGTCTGCACCAAAATGACGATCCCCAGTTGAAAGAAATTCTGGAAAGAATTAGTCTGGTGAAATTATCAAACCCTATTCCTTAGTAAAATGAGTACTCTGTTGTCAATCCCGTCATGATAAAAAGATAAAGATCGTTGTACCCAAGGTTTTGATCCCTGCTATATTTCAATATTATCATGATGGTCCCATTGGTGGACATTTGGGTAACTTCAAAAATAGGTCGAAAAATAAGGGAGTTCTTTATTTGGAAAAACATGGATCGGGACATCAAGTCCATGGTTAAGTCTTGCAAGAGTTGTGCCATTAGTAAACCTAACCTAAACAAACGTGTAGGGTTGTTGTCATCGACTCAAGCTTCCAGAGCTATGGAACGATTATTTATTGATCATGTAGGACCCTTCCCGCGTCCCAGTCGAGGAAACACTCATGCTTTGGTAGGCATTGATGCTTTTACCAGGTTTTGCTGGATCTTCCCGAGTAGGTCGACTAATTCACAGTCCACTATTTCCTGCTTAAATTCTATTTTCACCTACTTTGGAACACCTAAGTTTTTAGTTTCTGATAATGCTGCTGGGTTTACTAGTCACTTGTTCAGGAAGTATTTGTTTGACTTGTGACCTCCCATGTGACCACTACTCCGTATTATCCAAACCCGTCATATTCCGAGAGAATGAATAGGAATTTAAAGTCAGCTCTCATAGCCTACCACCACCAAGTGGGACACCTGTCTTCATTGGTTGTCCTATGCCTTTACTGCTACCCATGAGTCTCATGGTAAAACCCCATGGAATGAATGTTCAGTTTTGTTCCATTTTCTCCTCTATCAAATCTCCTTCGAATCGAGGAACTACTACCTGAAGTATCTACTCCTCGTGATGTGCGGAAAGTGTGGGATGAGGCCAAAGCAGTGTTGGCTGTGTCATATGAAAAGGTACGAAAAAACTATGACAAGGGCCGAAAACCCACTAAGTTAAGTGTCGGAGACCAAGTATTCGTAAAACGTTATCCTGTCAGTAAGGCTATAAATAAATTTTCTTCAAAATTAGCTCCCATATTCCAGGGACCTTGTACGATATTGCAGGTTTTGAGCCCTGTATCTATGTTTGTCAGCGATCCTATCGCTAAAATAATTCGGAGAGTACATTTATCCCAAGTAAAAGCGGCTTGATGTGTTGTGTGTCTTTGGGTTGAGTTCAAAAATCTTACCGGAAGTTTGGTGGTAATTAGCTTGATAAATGTTTGATTGAACTGGGAGATGGAAGTGCGGAACTTGTCCTGTCTGTGTGAATATTGGAAACCTGTGTATTAGTGTAGCTATACCTTGATGGTTTTCATCTCCGGTGAGGTATGGATCTTCTTGAACTAGAGAAGTATAAGGAAGGCTGTGTGAAATGGTTTCATCCTGTTAAAATATTGTATATCCGTGGAATTAACATTTCGGTGATCAATTGCTGGAAGTTTAACTAATTATTATTATTATTGTTAATTATGGATTGGTGTGAATTTAATTGGGGACCTGTTATGGTAGAAGATTGAATTTTGATGACTGATGTGGTTCTATGTTTGGTAATGTGACCTTGGTATTATGATTCAGCGGTGTGCATGACGGATGTCTTTAGGAGAACCTAACCGTGATTTAATTTTTTCCCTGTGTTATTGGAATTGATATAGTAAGTGTCTAAAGAAACAACTTGGTGATATTATTTTCCTATTTTGGTGCTTGTCGGTTGTAAAGAAGTGTGGTTATGCTGGAATATGTATACGATACCTAATTTTCTGACTCTGTCTGCGTTCGGCAACGTAGTACGGTAAAAAATTTGGATGTATCTTAGAAATCTGATGAGATTTTTCCTTCTGTGTGAGTACTTATTTGCTGTGATAATCTTATTAAGAATCTTGCATCATGTACTTCTCTGAAACTGTGGCCCTTGATAGGTATTGTCCATGGAAACTCTTGGCTGTAAGTGTTGAAAATAGGGCATACTCTGCTTTAATCCGAGTGGAGTTAATTGTTACGGAGTACTGTCGCCCGGAGCTGGGAAGAATTACAGTTTGCTGTGTGCATGAACCTTGTGTTCTTACTGTATCTTAATTCTGGGTTCCTGGGGGATGGATTTCTCAATTTAGATGAACTTATGTTTTCTCTTAGGGGCCATTGGATTCTCAGATTACATAGTGTTCCCTTCTTGAGTCACTTGTTGCCATACACTATTTTATGTTTGGTATGTTGATTATAAAGTTATTACATCTGTTAAATTTTGGTACATTATTTCTGTACTCTATGCAAGTTAGTAATAATGTGGACTTCGTGTTTGAAAGGTGGTCAAGTATTCTGCCTGTACATCGCTTTTATCATTGTTCGCTGAAGTTTTAGGTCAAAATTAGAACCTATTTTCCAGTGTATTGTTTGATGTTGAGTTGTAGAATCACGTAATGTACTTGGGGTTTTGTTGGTTTGTGTGTTATTGTGAGGTTAAGGTTGAGATTATGAAGGATTCATGACCTGAGGACCGTAACGTTCTTTCGCGTTAATGGTATGGTTTTTGATCCTTGTCTAAGGGTGTGAATTTTGGCTTATGGGATTAATTTTGGGGGATTGTGGGGTGGCATTATGGTTTCGTTATGAGGTGACTGCGTTCCTCTGAAGCCATGATGGTGGTTATTGTGATGATGATATTGGATAGACACTCTGAGATTTGTTGGGTTGTTGTCGAGGATTGTGTCCTTTACCTTCGAGGCTGACGCATCTACACTTGTGGTCATTAGAGTGGTGTTGGATTGTTGTTGTGGTAATCTAGTTTGTGGGTAGTTGTCGTGTGGACATCAAGAGGAGGTTGTTCATTGCCTTTAATATGTTTTCTTGATGTCATGTTGGTTTTGGGGAAACTCATCTAATGTATCTACAACTCTTTTGGGAAAGATTCTTAGCTAATATGTTTATTTTTGTGTCTGTCGTCTTGGTCTTGGCTCAACTTGTTATTTTCTCTGCCATAACCTGTTCTTCTGAGGTCATATTACTTAATTGCTAGTACCTTAATGTTCGTTTCGATTAACCTGCCTGTCTTAGGTATTTTATCAAGGGAGCTACATCTCGGTTAGTGTTGTTGGCATAATAACTTACCGTTGTGTGATGTAGAAGAATAGGTATGGGATTATTCTGCTCATTCGGTCGGTACTAGAGTCTTGGATCCTCTATCTACCCCGTTTCTATGTATTTGGTAGGATATCTATTTGCTGCGACTATTATCTGCGGACTTCACTTATGATTTGACTGGTGTGTTTTTTTAGGCCGAGATTCCTTGGGAATAACTGGTAGTGAATTGTGTCTGATGTCTGCACCTTATTCTTCATATTGGTCACTTAATTGAGGTACATTGCCTTTATTTCTTCATGGAGTGATTTAAGAAAATGGTGGCATTAGGTGAATGATTCTGTGAAAACTGTGGGGACGGTGTGATTTCAGAGGGGTTTTGTCTCCCGTGTTTCTTATTGCCATTTTATGTCCCGGTACTCCTAGGGTGTTGAAGTAGGTGTTGATATGGAGTGTTATTTGCCTGGTAATTGCTGATAGTTCGGTTATTGATGACTCACCTTAACGCGTACCCTCCATCTAATTATGTACATATGTCTCCAACTATAGCTAGCTTGTTGCCGTGGCTCTGGACATTGATATCTCCTACTCTAGGTTATTCACCTGTACTAAACGTGTTTGTTCCGTGTCTCTAGAATATTTTTTTACTGTTACTAGTCATTTTCTTCTCTTTTGGAATGATATTATGCGTAGTGTAATATGGAAGTTGAAGCTGTGTAGTAGAATAATTATTTTGACTAGGATATGATTTGGAATCTTCAAAGAATGTATTTCAACTATTGATGGCTGGGTTGTGATTTCACGGATGTGTGTTTAAAATTTAACTAGAGTTTATATGTTGTTTCATTCCTTATACTTACTCTAGGCATGATAATTGATTGTGCGTTGTCTAGCCATTCATGTCTCACCTAAGTATTGTAACGGTTGGATGTGTAATATTTATTTATTTGCCCCTTGTTGTGGGTTATTTGCTTCTTTATTAATTTTCTTTTCCCGATAACTGAAGTTGCGGGAAGTTTGGGGTTTATGTCCGTGTTCATGCATCAAAGATACCCGAGATAGTGCATTAGAAAGGTTTTCTGGTGATTTTTCTGTGGTTAGCGTTCAATGACTGATAATTGATGTTAATAACTTTAATTTGATTTAAATTTCAATTAATTGGAATCTGAAATATTTTGACTTGTAGTTTGACAAGGTCCGGATTTTGCTTTAACTAATTTACCTTCTATTAAAGTATTCTTTCAAAAAATATTTGATGAATTATTATCTCAGCCAATTAGTAGTTAAACTTAGTTTAATTGATTCGCTTCTACAAATCGCGACGGCCTTTTCATTGGGATTTCTGGGTATGTATTCTGGTCATTTATTATTTCTTGTTTTCTTGTTATTATCCCAGGTCGTGCTAAACACTCTTCCTTATTAGTTTACTGTGTTGTGAGAAAATGAGTATGCGTTGTCAACTATTAACTATTATATTGGCCTGATTCCGTACGAGCACGACGAATTTAACAACATTGATCTGAAGGTGAAAGGAATCTTAAGAGAGCATAATATAGTCAGAACAGCAGGTAATATGGAACGACTGTACCTGAAAAGACATGAGTTAGGAAGAGGACTACAAAATATTTCTGAGAAGGCCGAATTGATTTTACTTGAACTATGTAAATATTTGTCAACAAACACAAGAACGAAGTTTATCGCAGAAAGTGAAAGAAGAAATGCAACCCATCTGGGACTGATTGAAGAGCATCTGAAACGGAAGTACCTAATTGAGGACGGAAACGATTTAAAGGTAAAAGTAGTTAAACAGAAACAAAAAGAGGTGCGAATGGATCGAATCATGGCTGTGTCAATGCATTCCACATCGTTCCGTGATCAAGAGGAGAAATTTGTAGACGTAAAACAGTCATCGTTATGGCTAATGAGGGGAATATATCTCCACAGGAAGAAGGAATGTTCTGTAAGATACAAGACAGAAAAATCTTCTTTAGTCATGGGAGTATATTCCAGAGGTGCCCACACTGCAACCAGGGCAAAAAGACACTAGACCATCTGGCAACACAATGTCGACGAATGCTTAATTTGGATTACAAGAAACGCACCAATGACGTTGTCAGATGTTTGCATTTCATGTTCACAAAAAGGTATGGGCTGAATAATTCTAAGAAACTAAAGAACTATAAAGAGGAAAATGTCATATCCAATCAGCGGATTAGAATAAAGTCAGGCGTCATCATACAAACTGAGCTTCACATTGAACACAACAAACCGGATCTGATGATACATGACCTTTCAAAGAATGAAATCCTGTTAATTGAAGTTGGAATCAAATCAAAAATATCCTAAAACAGACTTAAACCACTAAAGGAAGAAAGTACGAGATGCTAGCCAAGGAACTCTCACTTATGTACAATGGAGCCAAGGTGACGATGGTCCCTGTGGTAATAACGTGGGACGGGCTACTTACCAACCTGTTCAAGAAGCACATGGACAAATTGGAAGTGAGCAAACAACTACAGGCCTACCTACAGACCGTCGTACCAAAAGGAACGTGTAAGAGTGTGCTAATCGACTTCAGACGAGGCAACTTGGATAACGAGTTGTGGACGGAGAATTTACAAAGAATGAAGGACCAGATGGAGGCGGTCCTGGTACCGTAAATGGTGTGCAAGAAGTGTGTATATAAATGCGTAGAATCATTGGATGTAACATCGACTTGAAAACTAATTGAATAAATTATTTATTATTATTATTATTATTGTTATTATTATTACTATTATTCGGTATTTTACGACTTTTTTCTTTGTTTTTAGAAAATCATCGTCTGCTCTCAACATTATTCCAGTAACCATTCATCAGTTTGCAGTCTTCAACTTAATTAAGCCTAAACTGTTGGTTAGTGTTAGGCAGTTCTGTTAATAATCTAACTAACCTTCATGCTCTTTCTTTTCCTTTTACCTTCATCACTATGTGCTACTCTTAGGCAGTAATATCTCTATTAATAATTTGTTGTTCTCTTCAAACCTTAAGCTGGTTACTGTACCTGACCGTTATGAATTGAATTTTCGTTTTTTCTACTTTTGAACCTTGCGACTCGAGAGAAGGACATTGAGTTGACACATTTTTAACAACAGCGGCAACACCCCGATCGATCGTAATCCGCATGAGTGCTTCTACTTTGTTAGGTATTGAACATTCATCTCTCTGTTTACTTCTAAGTTTAAACTTACGATAATATCTAACCTCTATGGGTTAAAACTTAATTTCTTCCGGAATTTACAACTGTGTGTGTCTCCGTTACTTTTACATTTAATCTCTTAACTTCAAACTCGCCACAATATCTGACCTCTATAGGTTGAAACTTTGTTTCTTCCGAACATTGCAACTTTCGTTTAATCTCTATTGATAAATGGTTCTTCTCTTCAAACCTCATGCTGGTTACTGTATGTAACCTTTATTAATTGAATTTTCGTTTTTTCTAGTTTTTAACCTTGCGACTTAAGAGAAGGACATTGAGTTACTATATTTTTGACAACGGCAGCAACACCCTCATCGATCGTTATCTGCAAGGGTGCATCTACTTTGTTAGGTATGGAACATTTATCTCTCAGTATGCTTCTTCTAACTTTAAATTTACGATAATATCTAAACTCTATAGGTAGAAACTTGGTATCTTCCGGACTTTACAACTATGTGTGTCTCCGTTACTTTTACATTTAATCTTGTAACTTCAAGCTCGCGAAATGTCTGACCTCTGTAGGTTGAAACTTGGTTTCTTCCGAACATCACAACTATACGTAACCCTTTACTCTTTTATCTAATCTCTATTGATAAAGTGTTGTACTATTTTCAGAATTTGTTGCATACGCTGTTCACCTTAACACTCTATTCTACTATTAGCAGGGAGAGAGGACACTATGTTCTCCTGCGAGCAGTGTTAGGCTAAGTTTATAAGACGGGATAACCTTGCACGTCATATTAAAATAAAACATCCTAACATAACATCTGCATTTTCTCAAGATTGTAGAGAATATTTTGCTAATGTAGAGCAGTACCAAGCTCACTTACTAAAAGTACATCAGGTATCTACTTGCGACTATAACCCTACTATGTTCCCCTGCGGGCAGTGTGAGGCTACTTTTACAAGACGGGATAGCCTCGTACGCCATATTAAAACAAAACACCCAAGCATAACACCTGCTTTATGTGAAGATTGTGGGAAATATTTTGGTAATGTAGAACAATACCTGGCTCACTTTGTAGAAGTGCATCAGGTATCTACTTGCAACTATAACCCTCAGGCAACGCAAAGAAAGCGTGTAAATACTGATGTAGATGTAGAAATCTGTAGTAACAAAAAACCAAGGACAAATAAAGTTACTGAAGAACTTCAAACTTTACACTGCGAACACTGTAGCACCAATGTACCATCTTCACATTTTCAGGGTCACTTACGAAGTAATGCACATAAAACAAATGCCTGTACAAGTGCTAGTAATACAAACATCGAATAAATTACACTGAAGGAAATGGAAATTGCAACACCCAGAAGGAGTAATGCTACATTGCTGCAATTCAACAGGCAGGACGAGTGTTCGGTTGTGATTCGATTATTACACTTTCAGGTCCCTCTGACCGCAAGTTTGGACACAAGCAATACAGGATGTGCCCATCACGAGCTGTAATACATTGATGAATTCGTCGAGGCATGTAGTCAGTAAGGCCGTGGATCGCTTCCTGAGGAATTGTGGCCCATACTTGCTGCACTGCACGGGTCAGTTGTTCCAGAGTTTTGGGTGGCTGAGGACGGTTGACCAGTTGTCGACCCATCATGTCCCACACATGCTCAATAGGACTGAGGTCCGGGGATCTGGCGGGCCATTCTAAGGTTGTGATTTCGTGGAAAGCTTCTCTGGAGATGCTTGCAGTGTGAACCCGGGCATTGTCCTGCTGAAACATCCCATTAGCAATGTTCGCCATCATAGGGACAACCACTGGATTGAGTACCCTATCAACGTGCTGTCGAGCAGGCATGGTGCCCTCAACAAGCACTAATTGTGATTTCACATTGAAGCCAATAGCTCCCCAAACCATAATGCTTGGTGTTGGCCCTGTGTGCCTCTCGACAATAATGATCTGGGCGGCCCCTCTCCCCGGTACGTCGGCGCACACGATTCCGGCGATCACTGCGGGCAATACAAAAGCGCTATTCATTACTAAAGACGACCCTATGCCATTCGTCCATCCACGTCGATCTTTCTCGACACCAGGCCAGCCTTACACGCCGCTGTTGTGGGGTCAATGCAACACCTTCTGCAGGGCCACGGGCTCGTAAGTCAGCTGCACGCAGGTGATTACCAACTGTTTGTTGTGTAACATGGGGTGCAACAGCTGCTTGAATTTGCGCTGCTGTTGCATGGGGTTCCATCCGGGCCATCCGAATGATGCGGCGATCCTCTCTCACAGTTGTCTGTCGCGCTGGGCCTGTGCCAGATCTACGAGTGTGGGTACCTTCATTTCACCACTGCTGCCATACACGTTGTACCGTAGATGCCTGTCGGCCAACACGTGCAACGACAGTCCTTAGCGATAATCCAGCCTCACACAGCCCAATTATCCAAGTTCTCTCAAACGGCGGCAGTTGGTGATAGCGTGCTCTTGTCTGTCATCGAGGCATGTTTGACGGGGAACACTTCACTGCACAGACTGCAAGTCAACTACGCTACACCAGAGTCCATATACTGGAGTTGATTCCTCCGCGACCAATCACGTGGGGAGACCTGTACCAACAATTCAATGGGTCTGAAACTTTGATCGTTTACATACCTACATGGCTTCGTTACATATCTTGAATATCTACACCAACGACCAACGCCTTCGTGGTGTTGCAATTTCCATTTTCTTAAGTGTAATGCTGCAATTCCAGGCAGGATTTTCAGTTGCAGAATTCGTACAAGTCAGAAGTTTCAAGGCACCGAAAACTTTTTAAATTGCGTTAAACTGGATGTGCAACAGCTTCTTAACAACATCTTTGTCTGATAATAATTTATTTAAAGTTAATTTTGAACATTTTGCTTTGCATATTAAGAGCACAGATGAATGTGAAATAACTGAAATGAAATAATTTAATACAAGGAATTTCGTAGTGAGTGAGGCAACTAATTCCAGTGATGAATTCAGGGATATCTCGAACGTTTTTTCAAAGAAGAGCGTGGAATTTCAGGTAAAAGAATCAGTGTGGGCTTTATTTGGAATTTTGTATCTAGAAGTTAACATCAATAAGTACAATGCCTTGCGAGGATGTTCATACCTCGAGCTGCCGACATGGATTCAGCAAAGTAAAAGCTGTTGTCAACGTCCAAAGCGATGACAAGGCGTGTTTTGCATGGGCTGTTGTGTCGGCTTTAAATCCTGCAAAACGGAATGTAGCGAATAGAACGTTATCGTATCCTCACTATTCAACACAACTAAATTTAATGGTATAGAATTTCCTATGCAACCAAAGGATATTAAGCGCTTTGAACAACTAAATCATATTAGCATTAACGTGTATGGTGTAGACAAAAAGTCTGTAGTAGGTCCTCTGTATTGTACTTGTAATAATAAGAGTACTCATGTTAACTTTTCTATATCGAAAACTGTGAGTATAGTCACTTTGTTCGATTAAAATTTGAGTAGAGTTGTTGGTAGTCAGTTGTCAAAGCGTGATGGTAAAAACTGGCTATGCGACGGATGCTTGCAGCATTTTATAACTGAAGATCAGTTAACAAACCATTCTAAAAATAACTGCAATCATGTACGTACAAAGATACTTACTACAGGCAATAATGTTTTGAAATTCACGAATGATAACAAGCAGATGTGGGTGCCTTTTGTTATTACGCAGACTTTGAAGTCATCCTCAAACCATTCAGCACATGGCGCCTAATCCATACAACTCTTTTACTAATACAACACACATGCATGTCCCGTATAGCTTCGCGTATTATATCATGTGTAGTTATAATAGTACGCTTAACAAGTTAGAGCTGTATCAAGGACCTGATGTTGCTAAAGTATTTTTGAAAGACTTGAAAGTGATGCAGTACGACTTAGCAGTATTCTAAATACTAACATTCCAGTGAAACCGCTCACCGAAATTCAGATACAAGAACATGAACGTACTACAAAATGTAGTATTTGTGATGGCGAATTTTCTGAAAATAACCCTAAAGTTTTTCATCAAGACCATTTAACTGGCTTGTACAGATGGCCTGCTCATAACAGCTGCAATCTTAAGTAGAGAGTTCCAATTTTTATTCCCGTAATTTTTCATAACGTATCTAATTACGAATCACATTTTATTATTTCACAGTTTGGAGCTTCAGATGAAAAAGTAGATATAATCCCTCAGAACAAAGAGCGGTACATTGCATTTATAAAGTGCGTAAAAGTAGATCAGGAGCATACTATAAAATTGAGATTTCTTGACTCGTTTCGCTTTATGGCGAGTAGCCTTGATAAATTTTCTAGTAATTTGCAACCAGAACAATTTACAGAAATTCGACGCATTTTCCTTGAAGAAGAGCAGTTTAATTTAATTGGGCGTAAGTGTGTTTCCTTTTATGAATATATTGCCTGCTTAGAACGCCTAGAAGAACGCGCCTTACCATCAAAAAAATCATTTTACAGCTCGCTGAATTCAGCTGATATTACTGATGATGGCTATTTACATGCACAACGTATCTGGGAGCAGTTCAACATTCAAACGCTAGGTGAATACTCTGATTTATATTTAAAGACGGATGTACTCTTGTTTATTGATGTTTTTGAAAATTTTCGCTGTGTTTGCAAGAACACCTACAGCCTTGATCCAAGTCAGTATTTTACAGCGCTCGGGTTAAGTTGGGATGGTATGTTAAAATACACGCAATTGAATTTGAAACTGGTAACATATATCGATATGGTGCACTTTATAAAATCGTCTATTGAGGTGGCCTATGTCAGTGTAGTGGGCGGTATTCTAATAATAAGTACATGCCGAGTTTTGACTCTAGTCAGGGATCTCAGCATATTGTTTGTCTTGATGTTAACAATCAGTATGGGAGGGCGGTGAGTCAGCATCTACCATTAAATAGCTTCCGCTGGCTAACGCAGTGCGAAATTGAAAATTTACAGCTGCACACCCTAGACGATGAAGCTAATAAAGGGTATTTCTTTCAAGTTGACTTACTGTATCCTAAAGAGTTACACAATTCTCATAATAACTTACCGTTCTGCCCTGGAAATATGAAATCTCCGTACATCACATCAACAACAAAGATGCTAATCGCTAATTCGTGTAACAAATCCAAGTATGTCATTCATTATCGGAATTTAAAACAGTGTTTACAGCATGGTTTGAAGTAATCCAAAATTCATCGCGTACTAGAATTCAATCAGTCACCGTGGCTAAGACCATATATCGATCTCACGAATGATTTAAGAACAAATGCAGTTTACGAGTTCGAGAAAGATTTTTACAAGCTCATGAATAACAGTGTGTTTGGTAAGACTATGGAAAATGTTGACAAACGCGTTGATGTAAAATTGATTACAAACTTGGAAAATATTAAGCAAAGGTATGGTGCTAACTATTTAATAAGTAAACCGAATTTCCATAGCTGTACTATTATACATGAAAATTTAATTATTATACAGATGAATCGTGTTAATGTTAAGTACGACAAACCTACCTACGCTGGCTTTGCTGTACTTGAATTAGCTAAAAACACTGGTATATGAATTCCATTAAGATTCCGAATTTCCTTAGCTGTACTATTATACATGGAAATTTATTTATTATACAGATGAATCGTGTTAATGTTAAGTACAACAAACCTACCTACGCTGGCTTTGCTGTACTTGAATTAGCTAAAAACACAGATATATGAATTCCATTAAGATTATATGATGAAGAAGTACGCTCATAATTCGCAATTTCTGTACACAGATAACGATTCGTTTATTTACCAGATCATAACTGATGACTATTACAGTGATATAAAGCCAGACTTAGGTAGGTTTGATACTAGTAACTACCCTGAAAATAATGATAATAATCTACCACTAGTAAACAAGAAAGTTCTAGGTAAAATGACAAACGAAGTGCTGGAAATATTATCGATTCATTTGTAGGTACTAAATTCAAATCATATTGCATAATGCTCTTAAATCAACTAGAAATAAATAGATTGAAAAGAATTAAGAAAAGCATAGTCCAGAATGAGCTATGTTTAGAAAATTATAAAAATTGTATTAATAGTAATCCACCTATTTTACATAAGCAAATGGCGGTTATTAGAAGCAAGAAGCATCAGTTGTACACTCATTTAGTTAATAAGGTAGCCATTAATAATCAAGACTACAAACGGTTTGTCATTCCAAATTCTACCGACACTCTAGCCTAGGGGGATAATAAAATTAATAGGTACTACTTCACATAAAGCAGATGTGTGTGTAAATATTATGCTAGAGCTGTGTACTTTGTAATATATACGCTAAGCTTTCTTACTTCACATATAAATGTGCATATTGTATAAAGATAGTAAGAAGGTAGAGGTACACTAAGAGTGTAGTACAGCAAATAATTCAAGTTTAAACTTGTACATATAAAAATGAGCAGAATTGCATTATTATTTAAAAAGGGTGTTGTACGCCGACATTGTAAGATGTACGTATATGAAGCGGTAATGACTACAGCAAATAATTTAAGATGAAACTTGTACATACAAGATGCAATAAATAATGTAGAATTGACATATTCTTTTATTTTAGATTAGGTATTGCCTTCTCCTCCTCCCGCTCCTTCTTCTTAAATACTTGGAGAAGAAGAGTAAGTCTGTCAAGAAAGAAGTTGTTCAGATTCGTAAGTATGTCATCGTCTTAGAAGATCAGCTGGGTAAGTATGTTGAGAAGGGAAAAGGTATCTCTCTAAACAGTGTTTAATTCAACTTTTGCAATGCAATGTTCTGCAACATCGAACTATAGTATGCAATTTTGTGTTCTCAACACTTGTTGTAATATGTTTTGTACAGTAGTATGTGCTCAAGTCTAAACATGCACACTGATGTTATAACTGCAGCACGTGCACACTCTTCCTTTTGCAATGCATGTTCGATTGACATGTGCCTTGACAGAGAAGGAGGAAGAGCAGCATAGTAAGTATGTTGAGAGGGATTTTTATTCTGAACTGTGTTTGATTCTAGACTTGCAATGCAATGTTCTACAACATCGAACTATAGTGTGCGATTTTTGTGCTCTCAACACTTGTAATATGTTTTGAACAGCAGTATGTGTTCAAGTCTATACATGCAGCACGTGCTCACGCTAGCCTTCGTGATGCATGATTAAAATTGTGCCTTAACAGAGGAGAAGGCTATATCAGCCTATGTATAACCACCATCTTGTGCAGTAACCTCTAAGCTAGCTTTCTCCAAAAGAGCCACCGCTATCTTGCGCAATCACACGATGCTCGGTTGATTAAATGTGACAGCTGTCAAAAAGCACGTGGGTTTGTAAAGCATATGGAATTTTTCAAATTGCCGCCACTACATTCCAAAGGCATGTAGATAGCAGCACGATGCTTTGTTGATTAACGATGGTGGCAGCTGCACGTAGAATGTTTTAAATTGCCGGCTACTACGATAAAGATAGCTTAAAGTTGTCAGCTTGCGAAAGGCATGTAGAAAAAGCCGCCACCACATTTCAAAGGTAATAGCTAAAGATGGCAGCATGATGCTTTGTTGTTTAAAGATGGCAGCTGTCAAAAAAGCACGTAGAAATTGCTGCCACCACATTTCAAAGGTAGTGCCGTAAAGAGTGCAGCACGAAGGTTAGCGATGCAAGATGGGGGATGACGGCTGTCAAAAAAGCACGTGGCCTTGTTTACACACAAGAGCACGTGGCTTTCGGAGGAGGCCTCTCCCGAGAGCGTGTGGAGGGGGATGTGGAGGAGGCCTCTGCGGAGGGCCGGTGGAGGTGGAGGCGGCAGAACTGTCCACTTATACTACTAGTAACATTACCTTGACCATTGTTTGTTGTGATATTCTTCGTCTATTTTGGTGCCACTCATCTCCGATAGATAGGATTACTGCTGCGTACCGAGTATAATAGCCTGCCCGAATATTGGCGGCAATTGCTCGGGAGTTAGATCCTTCTCTACTTTAGCATGCCATTCCTCTGGTTCATACATTTTCTGATACTACTGGTATGTAACACACTGGTTCATCATAGCATTCCAGCTAATCAATCCCTACTCTGAAGCACTGATTGGAATGAGAAGTGTACACATTTAACGGAAAAATGGCAGAGTAACGTTCGCGGCTGTCTGCGGCCTGGTCATTCCAGCACTTGAACTATGGACTGTTCACCGTAGAACTGTGTGTTCAAAATGAGATTATGTGCGCTTTTCCTCTGATCGAGTATTTTATATGATAACATTGATTTTAATCGCTACATTCCTACTGATGTCATTATAATGACCTATGTTGACTGCAGTTGAGAAAACCAAAAAAACAGTCTTTTTGAGAATTCCGTAGCAAAGCAGGGTACATCAGCTAGTAATTACATAGGCCTTTGTCCAAATTCATTCATGATTTATGCAGTGTTCTCCCCAGAAGTTTCGTTACCTGGGTGACAGGAATGAGCAGCCGTAAAAAATAAAAATGATAAAATTTCAACCTATTCCCCTCAGGTCATTAACAATAATACTAGACAGGTAAACATTAACTGAAAAAATCAACTATTTTAGTGTTATCACGAAGAAGACGTAACAAAGTAGTTTGAACTTCTAGTGTTCTACTACTCGTTCATAATCACTCGGTTGCTGCGGAGAGCCAGACGGGTTTGTTACGTTCCGCGGAATCGATTACTCGCATGCGATACCACGCTAATCCAGACATCGCTCGTGCATGACACTACGTGATAAGATGAACTCCGACGTAACTCGCGCAATTATGTTGACAATGATGAAGATATTTTAATTTAAATGAACAGTTTGACAGTGTTTACATTTTAATTTGGAACACATAATGACTGAAATATGTGTAGTCTACGTAGCTCAGGCGGCAGTGCGCCAGCATCTCACCACTGGGTTCCGTGGTTCAAATAGCTGTCACTCCATGTTAGGTCTGTGCTGGACAAAGCAGAGGCGGGACAGGTTTTTCTCCGGGTACTCCGGTTTTCTCTGTCATCTTTCATTCCAGCAACACTTGATTGAATTGATTGAATGATATGTTGTGTTTTGGTGCAATATGTAGGAACAGGGTACGTGCTACCATGCCTTGGTTTCTTCAAACACTACTCTGCCAGAGACTTGCCATCTTCTAGCAGATACAAAAGAAGTACAAATCTCCATATTTCTTAGTGTGTGGCCCTAGGTGCCTCATTTGACAGGCTGAAAGATGTATCATATAGTAAGTTTCTTGAGAAAATACAAATGGTGTTGCTGAAAACTTTTGACGTGTCAGTGCAACATTAGACTGCAAAAAGAGAGGAAAGTATTATGTTGTAACTTGTCAGTTCCACTCTTTTTTTCAAAAATGAATGATTTTGTATTTGTATTGTATTGTTTTCTGGCTGATGATTATTAATTGATGAATAACACTACTGAATGTAATGTCACGAAATTATGATATACCATGTTCACTAAAACCTTCGTGGAAATTTCTACACAATTCTTATACCTGTAATACTGTGGATAGTAGGTAGAATATAGCTCCATAAATCAAACGATCATGTACCATTTCTGTTTACCTTTGAATCCTACAAACATCCCCCTTAGCATATGAGTTTCCTTTAATCATTTTGGTTCCTGTGTATGGCTTTCTTTCTTACATTGTATTTATATTTCATTTCCTGCATAAGTGGCATATCTTGATACTATTGACTGTAGAGGTTGGCCTCGATAGTGTTAAGAGGACTGATGTACGAGGTGATGTTAGTGTCTATTTCTGTAGTAGATCTTAATCCGAGATAAGGACTGCCAATCCCACTCACCTTCTGGTCACGTCTTTCCTTCCTTCCTCCTTTTGTGAGTTAGCTTCTTTTTCCCTCAGCACAAAAAAAAGATTAGCACAGGCCAGGCCGGTCACTCCCTTCCTTCATGGCTTTGTAAATTAGTAAAACTAAAATTATTAATAAGCAGCACAGGCTGCTAAACTTCTTTTCTCCAGCAAAATAATAATGAAGCACAGGCAAACCTCCAGGTGTATCAATGTTCAGAATGAAGTATTTAAGAAAAAGGTAACAGAAAGAAAGAAATGAATATATTTAAGAGTGGGGGAGAATGAGATCCTGAGGACCTGACGCGCTAAACGATTTAAATCGCCCGCCCGGTAATTTTAGTTCAGGCCTCCGACGGCCATAGCCGCTAGCATGCAATTCATGGCAACCTTTGTGGCAGCTCCCAGCCCAAGGGGGCCCATACCACGGCCAACTCGAAGTTCCGGCCTGCTACACACGACAGTTCCATAGTGATGATGTCAGCTTTTTAGTGCAGCGATATGTAGGCACGAGTCTTGTTTACATGGTGGTTTCGTAGCACGTTTGTGTTATTTCAACGTTATTAGAGGTTCTTTCGCGTTTAAAAGTCATAACTGTATGAAAACGCATCAGTAAAGGATGTATTTTCAGCAATAGTATGTGTTAAATACTGTGGAATTCTAATTCGAGCAGCCTGATGTTAGGAAGTACTGCTAGGTTATGTGATAGGTTAAGTGTACCCACTGAACTATTATGAATTGTCTAAAGTACTCTAAATTTTATCATTTAATTATGATTATTACTATAATGTGTTAGTGTAATGTATGCTCCTCTTTACAAAATGGGGCGAACGTGTAGTGTGCCTGGATGTAGGCCTACATCCAATTACCGTTCAAATAAGGAGGTGGCTATCTCAACATTTGCGTTTCCTATCTATAAGGAGAAGGGAGCTAAATGGATTAATGTTATATACCGATCTAATTTTGAACTCAGTAAATATTCCTGTGTCTATATTAAACATTTTTTACGAAAATCACATATTTCGAGTTGATACTGCAAAACGATCAGATGGTTCCGTTTTAACTGTGCCTAGGTTAAAGCCAAAGCTAACTGACGATGCTGTGCCAACTATATTTCCTGGGCAGCCGTCAGATATATGTCTCAACCAACACCTGCCAAACGAAAATCGCCAGAAGAAGGAGACAAATTATCAAATTATGAGGACTTGTTGGGTAAGTTAACAACTCTAAATGTACTTGAATTTTCTACCAAAACTGATCTCAGTAAAGTTTTGTTTTACAAGCTTCAAACCAAATTCATACTTGCTAAAGCTGTGCAGAGAGGGGTTGAAACAGCTTACAGATTTTGTTTTTCAAATTGCTGTGGAGGGCTACACTTTATTTCAGACCTTGATATCTGATTTTAAAGATGCCTTTTTGAACACCAGAAGTCACAGGGATGTTTTTACAAATTTTGAAAATGAAAGTTGAAGAAACTGGGGAACAAGGCCAGAATTCGCCGGCACAGCTATGACGACATACTTACGGGACCTCCTGGGTAGGAGGGGTTTCGGGTGGGGAGAAATCAAAACATACTGAAGAAATTTCGCATTTACTTTCTATGTCTTCAGCTTCTTTCAACTCCCGCCTGTATTTCACCGGCGTCCATTTAACCTAATTTATACGTACTTATTCCACTTACATATTCGCATACTATACTCATTTTACTTAAGTTTATCTGTCATAAATTCCTGGCGATAGGTCGTCTTGAACCAGCGATCTCCAACTCCGTAGTCCATCAGCTTATCCACTCAGCTAACATGTTACTTGATAATTTGAGGTGTAAACAATATATATAGAGATACATATAGTATATACATATACCAGTAATAGAGATGGCATTGCAAAGTAATTAATAATTACCCCCAAAAGATGACTCTGTCGTCTCTCTCTCAACTGTTGCCAACTTAACTTCTACGAGGAACAAGAATACATCAAACTCAAATCACGAGTTTCAATACCGGCACTGTGATTATTGTTTGAAGAGGGAGTACAACTAAATAACAGACGAAAACAAACCAGTCGTGTGTCGTGTCTCCAGCTATGTTATAGTCGTGATTACTGTCTTAAGAGGAAGTAGGCTTACAACTAGAAGAAAGCAATTGAGTTGTGTGTCCAGCTCTGTCATAGTCGTGATTATTGTTTTAAGAGGAAGTATTACTAAACAGAAACAATCGAGTTGTGTCTCCAGCTCCGTAATAGTCGTGATTATTGTTTTAAGACGAAGTACAACTAGCCAAAACAACTCCTGTTGGGTGCTGTATCCATACTAGTAATTATAATTTTAAGAGGGAGTACATCTACGTAAACACAAGAAGTCCATCTTCTGTCCACTCCTCTGTCAACTGATGGTGAGTACCCATATATTCATATCCTGTCTCAGTGATTGCAGTATACTCGTATGTATAGTGTTGCCTTCCCATTCGTGACGTGATCACCAAAAGTGTACTTCCAACAACAGTCGCTGAATTAGCAATGCTGTCGCACCTAACCGAACCTCTCACTACCAGTGGTTTTCTTTGGATCACAACCTAACCTGTCACTATCAGTGGTTTTCCGTGGATCACTCCGTTCAATTAGCAACGCTGTCGCACCTAACCAAACCTAACCTAACGTGTCACTACCAGTGGTTTTCGGTGGATCACAACCTAACCTGTCACTATCAGTGGTTTTCGGTGGATCACTCCGTTCAATTAGCAATGCTGTCGCACCTGACCAAACCTAACCTAACGTGTCACTACCAGTGGTTTTCGGTGGATCACAACCTAACCTGTCACTATCAGTGGTTTTTGGTGGATCACAACCTAATCTTCACTATCAGTGGTTTTCGGTGGATCACTCCGTTCAATTAGCAATGCTGTCGCACCTAACCAAACCTAACCTAACGTGTCACTACCAGTGGTTTTCTGTGGATAACAACCTAACCTGTCACTATCAGTGGTTTTCGGTGGATCACTCCGTTCAATTAGCAATGCTGTCGCACCTAACGAAACCTAACCTAACGTGTCACTATCAGTGGTTTTCGGTGGATCACCCCGTTCAATTAGCAATGCTGTCGCGCCTAACCAAACCTAACCTAACGTGTCACTACCAGTGGTTTTCGGTGGATCACAACCTAACCTGTCACTATCAGTGGTTTTTGGTGGAACACAACCTAACCTTCACCATCAGTGGTTTTCGGTGGATCACTCCGTTCAATTAGCAATGCTGTCGCACCTAACCAAACCTAACCTAACGTGTCACTACCAGTGGTTTTTGGTGGATCACAACCTAACCTGTCACTACCAGTGGTTTTCGGTGGATCACTACCTAACCTGAAACTATCAGTGGTATTCGGTGAAACACAATTGCTTTCGTAAGGGATGCTAGAGACCTGTTGGTCTCTTCGCGGTTCTAACCTGGGGGCTTCCCTTTGTTTGTCCCCAGACCGATTGTTTTGCCACTAGCCGGACCTAACCAAACGAGACCAATGCTTTTCGTACTTGCCGGACGTGCTTAATACTCCTAAAGTTTTCGCGACATCAAGTCAGCCCCATCATATCGTACCGTTAATACCTATTTCACGAACCAACTAGTCAAGTTGTAACCCAATCTAGTGCCTGTAAATTGTGTTACGCAGTCTCAAACAGCTAAATATAACAGACCATTAATTCATACATTTAGCGGCCGCTACAAGTCCCTTCGAATTATCCGCCATGTTTACAAACATCAGCTCGCCAAACACGTCATATATGACGTCATATAGACGCACAAGCAGCGGCCGCGGAGCCCGTGCTCGCCCGTGCCGGCGGATCCTGGACTTATACCGAAACGGGCAATTACTGTGATAAGTGTGTGTGTGGTATAGGGTTCATTAGTATTGTGTCCAACATCTGCCACATTTTCGGAAACATTTTTAGTAACAATTAATCAAAAATAATTAACAACAGCACTGTGCGCACAAACAAGCGTAAAATAATAACATTTTAGAGACAACAGTTCGCCTATTAAGCATCAAATGATTTGTTATGGAGGGCTACATGTTAATTCAGGCCTTGATATCTGATTCAAAGATGTATTTTTAAACAGTGGAATTCGTAGGGATCTTTCTTTCAATGATTTGATAATGGAAGTTGAAAAACCTGGTAATATCTGTGCCAAGTGTGGGTGTGAGCTGCAGAGTTAATGAGTGTTGTGTCGAAGATCTATCATATCATGGCAAATATTTTCCTAACTGTAATTCATAAATAATTAATAGCATTAGGAGCTCAAATAAGTGTAATATAAGGGCATTTTAGAGACAGCAACAGTTTGCTGAGTGACCATCATACTACTTTTCAAATTGTGGGAAACTACACATTAACTCAGACCTTGATATCTCATTCAGTGGTAATTGTAGGGATGTTTCTTTCAATGTTTTGATAATGAAAGTTGAAAAATCTGGTAATTTCTGTGACAAGTGTGGGTGTGTGCTGCAGAGTTAATGAGTGTTGTGTCCAAGATCTATCATATCATGGCACATAATTTTGCTGTCATTCATAAATAATTAATAATACTATATGCTCAAATAACTGTAATGTGTAATATAAGGGCATTTTAGGGAGAGCAACAGCTTGCCAAGTGACCATCATACTACTTTTCAAATTGTGGAAAGGTACACGTTAACTCAGACCTTGATACCTCATTCAGTAGTAGGCCCTAACTGTAGGGATGTTTCTTTCAGTGTTTTTATAATGAAAGTTGAAAAACCTGGTAATTTCTGTGACAAGTATGGGTGTGAGCTTCAGAGTTAATGAGCGTTGTGTCCAAGATCTATAATATCATGGCAAATATTTTCCTGTCATTCATAAATAATTAATTAATAACACTATGTGCTCTAATAAGTATAACATAATGGCATTTTTAGAAACAGCAACAGTTTGCCTAGTGAACATCATACTACTTTTTAAATTGTGGAAAGCTACACATTAACTCATACCTTGATATCTGATTCAAAGATATATTTTTTAGACAGTGGAAATTCTAGGGATGTTTCTTTCAATGTTTTCAATGTTTTGATAATGAAAGTTGAAAAACCCGTGACAAGTGTGGGTGTGTGCTGCTTAGTTAATGAGTGTTGTGACCAAGATCTGTCATATTTTGGAAAATACTTTTTTTAATTAATCATGTGCTCAGACAAGCGTAAAAAATGGCACTGCCTATTCACCGTCATGGTACAGTCCACCGTACAGTAGCCTTCAGTCGAACATTTTACAATATGTAATATATTACCTTGAGTGCATATATTTGTGTATTCGTATGTATACATTGATAGTGTTTCTTGTGTGCTTTGTGTTTATAGGCTTATTATTGCATTTTCGTTGTCAAATTATGATAAAAAGTATCGTATCAGCAATATAGGAATTACACGCGACGACGGAGAGTGAACACTATTCGCGTGACGTTACAACTGTTGGTAGCAGGCCTCTATATATCAAGATGGCCGTGCCCATACCCGGGGGCAAGGTGGGGCCTCGTCTACCCTCCCCCCCTCCACCTAGCTCACAGGGAAAGGCAAAAATCTAGTGTAGTCAGGAGTTTTCCTTTCAAGAAAATTATTTAAAAGTCAGTATTGTGTAGAAGCTGTAGTACCGTTCTACTCCAACAGGCAGGGGATACCGTGGGTAATGCTACCGCAGAATACAAGTCGCCATTTATCTTCC
This sequence comes from Anabrus simplex, assembly GCF_040414725.1. Taxonomy (NCBI): domain Eukaryota; kingdom Metazoa; phylum Arthropoda; class Insecta; order Orthoptera; family Tettigoniidae; genus Anabrus; species Anabrus simplex. The sequence continues at coordinate 11,162,184 of NC_090278.1, read as the reverse complement.
AAAATATTAAAAATACTGCATACACCCAGGACCGCCCCCCTCCCCCCCTACAAACTGTCATATGGGCGCCCATGCTCGGCAGTCTCTATGGCAGCCGTTGCATACAGAAGTGAAAAATAACGTTCCGAGTGGCCTCTTACTCATTCTCGTTGGCGCACAGAGAACTTTTCAATAAGTGCCGTATACTCTGGAGTTGTGACTGGTAATACATCCTTTCCTAAATTCAGCCTCTTCTACTGGCTGATACAAATCAAGTCGTTCTTCAAGGGTTTGTTTTGAGTGATTACTGTAGACTACATTAAAATATCGGGTTTTGTCTCGAAGTGTGAGATATGTTGTTGTATCAGACGCGTATTAACCAGTTGTTCAGCTTATGCCGTTACTTGTGTTACCGGTACAGATTTTCTTCATTGAGGAATTGTGATTTCTATCTCTTTACACTGTGTGCGCAACCTCTCACATATTGTCGGTAATGTTCAAATTTCAGTAATTTACTTTTGTCAAACTTATAGATCTCAATTGAGAACCGTAAAAAGTTAATGCTAATGTTTCTCAGTTTCAGCATTCTTCATATTTTTAATTTTCTTAATTTGGTTTTTACTTAAGCGTTAAACATTTATAAGCATATAACTAGATTTCTTTTGAAACCTCCTGGCCTTTGCGTCACAAGTACCGGCAAATCATGTGTTGTAGCAATATACCGGATATCTAAATTTAATGGAATGAGGAATTTTTCTGAAGGGCTACGCAGGTGAAGAATTGCGGATATTAGATTCAGAAATAAGTTACAAGATGTAGTGTTTCGGTATAATTTTCATTATTGTGTTGATGTGTTATTTGCCTCTGTGTCCGATTTAAAAGTGACGCTATGAATGTTTAGTTGTTCTTTACACTGTAGGCTGCGAAAGATTTTAGTACCGGTAGTGTTCGAAATCTTGAGAGTTGTTCCGTGTAGGATATCTGTGAAAATATCTGCATATGTAGATTTCTCGGTATATCAGTGCTGTTATGGAGATTCTTCTGTATCACATCCTTACCCCACAACAGCCATTTCCGGTATTTACTCCTGATGTTTTAGTTAACAGTAGGCTGCCTCTCTTTCGTAAGATATTTCCTGATTTATTGGAGTGTAAAAGATCTTCTTCATGGGCGTGTGGCGGTGAGTTTGCATGGGCTCGAATCCCAGGATAGGCAGCCCTGAAAATCATTTCCGTGGTTTCCCCATTTTCTCAGTTGTCTGTTAGGTCATCAGCCCAGAGGCTGGTTGGATCCTCAAATAGCACCACCAAGGGTTATGCTGTTATAAGGAAACTGCAAAAACCAACAGTAGCACCAAAATGAGGCATACTAGGCAAGATGAGGAGTGAGGTAGTTTGCCATTGCTTTCCTCACTGGGCCAGAAAGTACTACTGCACTAAGACTGACCCTATGAGCAACACCTTTCATAACACTCATATGCACTAGTCATGCTCTGAATGTCAGTACTCAGCACTACCCATACCCCAACAGCTTCCATATTGTCACAGCCATGGATGTTGACTGGGACTTCGATTTAATCTTATTTAACGCTGCTACCTTCTTAATCCTAGCAATTTCCGTTCGTCTTGTTAGGGCAATATTAAACCAGCAGCAGTAATGGAAGAAAAATCTTCAGGACTATATTCTGTCTCTGGGAACTGTAAAAGGTAGTTGTTACTTGAAAGTGAAATCAAAATTTATATTAATAGAATAACCAGTGAAGGCCAGAACAAGTAGGCCTGGTGTCCCTTATGTAGCAGTATACAAAATATAATTGATCATAGTTTCCTGAATAGATATGTGTTTCCATAGGAATCTGTTTCGTGGCAATGAGTAAGAATCAACGCAATTGGCCTCAGGAACGAAGCTCGTGTTACATGTGTACATTATGTTTACTTTTACAGTAAAATATCACAAAGTGAATAATAAGCACTGTTATTGGCTGAAATGAATTCAGTGAGGCACCACTCAAGGTATTCAACACAGACTAGTTTTGGACCATGTGGGGAACAAACTGCTAAACATTTAAACCAGTTGCATGACACAGAACTCCCTTCAAGGGGTGCTGTGTTAAGCAACCCTGGGTTGTGTCATTAGACATGACATGCACAGACAAATAAAGAAAATGCACTTAAGTAAAAGTTCGATGAAATGAGCTCGTAGAAGTGTTGAATAAATTTTTGTCTTCAGTTCAACAGATTCTTCTTCATTTTCCATTTCCAGTCTTTTGGGTAGAGTTATGAATTAAGGACTTCCTCAGTTTTCTATATCTCCACAACTCCCTTCTTTCTTCCAATATTTTTTTCTACTTTTTACTCCTCTCTTCTCTGTACTCTCTTTCGCCATATCCACCCACCTCTGTCTGGGCATTCCCCGATGTCTTTCTCCTGTTATTTTCTCTGTAATCACTCTCTGGAACTCTACCCTCTCCTATTCTCATCATGTGTCCACACCATTTCAGCTTATTGGTCTCTATCTTGTCTTGCAGTTTAGGGAATCCAATTCTTTCCCTGATTTCTACGCTTCTGACTTTATCTCTTCATATCCTCCTTATTATTCCTCTAAGGAATTTTACTTTGGCCTCTTGGATTCTGCTGTCATCATAGTTTGCTGTTGTCCACGTGCCTGATGCATGTGTCAAAATTAGTGTGTAATACATAGGGTGCAAAATTTTCTTTCATTCCTTTCGGACGTCCCATTTCCTGACTATAGATCCCGAATACTTGAAGCTTTCCACAACTTCAAATGGTCTTCCATTTACTTCAATATTCCCACTTCCTTCTCTATTACCTCTCATCACCACTGCTATTATATACCTCTCCACACTTATGTGCATTCCATATACCTCTAGCTCCTAATTCTGTACAATATCTTGTTCTTGTACTTCCATTCCATCTTCTCTACATACTACTATGTCATCTGCAAAGAGTAAGGCCATTGTCTCTTTACTTCCCCCTTTTTGTTGTATACTGTTGCAGATTTCATCCATGGTTGTAATGTAGAGTACAGGGGATGATACACATCCTTGTTGAAGTCCTGTTTCTACTTCGAACCAGTTTGTTTGTCCTATCATAGTCTTCGTACTACTTACTCACTTTTTGTTTATGGCTTTTTAGAATTGGTTTTTCTCCTCTCCCTCTCATCTTATTTATCAACCTATCCAAGACCGCTTGTCATGGTACACTGTCATATGCCATCTCAATATCTATAAATGTTATCACTAAATCCCACCGAAACTCCCATCTTTTCTCCATCATGTTCTTTAGATTCAATGCATTGAAGAACTTAAAATTGATGTTAGACTGAGTATGGAGTACGGCACTGCATGGAAGTGAAACATGGATAATAACTGGTGCCGAGAAAAACAGAGTTGAAGCCTTTCAAATGCCGTGTTATCAGAAGTTGTTGAAGATCAGATGGGTAGAACATGTTAGAAATAAAGAGATAGTGAATCAGCTTGATGAGAGGAGAATGGTTTGAGAGAATTTGATCCTAGGAAAGAAAATTTTGATAGAACAGATCTCAAGGAAATCTGATCTTGTTCAGTTTTGAAGCGAAGTTCAGAATCAAATCAATCAATACTGATCTGCATTTGGGGCAGTCGCCCAGGTGGCAGATTTCCTATCTGTTGCTTTCCTAGCCTTTTCAAAAATGATTTCAGAGAAATTGGAAATTTATTGAACATCTCCCTTGGTAAGTTATTCCAATCCCTAACTCCCCTTCCTATAAATGAATATTTGTCCCAGTTTGTCCTCTTGAATTCCAACTTTATCTTCATATTGTGATCTGTCCTACTTTTATAAATGCCACTCAAACTTATTCGTCCACTAATGCCATTCCACGCCATCTCTCCGCTGACAGCTTGGAACATACCACTTAGTCGAGCAGCTCTTCTTCTTTCTCTCAATTCTTTCCAACCCAAAAATTGCAACATTTTTGTAACGCTACTCTTTTGTCGGAAATCACCCGGAACAAATCGACCTGCTTTTTTTTAATTTTTTCCAGTTCTTGAATCAGGTAATCCTGGTGAGGGTCCCATACACTGGAACCATGCTCTAGTTGGGGTCTTACCAGAGACTTATATGCCCTCTCCTTTACATCCTTACTACAACCCCTAAACACCCTCATAATCATGTGCAGAGATCTGTACCCTTTATTTACAATCCCATTTATGTGATTGCCCCAATGGAGATCTTTCCTTATATTAACACCTGGATACTTACAATGATCCCCAAAAGGAACTTTCACCCCATCAATGCAGTAATTAAAACTGGGAGGACTTTTCCTATTTGTGAAACTCACAACCTGACTTTTAACCCCGTTTATCAACATACCATTGCCTGCTATCCATCTCACAACATTTTCGAGGTCACGTTGCAGTTGTAACTTATTTATAACTCTATAGAGAATAACATCATCCGCAAAAAGCCTTACCGTACCTTCGATTCCACTCCTTTACCCATATCATTTATATATATAAGAAAACATAAAGGTCCGATAATACTTCTTTGAGGAATTCCCCTCTTAATTATTACAGGGTCAGATAAAGCTTCACCTACCCTAATTCTCTGAGATCTATTTTCTAGAAATATAGAAACCTATTCAGTCACTCTTTTGTCTAGTCCAATCGCACTCATTTTTGCCAGTAGTCTCTCATGATCCACCCTATCAAATGCTTTAGACAGGTCAATCGCGATACAGTCGATTTGACCTCCAGAATCCAAGATATCTGCTATATCTTGCTGGAATCCTACAAGTTGAGCTTCAGTGGAATAACCTTTCCTAAAACCGAATTGCCTTCTATCGAACCAGTTATTAATTTCACAAACATGTCTAATATAATCAGAAAGAATGCCTTCCCAAAGCTTACATACAATGCATGTCAAACTTACTGGCATGTAATTTTCAGCTTTATGTCTATCACCCTTTCCTTTATACACAGGGGCTACTATACCAACTCTCCATTCTTCTGGTATAGCTCCTCCGACCAAACAATAATCAAATAAGTACATCTGATATGGTACTATATCCCAACCCATTGTCTTCAGTATATCCTCAGAAATCTGATCAATTCCAGCCGCTTTTCTAGTTTTCAACTTTTGCATCTTGTTGTAAATGTCATTGTTATCATATGTAAATTTTTTACTTCTTTGGCCTTAGTCTCCTCCTCTATCTGGACATGATCCTTGTAACCAACAATCTTTACATACTGCTGACTGAATACTTCTGCCTTTTGAAGGTCCTCACATACACACTCCCCTTGTTCATTAAATATTCCTGGAATGTCCTTCTTGGAACCTGTTTCTGCCTTAAAATACTTATACATACCCTTCCATTTTTCACTAAAATTTGTATGACTGCCAATTATGCTTGCCATCATGTTATCCTTAGCTGCCTTCTTTGCTAGATTCAATTTTCTAATAAGTTCCTTCAATTTCTCCTTACTTCCACAGCCATTTCTAAATCTATTTCTTTCCAGTCTGCACCTCCTTCTTAGTCTCTTTATTTCTCTATTATAATAAGGTGGGTCTTTACCATTCCTTACCACCCTTTAAGGTACAAACCTGTTTTCGCATTCCTCAACAATTTCTTTAAACCCATCCCAGATTCTGTTTACATTTTTATTTACCGTTTTCCACCGATCATAGTAACTTTTTAGAAACTGCCTCATGCCTGCTTTATCAGCCATATGGTACTGCCTAACAGTCCTACTTTTAAGACCTTCCTTTCTATCACATTTATTTTTAACTACCACAAAAACAGCTTCATGTTCACTAATACCATCTATTACTTCAGTTTCCCTATAGAGCTCATCTGGTTTTATCAGCACGACATCCAGGATATTTTTCCCTCTGGTTGGTTCCATTACTTTCTGATTCAGCTGTCCTTCCCATATTAACTTATTTGCCATTTGTTGGTCATGCTTCCTGTCGTTCGCATTTCCTTCCCAATTGACATCTGGCAAATTCAGATCTCCCGCTACAATCACATTTCTTTCCATGTCGTTTCCCACATAGCTGACTATCCTATCAAATAATTCCGAATCCGCGTCAGTGCTACCCTTTCCCGATCTGTACACTCCAAATATATCAAGTTGCCTATTATCTTTAGAAATGAGTCTACACCTAGAATTTCATGTGTCTCATCTTTAACTTTTTCGTAGCTTACAAATTCTTCTTTCACCAGAATGGACACTCCCCCTCCCACCCTTCCTATCCTATCTCTACGATACACACTCCAGTGCCGTGAGAAAATTTCTGCATCCATTATATCCTTTCTCAGCCACGATTCATTTCCTATTACAATATCTGGTAAATATATATATCTATTAAATTACTTAATTCTATTCCTTTCCTTACAATACTTCTACAGTTCAACACTAACAATTTTATGTCATCCCTACTTGATTTCCAGTTCCCTGTTCCCGTATCACCGCTCCCTAGGCCATCCCGTTTCCCTGAATGTACCTCCCTATTACCTTTCCAAACAAATTTCGTAACTTATACGTACCACTATGGGTTAAATGAAGGCCATCTGAGCACAGACCCCTATCTCCTACCCACCCATTAGGATCTAGAAATTTCACTCCCAGTTTCCCACATACCCACTCCATAGTCTCATTTAAATCCCCAATCAACCTTCCAGTCAGTATCCCTTCTACACAGTATTCCACTAATAACAATCTCCGCTTTCTTAAACTTCACCCGTGCTGCATTTACCAGATCCCACACATCTCCAACTATGTTGGTACTTATATCAGCTTGCCTTATGTTGTTGGTACCAACGAGAAACACCACCACCTTCTCCTGCCCCTCCTCCCTCTCTTCTACTTTCCTCAACATCTGCCTCAACCTAATTCCTGGATAACACTCTACCCTGGTACCCTTTCCTCCACACACTTTCCCCACATGTCTAACGATGGAATCCCCCCTGACCAGAGCCTCAACCCTACCCACCTCATTTGATCCCCTCCCCTCCTGGTCAGCCCTATCTTTCCTGATAGCTGCAGAAGCTACTTCCTCCTCCCTTTTATCCTTCCCATGACCCTGTTCCACCTGTCTTTCCCTATCCTCTACTCAACATTTTCCTTTCCTAGCTTTTCCCTTCCTCCTACTTCCACACATCTCAGCAACAGTTCCTTGTCCCTCATCTTCCCTCCGTTGTTCTACCTGGAGTGACTCGTACCAATTTCGCACAGACACCTGTCCTGAATTCTGATCCTGAAGATAACAGTGGTGGGAAGATTCCAAGATATGGATCCAGGTGATCAGAGTGATATGCAAATGGAATAGTCGCTGAATTTTGAAGAAGTTTTGTGCATTTTGATCACAATCAATGTTCGCTCGATTTTTAACAAGAAAACCCATCTTGTTCTGGTTTCAGTTACATATAAAACTGTATGTTATATAACTATGCATACGATATAAGGTGTCATGTAAAATTAGGGATCCTTTGACTATGATCTCTGTACCGGGTGGTACACCTCCACGCCGCTAATTCAAACTTTGCGCCGGTTGAAACTCCTCTACTGGAGGAAGTCGGAACTTTATCTACAGTGTTAATTCTCAAGTTTCTCAGAAGATGTCCCTACTTGTAAATTTTGAAGTTTCTGAACTGGGTCGTTTTCGATGTATTTTTGTTTTGCCTTTAGTAAGAAGTGTGGACATTCTCTTCCAGATGGCACTACTGAAGGTCTACAATTATGCACCCTAGTGCGAAGTGAAAGAACTGTGTTTTGGAGAAATTTTAAATTCACAAGTTTGTTCTTTGTTAAATTTCTTTCAGTTATTGTTTAAGTTGGCAATATTAACCCTTTCTTTCCGCCAGTTTTGAATTCGACCAATAAGGAATTTCTGTAATTAATTTTCCACCAATAATGTGTTTCTTCTTCATCTTGTGTAGGGGTTTTCGTTGTTAGCCAATAAAATGATTGTGGGCGGGTGTTCTAATTCCTGAAACGCCTCGAACATTCCACGAGGGTATATCAACTGCTGATTTTCGGGTCTCCGGGCCACTTCAGTAACATCTATCAGTGTGTAAAATACGTAGCAGGGGGCGGGAAGCGCCTCTTCCTTCGGGCAGCAGTTCAACCACCAGGAAATGGCCGTTTAATAACTTCTTTTCTTGCGAGCTCAGCAGTTTAACTCTCGGGGCAGGTCCGAAGCCTTTCTACCATGTAACTTTCCTTTAAAATATAAAGACACTTGGTACCAATTCTATCTTTTTAAACTACATATTGGGATAGAGAGTGCTTAACCCTCTCGACCTCCCACTCATATTGCGTTGAGGTGAACTTATTTTCACAACCGTTTCTTCCTTAACGTAACGTAAATTGTCCCCTTCTATAAGTCACCTCTTTAGTATGGGATTAGTCCTTGCATTAGAGGCCTAGCGCCAAGTAGGTTTTAAATAAAGTGTAGTGGGAGTGCAAGAACGCCTCCTCTCAAGTTGGTATTTTAGAGGCCGTGTAATATTTCTGTTTCTTCTCTAATTAGGCCTCAGTAGGTTGGGTATTTTTACCCCTGTGTATGTGTCCTTGAAGGACAGCTTGAAGGTGGAATTTGGTGTGGCCTTGGATAGGCTTGAACGCAAGAGCGGGTCGCTCTTTCTTAAAATTTGTTTCTGTATGCCTCGAGGAGGCTTTACTGTGTAATTGGGAGCAAGAGCTCCTGGACATGATTGGGGTCTTCTGCCCCTTTGTTGAATCTTGTATAGCGTAAGGTTGGGCTTATTGCTCAAGAATTATGTATCTGGCTCTAGGAGCCCAAATCCTGTGACTCTGTAATTGTACATTCTCGATTGATGGCTTTGCTACTCTGTATCTGCCACTCTTGTTATTTCTTGATTTTGCAAAGAAAATATAACCTTGTTAAATTTTATCTTAACTTTAATTTCGTATTTTGAGACCTGTTCGCCCCAGCACCTTCTTCTACCTCTACCTACCACGGGAAACTCCGTAACAAGTGGTAGCAGAGCGTGGTTGAATGGGTCTCAATTTAGCCCCTTTTGACGGCTAAACATTGCCTTGTTTTCGAACTCTAACAATTTTCTCATTTGCTGGATTTTTTTTGATTTTTCCGTTTGTTTTCAAAATTGCTTTGTCATCATGCCCGGCCCTCGCGATGTTCTCCATCTTAACTATTTGCGCAAGGAGGAGTTGATCTATGAATTAACTATTAGAAACGTGCAATCTGGAGGCACGGTTGCGGTAGACACAAATAAGCTTAGAGAGTCCCTTGATTTGCCCATTTCCATCCCCACTTTGGGAGAGAAAGAAATTGACGACTCTCTCTCCACGATCACGGACAATACTACTGAGCTGGCATCTGTAATTACCTTTTTTGAAGAAAATGACCCGTCGTCTAATCAAATTAAACGTGTGCAAGCTAGGCTATTTCATTTTTCTGATAGAGTTAACGATCTGTTTTCTCTGAAGTTGAATGACGTTCAGAGGAAGGAAGCTAACGTCGTTCTTGAAAGTCTTTCTGAATTGTCCAGTAAGGTTACCCAATTGTTAACTGGGGAAGTTCCTCCCAAAACTGATCAACCCACTACGGTGAACGTAGGTAGCGAGGAAGAGCCTCCTAAGGGAGAAGTCAATAGGAAAACCGTGGGAGCTCAACAAATCTCTGCCCCATTGGACAACGAGTCTGAAAGCCGTACCTCGTTGAATAATGTACGTTCTGAATTAGCTTCTTTGCCACTTAAACCTTTACCTACTATGTCACCCGGGTTCAGCAGCTTGCCTCATCCATTAGCAATGTTGCTCAGAGGGATCTCTAAGTTTTCTGTTAATACTACCAGTGAAGTAATTTCATTATTAAGGTTTTTAGTTGAGTTTCAGGACCATGCTCTTGTTTTTTCTCTTTCTCCATGTCAAATTTTGCAGATAATTTATCCTTATGCAATTGGTGTTCTCTCAGACAAAATAGTAAGAGCCATTGCCGAACAATCATCTATTGAAGACTTCCACGCCCACTTGCTAGCTAACTTCATTCCGGCTAGGGCAAGGTCCTCACTTATTCAGAAGTACTATTATCGTGTACAGCGATTGGATGAAAACTTGGCAGATTTCATCCAAGATATTAAATTCTATACTAGTGTGTTTGCTCTTCACTTCCCTGAAGATCAGATTGTACAAGCTATTGTGGATGGTATTTCACCATCCTATAGGTCATATTTGTGTTTCGCGGCGTGCCCGCAAACCTTCTCTGAACTTGAAGCATTGGCTGTCTCAGCGGAAGGAGTTAGATACGCCGATACCTTGCGTGTCGCGAAAGAACCCCCTCCTTCTTTTAGTAATCCTCGGCCTCCACCTCGCCGACCAGTCACACCCCGTAAATATTATGCTTGCGGGTCGCCTGACCATCTTCGCAATAAATGTCCATTGATCAAATCGAGTAGGACAAATAGTGGAGCAGGTTCATCACAAGGTTGTTTTAAATGCGGCGCGTTCTCCCATATTGCTAAGAACTGCCCTAATACCAACAGCACCCCCTCCTGCTCAACTTCGGGTGCAACTTCCAATAACAATCAAAAGTGACTAGTGGCTTCGGCTGGGTCGACTAATCCATCTTCCCGAGGCTCAGCCCCTGGTAAACAGGTCGAAAATTCAGGGAAGACTCAGTCTTCAAATGTATCTTTTGAATGCCCCAGAGCCCCGCACCTGTGCCCTTCCTCAAAATTGAATTAAATAATGAGCCTGTAACAGCTCTATTAGACTCTGGCAGTGTTTGTTCTATCATTTCGGCTGAATGGTATACGAAATTGAAATCTGTTGTAGACTTCCGGACTATTGCTCATCTTCTGTTCAATACGTTCCGGCTAATTCTTCTCCATTAGAAATTTTAGGCTCCTTATACGTCAAAATTCGTATTTTTAAATTTACTTGGAAAGTTAAATTGTTTGTCGCCAAGCACTTGTCTTGCCCCATTATATTGGGAGCTGACTTCATTTCTCACACCGGTGTAGTGCTCGACCTTCAGAGTAAGTCGTGCACATTCAAATTTGCCTCTAATTGTAAAATCCCTTTGTTAAAGTGTAGCTCTGTATCATATTCATCTATTTCGCCAACCCACGATGAGATTTTGTTAGACCTTAGACATCTACCTGAGGAGCAGGCTGATAGTATTCGTAAGTTGTGTCAGTCGTTTCCAGAGGTGTTCTCTGATACTCTTGGTGTTACTGACCTTATTGAATACAAAATTGAGGTCACGGATTCGATTCCTGTCCGTTTTCCACCATATAGGCTATCTCCACCTAAAATGAAGGCTCTGAAAGAAATCATTGATCAGATGTTTAAGGATGGTATTATTAGGCCCCCTAAGTCGGCGTATTCTTCGCCTATTTTTCTAGTCCCGAAACCACAAGGTGGCTTCAGGCCTGTCATTGATTACAGGGCTCTCAATCGGAAGGTGGTGTTGCAATCTGTGCCCCTTCCTGACCTTCATTCTTGTTTTTCATGGTTTCGTAAAGCTAAATTCTTTACCATCTTGGACCTGAATCAGGCCTATAATCAAATTCCCCTAGCTGAAGAGTCTAAACATCTTACAGCGTTTGCTACGGATTGGAATCTGTATGAATACAACCGCGTGCCTTTCGGGCTCCCCACGGGAGCAGCTGTACTCACTAGACTGCTAGATAGGGCCTTCTCCGACATCAAATTCGAGTTCTTGTACCACTATCTTGATGATGTCGTCGTATTTTCGGAGACTTTTGAAGAACATCTAGATCATCTAAAGGAAGTTCTCAATCGCCTTCGTAAGGCTGGGCTAACTGTGAAGTTGTCCAAGGTAGCTTTCGCTAAGCCTTCCATGTCATTCCTAGGGCATATTGTTTCGCCCGATGGTGTTGCTGTCGATCACTCTAGAACACAGGCCATCCATGATTTTAAACCTCCCAGGGACATCAAAGGGATCGCCAGCTTCATTGGTATGGTGAATTTCTTCAGGAAGTTTATTCCTAACTTCGCTAATAGAGCGGCACCCTTGAACCTTCTCCGTAGGAAAGGCATCATATTTGAGTGGGGACCTTCTCAAGAAGCCGCTTTTGGAGATCTTAAATTAGCTCTGGGTAATGCCCCTGTTCTGGCTATGCCCGATTTCTCGAAGAAGTTCATCGTCCAAACCGACGCGTCATCGTCGGCGGTAGCTGCAGTACTCCTTCAAGAGACTGAACTAGGGAGGCGACCCATCGCCTATGCATCTAGGACTCTATCGGCTCAAGAAGCCAAGTATTCCATCTATGAGCTCGAAGGTTTGGCAGTCTTATTTGCCTTAGAAAAGTTCCGTCTCTATCTGGAACATGTCAAATTCGACCTGGAGACTGATAATCAAGCCTTAAGCTGGGTCTTAGGTAGGCCGCGTCGTACTCGTCGTATAGCCCGTTGGGCTATCCGAATTTCGGCATTCCAATTTGACGTTAGGCATATCAGAGGTACTGAAAACGTTGTTGCAGACGGACTCAGCCGTATGTTTTCCAACGACGTCGAGACCCACGAACCTGTCGAAAGTTCATCACCTCCCGAGCCCATACTATCTGAGGTTAATGCCATCTTAACAGATGCTCCCATGCTCTTTAGGGACGTTGAGAAATACCAACGTGAAGATCCTACGCTGGCTCCGATAATGGAAACCCTTTCTTCTGGGGAACACGTCGTCCCTTATGTACTGAGGAAGAGAGTTTTATGTTGCCCTTCGAGGCATGATAAGATGATGAAAGTGGTCGTTCCAGGTGTTCTTGTACCTATGATCTTCAAGTACTACCATGAGACCCCATTAGGGGGGCATCTAGGCATCTTTAAAACTCGTGAAAAGATTCGTGAAAGGTTCACCTGGAAGGGTATGGACGGTGAAATTCGTGAACTAGTAAAGGCGTGTAAATCCTGCTTGCTTAGTAAACCCACCATGTCTACCAAGGTAGGCCTTTTGTCTTCTCATCAAGCGTCGCGCCCAATGGAACGGCTGTATATTGATTATGTAGGACTCTTCCCCCAGTCAAAGGGAATTGCCAACAAGTTCATCTTTGTATGTGTAGATGATTTTACAAGATTTTCCTGGTTATTTCCGACTAAGCCTGCTACCGCTCAGTCCACCATTACTTGTCTAAATTCAATCTTTGCTTCTTTTGGTACGTGTCAATATATTGTGTCTGACAATGCTAAGGCTTTCACATCTAATTTATTTCGTAAATTTTGTTTTGGTCTGTCCATATCTCATGTGACAACTTCTGCTTATTATCCTCAACCATCTCTGGCTGAACGGGTTAATCGTAACCTGAGGTCCGCGCTTATTGCCTATCATCATGAAGATCATTCTAGGTGGGACACGTCCCTACATTGGGTAGCTTTTGCTTTGAACTCGGCTGTTCATGAATCACATAAATTTACTCCAGCTTCGTTGATGTTCAAGTTTGTTCCCAACACGCCGCTCTCTAACCTCTGGTCTCTGAGTGACATTCTACCTGAGCAGTAGATCCAGATAACATTAAAGATCTTTGGAAGAAGGCTAAAGCCAATCTTAAAGTGTCTCATGAAAAGGTTAACGAAAGATATGATCGTGGACGGAGACCCACCAATTTGACGGTAGGCGACCAGGTGATGGTCAAGAATTTTGTTCCCGCGGGCAAGCTTGCCCCCAGATTTCATGGGCCGTGTACTATTATCGATTTCCTTACACCCGTTACTTTATTGCTAAGCAATCCAGCCACCGAGAGGATATATAGGGTTCGCCTGTCACAGGTGAAACCGGTGTAATTTCTGTGCTAACTTGCTTCATATAATTTTGAAAGAAATATGAAGGTTATATTTTTGTTCGCTGGATTTCACTTTTAAGGCCTTCTGCCCTTGGAATCTGTTTCCCTGTATATAAGCATTTTTGTAAACCTTCCCCGACCAGTTAAACTGCCATCCTGTCCTTGCCATGGCCATTACCACGCTCCCGTCTCCTGCTCAACAACACACAGTGGCTCTTCAATGAAATGAATATTTCTACGCCGCTGGCCCCTCAGTTCCACCACAATGAATGTACCCTAAAATCATTCTGGTCCAACAAAATTCTGCCGGCGAGCTTTAATGTTTCAGTGCTCCCGCAGCAGCGCGGCGCCGTACCGCCACTGAGGTGGGGTAAGGGCCCGCCCCTCTCCGTGAGGCTAACCAGTGTACGGCGAGCCGGAGTCCTCCTCCCGGCCAAGGCTGATGTGCGGCGCACAACCTGCAACTAGCCCACGACCTTGTATGTTCGCCGCGGGCGCGGCGTGCTTCAACTCCACTACTCCTCTCATAGTGCGGGCGAGCGGTATCTCAGGGTACTTGAGGGGTCCGAGCGGCCTCCTCTGGACACAAGCAGCAGCGGCCGGTCTGGCCGTCTAATTTAATCAACCTTGAATATATATTTAATCAGCTACATGGACATTTAATATCACCATTACTACATTTTTGAATTCAACGACAATATCTAGTGGACTCAGAAAATTTTTCTCGACTTTCAAGAATTAAAGGGTTTTTCCTTCTACAAGCAGAAAGACATTACATCAATAGTAACCAAAGAATTTTGAAACTGGATCCAATCATTTTAAGAAAACTTGTTGGTAAATACTTCCGCAATGAACTTCTATATCAACATCATAACTTGGACCTTATTTTGAAACTAAAGTTTATGTTCTTCTGTGTTTCCCCTTGGAGGAACTTTGGGGGGGGGGGGGTCTGTACCGGGTGGTACACCTCCACGCCGCTAATTCAAACTTTGCGCCGGTTGAAACTCCTCTACTGGAGGAAGTCGGAACTTTATCTACAGTGTTAATTCTCAAGTTTGTCAGAAGATGTCCCTACTTGTAAATTTTGAAGTTTCTGAACTGGGTCGTTTTCGATGTATTTTTGTTTTGCCTGTAGTAAGAAGTGTGGACATTCTCTTCCAGATGGCACTACTGAAGGTCTACAATTATGCACCCTAGTGCGAAGTGAAAGAACTGTGTTTTGGAGAAATTTTAAATTCACAAGTTTGTTCTTTGTTAAATTTCTTTCAGTTATTGTTTAAGTTGGCAATATTAACCCTTTCTTTCCGCCAGTTTTGAATTCGACCAATAAGGAATTTCTGTAATTAATTTTCCACCAATAATGTGTTTCTTCTTCATCTTGTGTAGGGGTTTTCGTTGTTAGCCAATAAAATGATTGTGGGCGGGTGTTCTAATTCCTGAAACGCCTCGAACTTTCCACGAGGGTATATAAACTGCTGATTTTCGGGTCTCCGGGCCACTTCAGTAACATCTATCAGTGTGTAAAATACGTAGCAGGGGGCGGGAAGCGCCTCTTTCTTCGGGCAGCAGTTCAACCACCAGGCAATGGCCGTTTAATAACTTCTTTTCTTGCGAGCTCAGCAGTTTAACTCTCGGGGCAGGTCCAAAGCCTTTCTACCATGTAACTTTCCTTTAAAATATAAAGACACTTGGTACCAATTCTATCTTTTTAAACTACATATTGGGATAGAGAGTGCTTAACCCTCTCGACCTCCCACTCATATTGCGTTGAGGTGAACTTATTTTCACAACCGTTTCTTCCTTAACGTAACGTAGATTGTCCCCTTCTATAAGTCACCTCTTTAGTATGGGATTAGCCCTTGCATTAGAGGCCTAGCGCCAAGTAGGTTTTAAATAAAGTTTAGTAGGAGTGCAAGAATGCCTCGTCTCAAGTTGGTATTTTAGAGGCCGTGTAATATTTCTGTTTCTTCTCTAATTAGGCCTCAGTAGGTTGGGTATTTTTACCCCTGTGTATGTGTCCTTGAAGGACAGCTTGAAGGTGGAATTTGGTGTGGCCTTGGATAGGCTTGAACGAAAGAGCGGGTCGCTCTTTCTTAAAATTTGTTTCTGAATGCCTCGAGGAGGCTTTACTGTGTAATTGGGAGCAAGAGCTCCTGGACATGATTGGGGTCTTCTGCCCCTTTGTTGAATGTTGTATTGCGTAAGGTTGGGCTTTTTGCTCAAGAATTATGTGTCTAGCTCTAGGAGCCCAAATCCTGTAACTCTGTAATTGTACATTCTCGATTGATAGCTTTGCTACTCTGTACCTGCCACTCTTGTTATTTCTTGATTTTGCAAAGAAAATATAACCTTGTTAAATTTTATCTTAACTTTAATTTCGTATTTTGAGACCTGTTCACCCCAGCACCTTCTTCTACCTCTACCTACCACGGAAAACTCCGTAACAATCTCAATATTGACAGCTATGTTATATTTCCTATGGAAGTGATTGCTGTATTTGAAGTCATGTAAAACTGGAGGTCCTTAGCTATGATCATAGTATCACTCATAGAAAAGTGGAGGTCCTATAGGTATGTTAAATTTTGGTGTTTTTTGGTATGATCGTAATATACCAAATATAAAATTACAAGCTTGTTGCTTAGTCTGTTACCGAGCTCGATAGCTGCAGTCGCTTAATTGCGGCCAGTATCCAGTATTCGGGAGATCGTGGGTTCGAACCCCACTGTCGGCAGCCCTGAAGTTGGTTTTCCGTGGTTTCCCATTTTCACACCAGGCAAATGCTGGGGCTGTACCTTAATTAAGGCCATGGCCGCTTCCTTCCCACTCCTAGCCCTTCCCTGTCCCATCATCACCATAAGACCTATCTGTGTCGGTGCGACGTAAAGCAAATAACAAAAGAAAAACTTAGTCTGTTGACAAATAACCTAAGTAACAATAAGGTAATACATTTTTCTGGCCTGTGTTTCAGTGTAACATCATTGGAAGTAATCATAAACCCCAGTATCTTCTAACTACTTCAGTTGCAGTGTGAAATGGACCTGCAAATAAAGGTCAAGGAGGAACCAGCCTGGCTTGAAGGAATAACAAAGGCATCACTTGTAAGTCTCATTCCACATAACTTTATAGAGGTCAGAATTAATTAATTTATTAATGTGTTTGTTTGTTTGTTTGTTTGTTTGTTTGTTTGTTTGTTTGTTTGTTTGTTTGTTTGTTTATTATGCCTTTGTAGGTGCCAAAGTTAGGGCTCTTGGCCCTCTCTTACACTTAACCACTGTAGTGATACATCATTGGGAGCAGAGTTTGAGTACTTAATATTATATAGTAAAATAATAACCTACACAAAAATACATTACACTTTTCTAACTCACATTCATTCGATCTTCCATTCATACAGATTAGTCAACTGCATTCAGCAGGTAGTCTCGGCAAGTAGATGTAAATTTAAGTAATGAGGTGGAATTTCTGACACTGACAGGCAGGGAATTCCAAAGTCTAGAACCCGCCACAACAAAGGAATTGTTGTACATAGAGGATCGGTGGACAGGAATAGAAAGGGAGGAACCACAGCGGGTATTACTGCTGTGAAAGGAGGACAAATACTTAAGCTGGGATGAAATGTATAGTGCTCTGTCTTCAGAGGGCAGTCTGTATGTGATACGTTCATCGTTTTTCAGGTTTCAGCCACAAAATAGTGTGATATTATGGGGTGACATGTGTATCATAACTCAGACTGTATATGAATCTAAGGCAACAATTAAGTACTCACTGAAGTTTTGAAGTCTGCTCTTTTGTTGCGTCTACCGGAATGACGTCACAGTAGTCGAGGACGGGAAGCACTAGCATTTGTATGAGTTTGACTCTCACATTACAAGGTAAAATATCGCTGTTTCTTTTAACCGAATGAAGTATCGAAAATATTTTTTTACCCACTTTCTGAATGAATTGAGACCAATTTAAAGTTTCGCTCATTGTCACTCCCAAGATTTCTCACAGTTTGGCTGAATGGAATAACTCTACCAATCAGTATAACTGCAGGAATAGTTTCATATCTTAGTGTGGCCAACAATTTTTGAGAGCCAATAATGATTGTTTGTGTCTTGGAGGGGTTAAGAAGGAGGGAATTTTTCTAGGAGTGTTCATTAAGTCGCTGAAGGTCAGCATTGATGCCTGTTATTGCATGAGTCATTCTTTTTGATGAAATGTCGTTTATGTACAAAATAAAGAGCAATGGGCCTAAAACACTACCCTGCAGCGTGCCTTCCTTCCTGGTTAGCCAGTGAGAGGTCTGATCAAGGGTTATAATTCGTTGAGCGCTTGATCAAACCTCTCACTGGCAGGGGCATAATTTACTATGTGCTTCCCCAATATTAACACCAGCAGTCACGTTTTGCTGCTTGGGCATCTGTAGTGGTATGTCTCTGTTTTGTTTCTTTGTCTGAGAGTATGCCACAGTGTGCTACACAATGCTGCCAGCTCTTAGGATCCAAAAACAACAGTATTGATCTACATCTATGTGTCCAGCTAGTGACAAAAGCATCGTTCGTGGGACAAGGAAAGGGCTTCTGGTGGCATAAGTTCCCAGATAAGGGCTGACGAATGGACAATTGGCCTCTAGCATTTACTAGGGAGACGGCGGTGCATTATATGTTTGATAGTGGCAAAAAACTGAATTAATGTTGTGGGCTTGATAGTGAAGGAACCATGGTTAGGTCCATCTAGTGATGAAGTTGTGATAGGCAGTGTCTCAAGATTGAGGCCTCAGTGCATTTCATGTGTTAAGTACCCTTTGACTGACTGTCGATTGTTAATTGATTACCTCTGTTGGTTATTGAAATGGATTTCTGGAGGGTGTGTAGTAATGTCTTTATTCTGCTTGGTTTGGTAATGGAATCTTTGTCGGATTGACATCATTTCCTATCGTATATTAGCTATTTGCAGTGCTAGTAATTGCTGAAGTGATGGAAAATGGTGGGTGCTAGATTGAATTAGGTTGTGGCCGGTAGGTCCATGGCTCTAATGGTGAACATATTTTTCTTCCAAAATAAATTCCAGGTAAGATTTGCTTCATTTAAACTTCTTTATATTGTCACTAATGTTGGGTGAGCACGTATTAAAATTATGCCTTGGCAGTTTACTGTGGGTATAGCTTGTCTAAAGCAGACACCCTGATGAATGTGGAGATGTATTGAAAATTTTTGAGAAGAAGCATGATTTTTCATCATCTTTTCTTGCTCTGTCTGTTGCTACTCTAATCTCAGTCCATTGCAATCTTCTGAGTGCGTGACTTTCAGTTCAGTGGCTCTTCATCTGATAGCTCCGAGGGTTAACTGATGCATACTAATTTCATGTTGGTGAGTGTGATTCGCGTTCAGTGTTGAGGTATTTGAAGACGCTGAATTATCCCAGCATATGTATGTAGTTATACTGGCATGAAAGTGAATTCCTGCACATCATTGTGGCACCTCTATGTCTTTGATAACCTTGAATGTTGGAAGAGAGATGTTCAGTGAATAACTGTGACTTGACAGTAATAGTCTATTGCAAGCTGTGTGAACTGCTAATTTATAGATAAGATATTGCCGAAGAGTTGCTTAAAGCTAAAATTCTGCAATTAATGCACGCTGCTCTCAGAATAAATGTGTGCTTGTTGAGTTTTTCTCTCTCTCCTGTGGGTTGGGACGCAGATGAAGAATACATCCACAGTATCCCCTGCCTGGTGTAAGAGGTGACTGAAAGGGGCAACCAAGGGATGATTAAATTAGAACCATGAAACTACTTGTGATTAGTACCATCACCTGGGGAAAGCCATGGGTCTCCTTTATTACACAATAGGTTTGTGATTAGTACCAGAGAGCAGTTCACTGTGGGTTTCCAATGCCTGTGATTAGTACCACTATATGCGGAACATAGCGGGCTTATGTTGCCCGTGATTTGTAGCATTATGTGGGAAACACCGTGGGTCTGGGCATCGCCTATGATTAGTACCACTTTATGAGCATCACTGTTGGTCAACATTGCCTGTGATTTGTACACATTATTTGAGGAACACCACGGGATAGTACTAGCCCCTGTGATTAGTACACCTCTATGTGAGGTGCACCATGGGTTTGCTTTGCCTATGAGTGGCGCCATTTTGTGAGAAACATTGTAGGTCTATTTTACCAGTACGACATACATTACTTGTAAGTAGTACCATAATTTTTTGGAACACTGTGATTTTACGCTACCTTTGATTAGTACCGCAACTTGAGAAATGCCATGGTTCTACTTTACTAGCATTAAATGCCATTATGAGAGACCATTTACCTGGATATAGAACCCCTTTAGACAACAAGCATCATCGATTCAGGATTGTGCTTTGGAAGCAGTCCCTTAGTCAGTAATATAGTTTCTGGGAAGGTGAGGCATTGCGGGTCGGATCCACTGATTGTTTTAAATTCATATTCATCCATTCATTCTTCATCACGTTTTGTATTCTGGTCAGTGGGTGATTATTGTACTTTGAAATTGTAATTTCATTTCGTCACATTTCATACCGTTAGGGGCCGATGACCTAGATGTTATGCCCTTTAAACAACAAGCATCATCATCATCATCATCATGAAACCAGTCTACTAAACAGAATGTTAACATAGGAGTGATTACTCTAGTTTACTCTCACATCCACAGTCTGTTGAATGATATGTGTGTTAAGGAAAGAGGAGATTTGCCTATGGCATATGAGAGATAAAATAGCTCAAAATCTGAATGCAATTTCTCTCATAATAAGTATTTTGCTCAGACTTTGAATTCATTTAGAAAGGCAGAATAATGATTAGCTTATTTTATTTCTCACATACAGGTCTGTGTCTATGTTACTTATAGAACCCTGCATAACTCTAGAATACATGATTTTTTGAGATAATTTTCTTTAATATGCCTCTTCTTAGGGGGTTCTAACACTTTGAGGACGTAACGCACATAAAAAATTAACTATTCTTTCCTCTATGTCATTAATTCATTTTGTCATTTTGTGCATCATTTTTCTTCCTTTCCTTAGTTCAGCTACTGTTCTCTTTCTTCTATATTGAATCGGTTAAGTCGGTATATTCTAGAATTGCGTAACTTACTTTGATTCATTTTTATTAGTAAATTAACTTATATTAGAACATAAGCTTTTGATCACAGTCCCTCGCCCACACCTTTATTGCTGACGAGGTTTTATGAATCCAGGTGAGAAATTTCAAGGTCTCATTGTAGATCATGAAAGAGCTCCTGAAACTGCAGATGTCCACTCCAACATTGCTGACTCTCTACTGATGGTGTTCTCATCCCCACAGTTCTTCACGGAACACAACATACCATCCCCTTAGTAGTACAACGTTTTATTAGTAGATGCATTGAGATTGGGCTACATCTTTCCCTGGTATATGACTGTGATAAGCTTGCTTCTTTCATATTAGTTTTCTTCTTTTTACACTTGGAAGCAATGAAATGTGCTGTTTGAAACAGAACTGTCTCAATACTTTGTGTAGCCCCTGTGAGGTTGGCAAAACCAGAGTAGAGAATGTGATTCAAAAATTTCAAATTTTTTAAATCTTTATGTAAACAGACTGAATGCTGAGAAGAAAAAATGATTCAGAACAGTTTTAACACCTGGAAGTGGTTCAAACAACCTCTAAGATTTGATTGATATGATTGGACATATGACAACAGTTCATACGATTTAGTGTTTATCTCTGTGGCAGCTTACTTCCAAATTCTGTGCGAGATGGCCTCAATTCTATGGCCAGTAGGATATCTTCTGCTTTGCTAGGAAATGTTTCTCATTTTATATTTGGTTCTCAGTCTCATCCTTTTTTCTGACATAAGGAGTGATCAAGGATATTAACACCATTCTCTGTACAGCCTTCGGTTTTAACAATCCTCTGCTGGCAAAAACCTTCCTTAAACATTACTGAAATTTTGAAATTAACTGTCAGGTAATGCTTTATCGTACTCATTTGTTGGTGACTAGATTTGTAGCTGTCCGTTATATGCATATCTAATATATCTAACTTTCCACAGGAAAATATTGAACATGTATCAGGAGTGATAGCTCTGAAGAAAGAAGCCAAATCAGAGTTAACAGAGCCAGGGCCAACACAGGAAAGCTCTCTTGAGGTAATGTGCATAATTTGATAACCCATTGTCAGGTAACGAAAATACCATATTTACACGAATAATCCCCACCACCGAATAATCCCCGCACCCTAATTTTAGGAAGAATCATTTTGAAAAAATGAAATGAACTAAAATTCCTTGCATTGAAAGAGTAACATAGGCATTAACAAAATTTCATACCACTCCTCAAGGTCCACGTGGTCTTTGTGCAAATATGAACATGACGGATGTAACTACTTTGCCTGAACATATTACAGGTGATAAAAATGCCTATTCACTGCTATAAAATATATATGACAAGAAAATTAGCATGTAGGGCTTCTTACATGACAAGTATTTAATTAATCTGAGCTTGCAATGGGGTTGATTTGCTGTAGATCGGAAGATTCTTTGTCTCTTGCATTACTAGAATCCTTTCCTAAATTTCAAAGTAAAAAGCAATTGTTACGTCAACTTTTCTGCATCTCTAATGAATCTACAAGATCTTATTAACATTCATATACACTTCAGTTATATTAACATGTATTATATATTTTTGTGACTGAAGCTTTCACAGGCTTGTTCTTTAAGCTATTCACTGTGTTTCGTCGGCATTAATAAGCACAGTGCTGGACATTGCATATGTTGCGCTGATCTTCAGGAGTTAGCATCTTACTTTATTTAAGCGACATGTCTTCGACATATACACAATTTTGGGACTTTAAATTTATTAAATCATGTTGTGACTTCATTCCTGGCAGTATTTGCGGGCTTGTTTAAAGAACTGTTCACCTCTTCTAGTAAACATTTTAAGGCACAGTGCTGGACATTGCTTGTCTTGTGCTACTCTTCAGGGATATGCGCCTTGCTACATATAAGTGACTGATCTTTGAATTCTTCTTGTTTTTATGATTTAAAATTGTGCAGTGCTAATCCGTATTGTCTTATATTGCTTCTTGAGCTACTTCTATGAAACACTTATCCTTTAATTTTTGTGTTCCTGTGCATTGTTTTTGTATTTTTAATCGGCTGATTGGTGGTCGAAACCGGTACCGCTTTTAACCAAATAAGAATGTAACACTACATTTCTTATTTACTTGTATTGAATCGGTTGAACCACGGACAGTGATGGCAACAGTGTGTTGGACAAAAGCTACACACCTCGTTAGTTGTGATGTCCCATCACCTCTGCTGCTCTCTTCATACTGACGTCCCCTCCAGGGTCGCCCCGGCCTTCATAGTAGGTCCGGGTGCGTGTTTATATATTGAAGCACGTCCCTAGAGGGGGCATCAGTGGGGTTGGCTGCAGAGGAGGTGGGGAACCAGGAGAGGGTAATACGCCTCTCAGTTGCTATCTTAGTTAGTTGTATGTACATTGTCAATAAATACAAAAAGCGGTGGAGCACAGCGCCCCGGCCTGATCTTAATGTCCATAACACCACAGAGCTGTCCGTATAGATGTCGAGATGGTTGGGTCCATGAGGGATGTTGCCCAGGTTGCTGCCATTATTGCTGCTGAAGTCTCTGCCGCGTGGATTGGGGCTGGACGTTCGAAGGCCTGGGCCCACCCCATCTGGTAGGCTGGTGCTACCGCTGCAATGGAGTTGGGCATTGCATCGGAGTAAATGGTGATGGAATACTGTGGATGTGCCATTGTCTGTGGCGTTGCAATGAATTCTGGAGTCAACAGTCACCGTATCCAAACGTTCTCACCTGAGAGTGCATACTTCAGTAAAAAATATGGTCATTTCATTACATATGCTAACTGTTACGGAGTTATCCATGGAAGTCAGAGGTGAAAGAAGGTGTGGGGTGGAATGGGTCTAAGTATAAGTCTGAAAGATGGATTTAAAATTTAAATAAAGGTTATATTTTCGAAACTTAACAATGGTGACATAGAATTTTTGAGCGTACAACAAATAACAACAAGTTAAATCAGGTACACGGTTAAGAAGACCAAGATTAGAGAAAATTTTAACCAGTTTCCACTAGGGGAAATAACAAAATCAGGTACCAGATTAGTTTTACAAGGAAAGCCCGAGCTTCGGGTTCTTACAAGTTCTGGGCTTCGTGCTCCAAGTTACAATTTCTGAGCCCTCAGCTCACAACCACAAATTACCAAAGAGCAGAAAACCCCTCACTACATGAAGCACATGCTCCCAACTTACATCTCAAGCCTCTTTAAGGCACTTTTACCATAACACCATAAAGAGCTGACCCGCTCTCGATCTTTCAAGCCTATAGAGGCAATAACAGACTTTTACACAAACTGCCATCAAGGAATTATAAAGAAACAGGGGTATCTCGTGCCCGATCTACTGGGCCTTAGTGTGCAAAAACTAGGTTAATTTAAATGGCCCAAAACAAAAGGATGGAGCCGTGAAGTTGCACTCCTAAATCTACATTTTAAAACCTAAGTGGCTCTAGGCCAATAAACAGGGGCTAATCCCAAGGTAGGGAGGTGACTCATATGAGAAAACTTTAATACATTAAGGAAGAGAAGAAACGGTTACGAAAATGTAGTCACCTCAATTTCAAATGAAGGGGAGCTAGAGAGGGAAAAGCACTCTCTATCCCCGAATTACAGTTCCAGTGAAGTGGAGTATTTACAAAGGTTGAAAAGGCTTACATATTTAAAGATATAGGTTACATATTAAAGGTTTTGAACCTTCCCCGGGAGTTAAACTGCTCAGCTTGCAAGAAATAAAGATGTTAAGAGGCCATTATCTTGATGAAGAGCTGCTGCCTGAAGAACGGGGCGCTTCCCGCCCCTGCTACATGTCCACACACTAAGCTAGATGTTACTGATGTGGCCTGGAGACAAGAAAATCACCAGTTTTCATACCCTCGTGGAAAATTCGAGACCTTTCAGGAATGAGTAGACACACCCACTCAATTTTTATTGGTTGACAGCAAAAACTTGTACACAAGGCAATGAAGAAACACCTTATTGGTGGGAAATTAATTACAGAAATTTAGGATTGGTTAAATTCAAAACAGGCGGAAAGAAAACTTAATATTGCCAACCCACCAATGACAGAACAAAATTTAGTAAAAACAAAACTTATGAATACAAAATTTCTTCAAGAGAGTTCATTCCATTGCACCAGAGTGTATTACCATAGTTTTTGGTAGAGACATCTGTTAGAGAATGTCCACACTTCTTGATCACTGAAAAACAAAAGCAAATCAAAAACACACAGTGACATCTTCTGATAAACAGTAGAGTTGATTCCTTTTTTAAAGTTCAGAGCTTCTCCTGTAGAGGAGTTTCAATTGGCGCAAGATTTGAACTTGCGTCGTAGAGGTGTACTGCCCGGTACACTAACCAAGACAGATACCCAGCTATCTGCTGCCATTCATGTTCTATGGCTGTGGGTATCAAGGGTATGAGCTGCAGGGTTCGTTCCTATGTCGTATACCACTTCATTTCTTTTTTCAATTTAATTGTGATGCAGTTCAATATGGAACACTATGAAATTTTTATGTTTAATTACTTCTACAGTTGAAAACTAACATTTTTTGTCATCCCTACTGTACCGTTATCACTGCTCCCTAGGCCGCCCCATTTCCCTGAATATACCTGTCTATAACACTTCTAAACAAATTTCTTAACTTACATGCACCACTGATTTAAGTGAAGGCCACCTGAGTGCAGATCCCTATCTCCTACCCACCCAATAGGATCTAGAAATATCACTCCCAATTCCCCACTTACCCTTCTCCATAGTCTCATTTAAATCCCCAATCCCCTTCCAGTCAGTATCCCTCCTACACAGTATTCCACTGATAACAATCTCCGCTTCCTTAAACTTCACCCATGCTGCATTTACCAGATCCCACACATCCCCAACTATGTTGGTACTTATACGTACTTGTCTTACGTTGTTAGTACCTCCTTTCCCTCTTCCTTCTCTTCTACTTTTCTCAACATCTACCTCAACCTAATTCCTGGATAATGCTCTACCCTGGTTCCCTTTCCTCCACACATTTTCCCCACAAGTCTAAACATAGTATCCCCCATGACCAGTGCCTCAACCCTACCCACCACATTTTCCTTTCCTACCTTTTCCCTTCGTGTTACTGCCATACTTTTCGGCAGCAGTTCCCTGTTCCTTATCTTCCCTCGGTTGTTCTACCTGCAGGACTTGTACCAATTTCTCAGACACCTGTCCTGAATTCTGATCCTGAATAGAGCCCTTAGCCTGCAGTCTCCTTTCCCTTAAAACGTTAGTCCACCTGTCTTCTACAATTCCCCCTTTTCCTTCCTGTCCCTCTTGTACACCTACTGTATCCTGTACATTTTTTGAGGGTGGCCTACTTTCCTTCCTGTCCTCTGAGAGAATCCTAATTATCTCCCTCAAACTCTCCAACTCCTCCCTCATACCCCTTAATGGCTGACCATACCCACAGTTCCTACACTTGCACTCCTTAGCCATTATTTACAGAGTAATGAGAAGAAGGGGAAAAATAAAATAACTTGTTCTGTGCAAAATAAAAATGAAAGGGAAAAATATTGTGTATAAAAATGAAAGGAAAGGAATATTGTCAAGGACAGTTCACAAAGATCACAAAACAACAAGGTAATTAATATAAGCTACTACTACACTACAATACTACTTAGTTGTACATTTTTTTCTACTGTACTAGCCATACAATCGATTTCTGGTACAAGTAACACATTAACAAGAGATAGCAAATACCCTTAAAAATCATGAAAAAATTAACAGCAAAATACTCACCAAACTTGTGAAGCAACTGGACACAATCCAGAGAGAACTTTGATGGAAAGCAATGTTTTGGCACGGTAAGAAATAAACAGAAGTTTTGAATGAGCAACACAAGTATATCTCCTTTAAACCTATAATAATTTAATTAATAATTCATTTGAAAGAACGTTACATTTGATTGACAGAAGAACCTACTATTTTTAAAAACCTATGGTGCACCTTTTAAGGTAAATTAAATTAACTAAGAAAATAAATAATTAAATAAATTAAGACGGAAATAAAGTCAAAAACAGTTTCCACTGAAATGAGGGACATCCTCCAAATTACAATGACAATAAAAATTAATGAATTAATAAATTACCACTGGCTGAAGGCCCAATAATTAACAGTTCTTCCTGGAGATAGTTACACCTGAAATGATAATTAAGTGCAAAATGTTTGCAGGATTTCCTTCTTTTAGTTTATTACAAAATTTAGTAATGAAAAGCCATAAGATTCTTTCAAAGGAACCAGATCTCAGAGGCGACTACAGGAATTTAATGTAGACCAAACACCAGTCCAAATGCAGAAATGGGGCATATGGTTAACATGAAATAGGTCACAATGACGACCCAAAAATTCACAACACTTCACTAAAAGAACCAAGCAGCTCAAAACACAGGGCACAAGCCCACACAAATTATTCATCAAACACCAAGATTTAGGAGTAAATCCACTCAAACACAAGGGCCACGCCCACTTCAGATCAATTATATATCAATAATACAGAGCAAATGCACTGCAATCACAAAGGCCACGCCCACTTCAGATCAATTAATAAACAAGAAGTAAGAGCTAATTAGCTCAAAACTTAAGGGCACGCCCAAGTCAACTAAGAATTTTTTCAATAATCCAACAGTCATGCCCATGGACGATAGTTGCCATGGAGACAACATGTACAAGAGCTACAAGAGCATAAAAGAAGAAAAAATTACATTACAGAAAAGAAAAATCAGAGAAAGAAAATTTAAAGGAATAAAGGGATTCCAATTCCCGGAGAAAATCTCGTGGTCTCAATCTTTTTAGTGGATGACTTCACATTATCAATACTATGTCATCCCTTATTAATAACATATCATTAAAATAATGTTCACAACACTTAAACGTTTTTCTTGATCTGAAACAGAAATAACATTTAGTACGAAGAAACATCTCGCTGAAAAGTTAAAAACATAAACAGTTTTTGAAGATTTCTTCCTCCCATATGGAGGTTTAAACAGTACTGTCAGTAAGCCAACAACTCTTTCATGTTTGGCAATTTTAAATTTCAAAACCTGAGAACCTGAAGATCAAACAAAATTGATTTCCACAGGATGCGTCTTGGTAGGTGTGCTAGGTACCAACTGATAAGCCCAGCCTAACACACGGGGGCGAAACGCTGGCAACCAGGAATAAATTAGTTGGAAAATTTATAATGTCCAATAACGGACCATTTATATTGGTGTTATGATAGTTTTTATCTGTAGAAACTATTCATACACTACTTCAGCATTTATATTGAATGCGATCTATCATCGTAGGTATCGATTCCTCGCTATGCACAAGCGTATCAATGTTGAGCGAGCCTGAGGTCTTCTCACAACTCTGACTGGTGTACTAAACATTGGGATAACATGTTTTTGCAATAAGTGCAATGACAGCAGTTGTTAACTCCTTAGAAATAAAAGCTCAAGTAAATGTTTGCTTAATGTTAATACTATGTACTGAAATAGGAATGTGATACTTCTCCCTTTCAAAATACAGTGTTGTGCATAACTAATTTCAGAGGTTACGTTATGTACTTTGACGTTTTGTTAAATTTCAGAAAGGCTCTTCCCGTGTAAATTTATAGTATATTTATTCTATAGGGAGCTTGAAATATGTTTTCATAATACGTGCGCATAAACCTAGGTTAGGAGATGCCGTTTGAAATAAGAAAATGGAAATATTTGCCGCAATCCTCTGGATTGATGCTATTATAGTTCTTCAGAATGAAACGGAATATGCATTTTTAGATTATTGGAATTCGAAAATAGTGCTAATGAATAAGCCTATTTTTTTTTGGAAAACATCTGCAGAAATGTTTAAAGAAACTGATTGCAGTTTCATACCAATTTGAAAGGTGTTTTTGTGCAAGTTTGTTATCTTTCCCGACTTTTATGGAAAATCATGTAAAACATTATAAGCAAAACCTTAAACTGAAGTGGTTTGCGTTCACTGTCATAAATATGTCAAAATGAAGAACAAAACTGTAACTATGGTAGAATGTGTTGGGAAGATATCTCCTTCTCTTATTGCTGTCATTGTGTAAGTAATTTATGATGGTACATTTTATGTTAATACAGGCAAGGATCTCTGGAAAGTGTGTGCTTCCTACTGAAACCTCGATTTCGAGTAAATCCTCATTTGAGGTTAAAAAATCAGGTCCCTGTAAAAGCGTTACATAGGGGTTCTACTGTTTATGTTGAACATACCTTACACGTGATTATCAGTATGGTTGTTTTCTCCATTCATTCCATTTGGAGATATGTACACTTCTTATTGTACAGAGTATATCTCATCGTGTAGTTCATTATCGGATACTTAGAGCTTGTCATTTTCCTCTCTATCGAGAGAAACATGATCCTCGTCGTCAGATTTTTTGGGAAACAGAAAATAAGGATCATTTAATGTGTCATCAGCCACCTATTATGTTCACTCTCACTAATTTCATACAATATATTTCGTATAGATTTCTCACATAACCGCTGATGACCAGCCATATTTGAACATGGAAACAATGAACAAATTATTACCTTCCTTACTGCAGCACTCCCTAGTCATGGAGGTAGCTGAACATTGTTTCTGTAATGACTGGCAGGTAGGACAACATTGAAATTCGACACATTCATCATATATGTAATTTATTGAGCAGGTAGTCAGCAAGCAAAAAATATTTTTAAATCTTGTCAGTAACTACTTAACGAGATGAAGGTTTTGGACATATACATCCATATTTCATCAGTTAAAGCAATTGAAAATTAAATCTGGGCCGATTAGCCCATTATGTGTAGAAGGGGTAAACGGGGTAGAGACGAACCCTAGTGCACATGTTCAGATGAAGATAATATTTCCTGACTACAGGTGGAGCACAGCTCATTTGTGGATTCAAGGATATGCTTCTCATACTCCGATGCAATCAGCTTAGGGCAGTGGTAGCACTTATGAATTAAGTTGTATAGTATGGTGACATTGGGTTTGATGGTGGCAATGTGTATTTGTGGTTTTTCTTTGTCTAAACTTTCAGGGACAAAGTGATATATTAAATTTTTTTATTCCAATTAGACCTTAAATTTTAGTGATCATATTTTCAAAAGTGCCCTTGAAATATGGTCACAACATTATGTCTCCATCGAAACTTGGTAATTTCATTTTTGGAAGCCAGATCTTTGTCATATTCACTTATGCTGTTGATTTAAATAATTCTTTGCTTCAGTTCCATTATTATTAGGTACTGGATTTATGGAGGTTACCATTTTTTCTTCCAGTAAGTCTTAAAGATCTTCAGAGCATTTTTAATATAGTCATGTCAATGTCAGTGAGACACGCCTTCTTTTAGAGGGTGCTTTTGTAGTTGTACTTCCACTTAAAAATCATTCACTACTACTACCACATCCCTTATTTTAAGGCATTAAGTCTGAAGTTCCTTAGAAACGTTGTAGTTGTTATACGAATATTCTTTTTTCTTCAGGTAGTTCCTATGTCTTCCACAGAGTACTGTAATGCACTCCTAGGTGTTGTGTGACATCTGGCTTTGTTCCAAGGCCTTACAACAGCTGATACTGTTCCAAGATTCTTTGCAATGTATATCATGTGTGGCAGTTGGATCATTGTTACTTGCAGTATATTGCAGGAATTATCCATTTCAAACAGTGGCTTGTTGCTAGGACAGTAGTGTGAATTTTGTACAAGTTGTTCTTTCCGGCTTTTCTGTTATGAGTTGAGGGAGTAATCTTCACTATATAAAATTCCTTGTACTAATCAGTACACACGAGGACTTCCCTATCATGTAGTCACCTGACAACGAACTACTTGGGTTGTACCAGACCGAATGCAATGGAAACTGTTAGGATTATCACTGAAGAGAGTAATCCTGGAAGTGCTTAATATTAGTGACTCTTAACTGTAACCTGGAGTATCAAAGATATTGATTGTATTAAAACTTGGTAACATACTCAGTGGACACATCAAGACATCACCTAACGCCTGTAATTGTTGCACAGTTGTCCACAGCAGCACAAAATGAAAGATTTTGAGCACTACTTGTGTTATTTGTACTAATGAAATATTATCTTAATAGCTTGCATGTTTATATATTGCCCCCAAACTACTCTGCACCCAATTGCTGAACACAGGGAATCCAGAGGTGGACCATTTGTGTTGGCAACGCTTCTTCTTCTTCTTCTTGCGTTACGGCCTCTGTAGGACCACGGACAGCTCCTTCATGGATTGCATTTTCTTCTTCTCCTCCCAGAACCTCTTCATCCTTTCTCTTCTTCTCTCCCGCTCTTCTTCCGAGATATTCAGTATCCTCTTCTCTTGTCTACTCCACTGGTGACTCTCAATCCTTTTCCTGTATCCATCCCTATCGTTGATCTCTGGCATATTAGTCGGTATGTACTTCCTTTTCCAATTTTCCTTTTCTTCCACCTTGATCCCCAATTCTGACCAATCTTTCCGGAGTTCAACTACCCACTTGGTTCCTGTCTTTCCTCGTGTCCTCGCTGTTGTTTCCCATACTCTTTTCGTCATTCTATCCATATTCATCCTGATTACATGTCCCGCAAACCGTGCTCTTTTCAGTCTGATTTCTTCTGAGATTGTCCTCATGTTCCGGTATAGTTCTTCCCTGGGTCTCCTCATCCATCTCTCACCTCCTCTCTTAGGGCCTAGTATTTTCCTCAATATTTTTCTCTCTTCTTTCCCTAGTTGTTCCGCACCATTTCTTCCTAGTGCTATAGTCTCAGCAGCATATAATACAGCATTTCTCACCGTTGCCTTGTAATGTCTGATCTTTGCGTCCGTAGATATATTCTTTTTATTGTATATATCTCTGGTCATACAGAAGGCTGATCACATCTTTTTTATCCTCTCTGTTATTCCTTCATTGCTCCTATTCCTTCCTGTTATAAATTCTCCTAGGTACTTGAATTTGTCCACCTTCTGTACGGTGCCTTCCGGTGTTGTCCAATCCTCAGTGGTATTCAATGTCTTTGTCTTGTTGTAGGCGATCCTCAGTCCTACCCTTCCGGCTATATTGCTTAAGTTGTTGAGTTGTGTCTTTGCATCTTCTTCGGTCTCACTTACTATAACTATGTCGTCCGCAAAGGCTAGACAATCTACTTGGGCCCTATTGTCCTTTTTGTCCCCAACATGCGTCTTTGGTATTCCCATTGTCTCATTCATTGTTCTCCACTGTCTGATGACTTCATCCAGAGCTATGTTGAACAACATTGGTGATAATCCATCTCCTTGTTTTACACCAGTGTTGATATCAAATTCTTCAGAGAGTACTCCTCTGAATCTCACCCTTGCCTTTGTGTCTGATAGAATTTCCATTATGAGTTCATGTGTAGTGCCATCTAATCCTCTGTTCTTCAGGATTCTTCCAAGAGTTTGTCTGTCGATGGAGTCATATGCCTTAGTGAAATCTACAAAGGTTACCACCGTTTTTTTGTTCTTTAAGGCCCTATGTTCTATCAGTTGTTTCAGTATGAATATCTGTTCTATGCATCCTCTTCCCTTCCTAAATCCTGCTTGGTAGTCTCCAATTGTACTTTCTAACTGTTCTTCCAGTCTATTGAGCAGGACTTTCGACAACACCTTATAGCCAATCTCTAGTAGCGAAATTCCTCTATAGTTGTTTGCATCCCTCTTGTCTCCCTTCTTATGTATTGGTATTATGATCGCATTCTTCCATCCTTCTGGTAACTTCTTTGTTCTCCAAATCTGGCCGATGATGTTGGTCATGTTGTCTACTGCCTTGTCACCTCCCCACTTAATCATCTCAGCTGATATTCCATCTTCTCCGGTTGCTTTGTTATTCTTTAGATTGCTTATGGCCTGCGCGACCTCATCTCTAGTTGGAGGACATGACTCTCTCTCTTCTGTGTTTGTCCCCAGCTCCAGCTCTTCTTCAGGTGGTTCACAGTTTAACAGGTCATGAAAGTATTCTGCAAGTATCCTACAGTTCTCCTTCGCACTAACTGCCAGATCCCCATTCTTATCTCTTATAAAGAGTTCTCTGCCTTTATATCCACTCAGGCTCTTTTTGAATTTCCCAAAAAAGTCTCTACTATTGTTTTTCCTGAAGTTGTTTTCAATTTCATCCAATTCCTGCTTCATCCTCTGTCTTTTGGTCCATCTTATGGTTCTGGCAACGCTTAAATATTTCAGGCACTTTTGGATGTGGTGGGACTTGGAACACGTCCGGCGAATTAAACAAAGTACAACAGGAGACTATATTTATTTTAAAACATAACTGCTCAAAAATCACAAGAATTACAAAAATTAAGTCTTCCCGATGTTGTTCAATATTAAAGTCTTTTTTAATTGAAAATCAACACTCACAAATTTTTTCAGTATAAGTATTTAATACCTTTGAAGATATTCTTCACTGTCCGTGGAAGGTATGGAACGTGGTTTAAGTAACACTGAAAGAAGAAGATATTAGTAGATGCTATTCACATGTTTGACGGCCACTGTTACCACACGTCCCTGGGAAAGGCCTCCACCACACGGAATGTGCTGTATAAGAGTGCATACTTAAACTCACAAACTTACCTGGCTGGAGATTTGAAACATAGGGCTTGGCAAAGAGTTAAAGCTCAACCTAACAGGCACAGATTCGACTTTAGGACTATCCTCACAGGCATAACCGTAGGCATAACCTTACAAGGGTTTTTTCTTTGCAGACTCAAGTTTGATGCCAAGAGTGCTAGCTGAACCCTGATCAGGCACATGGGTGCTAGTTTAAGCTAACAAGCACGAATTTGATGCCCAGCTTAACCTTACAAAGCCATTACAGACTCGAGTTTCAGATTCGATCTCAGGCATAAGCTAACTAGACAAGATGAGGCATGGCCCAGTGGCTTTTGGATCTGTTCTTGGAACAAGATGGCAGCTACACACATTGTTTTAATAGAACTAGGGAAATGGTAGAATGCTTAATACATCTGCTTTATTCATAGGGCCATAACTTTGAAAGGTGGCCTTAGGTCATGGAGCTGAGAACTTGCCAAAAGGGCTAAAGGACTAAAGGGCAAAAGGATTAAATGGCTGTAGGACAAAAGGGCTAAATGGCTTAAGGGCAGGAGGGCTAAATGAAATGAGCTATGGTGTAGGGCTCAGAGCTAAACTTGAAGCAAGATGGTGTTATGGGGCTAGGGAGATGGTGAAGGGTTTAATATATGTGCATTATTCATAGGGGAATACCTGTATAGAGCTACTTAAAGGTCTTCAGAAGCCGAGCGGCTGCAGAGTCACAGACGCTAGCACATGAGCTGAAGCGTAACACGCTGTTGGTTTTTAGTGTTTGGAACTCTAAATTTGATATTGTAACAATTAGAGCTTATAGATTAGAACTCTAGGGATTTATAGTTGCTTATAATATTGCTGTCATCAGTTAGGAATCTAGAAAGATTTAAAAACTTGCTACATCATTTTAAAAGTTAATTTAAGAAGGAACATCACATATAATTTCAATGGCCAGTATTTCACTCAGTGCTTTGAAAAAGGTTTTGGATTGATGCTCCTAACAGTTTTATCCCACATTTCAAGACTCGGTGAACTTTCATCAAGAGTACTTTCACTTTGTATAAGGAAATGGTGCTATATTTTCTGCACAGAAAACTTTTAAGCTAGTATTATAAGACATTGTTTCAGGATCATGTTTTAATCACGTCAATTTCTACCAATTATCCATAATGTTAGTGTACTCTCATATTTATTACCCATTATTTTGTAACTTTAAGTAGGTTATTGTCTGTTTTCAAGTTTATGGCTGAAGATTATGCATACATGCATCAAAACCGGTCTCATTAATAATAATAAAATGTTATAGTTAATCTTATAACATTGTGTTGTATTGAATAGGTGGACACTACTATTTTGTTCCCCTTTTATTATTGGTTCAATACAGATTTAAAATGAAGTTCTTAAACTGGATTGTCTAGTTAGTTTAAGCCTGGGATCGAATCTCAAACTCGAGTGTGTAATGTCCTTGTAAGGTGGAGCTGGGCAACAAATCTGTGCCTGTTAGCCTAAGCCAGCACTCGTGGATGTCAAACATGAGTCTGTAAAGCTAATGACCTTGTAAGGTTATGCCTAGGGTTGAATCCGGGGCCTGTGATGATAGGTCTCGAGTCGAATCCGTGCCTGTTAGGTTAAGCTTGCACTCATAGCCAATCCCTACTTTTCAAATCCCCCCAATAAGAATCATGATTGAATAACTAAAATAATGATCACTCTAGGACATTAAGAAGATTTGTCATTCTATCTTCGCACATTATAGAAGACCGACTAATAATGGTTTAAAATTTCCATCAATTAGGTATGTTTCTTTAATTAGACAAGCTTGGGGCTGTTGAGTGTGCACAGAGAGTGATTATCATCCTAAACTGAGCTGGTCGCCTCATGTGCTCGGTACCATACTGTCCATAATGCAATATTCGTTGCTACTTCCTCAGTGTTCATAAATATGAACTATCATCCCATTCTGTCACTTAACAAGGCTAGGCTGTTTCCATTGAGTGCTATCCTGCCTTCTTAAATAGAGCATCCTAGGTCATTAAAACCTATTATTAATAGTCAATCATTTACATCGACGTTCACTACTTTTAATATAACCTATTTTTATATAATAAGTGTAGTCCCTAATGTACATGAATAACATTTAGGTGACAGTTTATACTTCATTGATGAAATTAAGCAAGATGAGGTGTTATATTCTATGAAAATTCACAAAAGAATGCACCGTATCCATCCCAGTTATATTCTTTTAGGTTCCAAGTTAAACAAATTGGTCTATGGTTTTAAACACTTGATTGTTAGTACACTACGCTGTTAACGAATATCCAATAATTGAAGACTTACAAAATCAACACATTTCAACCTATAGAACTACACTCATATTCATAAAAAGAGAACACCTTGAAAGACTAGAGATAGGAAGTTCATATTCTCAAGACATGTTCATTAGTAGGCTATGTTCTGCAGAAACGATTAGAATTTCAGTTAACCAGGTTCGACATGTGCCCTATTGTCTAGTAGGCACTGGGTCTTCCAGGGTCACTGATAACTTATTCCATGTGTGATGGCGTGGACAAGTATAAGGTGCGAGTGATATCCTGGGGTATAGCCATCCATGCTGCATTCACCTAGTTCCACAGTTCATCTTTGGTGGTTGTCATTGTGTCCCAGCGCCGCACCCGTCCTTTCACCATAACCCACACATTTTCGATTGGCGACATGTCGGTGAACAGGTGGGGCAGGGCAACAGTCTGACATCATGTGACAACAAGAAGGCATGTATTCGTGCAGCAACATGTGGTCGCGCATTGTTCTGCTGAAGTATGGCGTCTGGGATTTCATGCATAAAGGGTATGGTTACTGGTCGCAGGATGTCATTTTCATGCATCAAACTGGAAACAGTGACCTGGATATTCACCAAATGTGATTTATGGTTGTACCCAATAGCACTCCACACCATAAAGCCTTGAGTTGGTGCTGTATGTCTTGTGCGAATGCAGTCAGTGTGATGCCTCTCCCCTCTCTGCGGCAAACCAAAATGCGGCCATCATTTTCAAACAAACAGAACCTGGATTCGTCCGAAAACATTATCTGCTACCATTCCTGTCCCTAGTAATGTCGTTTCATACACCATCGCAGTCTAGCATGTTTATGCACATTAGTCAAAGGTAGGCGGAGAAGTGGACGACGCGCCGGTAACGCAGATCGTAATAAACAGGGATGGACTGTCATTCCTGATAGTGTACGATGTGTTACTCTGTTCCACTGTTGTACCAGAGCCAAGGAGGATGCAGATCTGTCCTGCAATGCCATTCGGGTGAGGTGTCAAGCTACTCGCGGGGTGTGGTCTGGGTGGTGCGACCAGACCCATCTCGTCGTGTTCTGTGGTCGTCTGTGAGCATTCTGTACACACCCGTTCAACTGCCGACACACTTCCCCGCACACGAGCAGCAATTTCCCGGATAGATGAATCATGTTCTCTCATGCCAATAATGCACCCTCTTTCAAACTCACTCATTTGACAGTACTCTTCTTACACACGTCTGCGAGGCATCCTGCATGTCTGCTCAAGTCACACTGATCCATTACCTTCGGTTTATAGTGACAACGAGAGCCGCAGGCACAAAATACCAGTCGGTGGTTGTGCGCAGAGATATTAATGTGGACTTTGAATCTGAGGGTCGACATGGTTCAAATGCTAATCATTTCTTCATAACATACTAGTGCACATGTCCTGTGGATATAATATTCCTATCTCTAGTCTTTCAATGTGTTCTGGATTTTATGGACGTGAGTGTATTTCAATCATTCACAAATAAGTAGATCAGAAGCGATAAGAATCTCTAACAACACAAAATAATAGAAAATATTAATGTATGAATATTTTAATCTATTTTCCTTCTGAAAAAAATTAATATTTAAAAAGGGTACTTACCATTTTTAAGATGGAAGTTGAAAAAGGCCTAGCTGGCAATGTCTCACGATTGGTTCCTTTAGAACCCTTTTAGGGTGCGGTGGGTTCTCCCCTTTTAGTGGCCCATTCCGGAAGGATTATCCCGTGCAAGGTGCACCATGATGAAAGTTGAGATTCCTCTTGCAAGCAGCATAATGATTCCCCTGGTTCCTTGTCTTGCAGACTTGTTGTAACTTTAGGCTTCCTCTCTCTCTCTCTCACACACAGACACCCACCCACACACACACACACACACACACACACACACACACACACACACACACTGAAACTAAAACTGCACATTAATATGTGCACCAACCATGCCTATTTAAATGTCAGTCGACACTTAACTTGCGTGTTCAGATGATTTATGCATACCACACGTGTTCTGGAATTAATACTGTAGTGGTTACGTCTTGCAGAAGACAAAATAAAGTGTTCGGTTTGTAACACATTACGGCGAATAAACGTCGCTTGGCGTAGAATATCTTGTAGAATTGTAGTGGGAAAGCGAAGTGAAGTTGTGCTCTAAAGTAGAGCAGTATGAAAGCAGTAGATTAAGAGCTGAGTAAGTGGAACGTCGATTACACACTGCCTTTATCAGTTCTCAGCTTAGAAAGTGTGATTATTTGGAAACCAATCATAAATTTTCTTTACATCTTCTTAAAATATCAAGGTTCGAAACTGGTCTTGTGAAGAGTTCTGAAAATTTGTCAGGCGGTGCTAGCCTTGAAAATATTAACTATTCATATCTGTCGCATGCTAGACTCCTGACGAATAAGAGAAAAGGAACAGATTCCCACATGGCCATGCAGCTTTGAGCTTAAAGGCGACTTGCTCCAAGGTTATCTGATCCTGGATTTCATCACAGCTGCTATAAATGACCCACTGACCGAATTAAATTAGGCTTTGCTTTGAGGCAATCTCAATTTTAACTCCAATTATACCTAAATGTACAGGTACAATGTGTTGTAGATGATAGATATCTTTCAACAGTATATACTATTGTATAAATGATACAGAAGTATTAAAAATGTAGTATTTTGATATATTGTTTGAAGTGAATGAACGTGTCATCACCTTTTGTAAGGTTTTATTTAACTTAAGATGACCAACTGGTGCATAAACAAATTCAGTGGCAACAGTAACATCTGACAAGACAGTGCCAGGGAAAATATACAAATAAGGCAACTTTCAAACTGGATTAAGAAATGTCAAAGAGATCACACAAATAAGTTATATCATTCACCCCACCTAGTCTTTAATAGTCTTTAACGTGGGCAGGACGGTGACGGATTCTTGTGCTCCGTCTCGGTAGCTGGTTTGGAGTGGGAGAGGCGGTTGGAACCCTCTCTTCTGACCTTGATGATTCAGGAGATTCCGTCTCGCATGGAACAGGATCTGAAGATCTGGGCGATGAGGCAGCGTGTGGCAATGTTCTGGGCTTCCATGGGAATGTTGTCCGTCTATTACTCCTCCGGCATTTTCTTCCCCCCTTTCTTCAGAAATCGCAATTTCAGAAGGAGAAGGCAATGGTGCCCGGTTTCTAGTCGAAACAGTAGTTTCCCTTTCATCTTGGTGTTGTATATGAGCATACTCGGGATTTGCTTCAAGAATAGTAACTACTTCCACGAGTGGGCCCTACTTAGATTGCCTGACATACTTCCTTAGGAGTTTCATTGGTAGTAGTTCATAGCAGTGATCTGACGGCATGGAGGGCATCATGTACAACTTCCTCCCATTGTTGGATATCCATTCCCCTAGTTTTCTACGCGAGTTGTATATTTTTCCACACAACTCCAACATATTTTTCTGCGTGGCCATTGCCTCTTGGATTGTATGGAGTCGTCCTGATCGTCGCCACACCAGAAGCCATGAAGAATGTCTTCAGTTCTGAGCCTCGATCGGAGTGAACATTTGAAGGTAATCCAAATTTGGAGAAAAGTTGCTTAAGTTTAGAAATGTAGTGGACGAGGTGACATCTGGACAAGGAAGGGCGAAGGGAAATCTGGAATATTCATCAACTAATATGAGGAGATAACGGTTTCTAGATTTGGATGGTAGAGGTCCCTTGAAGTCCACGTTGATGCGCTCAAAGAGACGGATAGCTTTGACGAGATTATCCTCATGCCTTATGAATCTAGGTTTCAATTCGGCACACATTTTACAAGCTGATAAGACCTTCTTTACATATCTTCTAGTGAATAAGACAAGTTCTTCGACTTAATAAAGTGATTAAGCCGTGTTATACCGGGGTGACTTAAAGCTTCATGGAGGATCTTCAGTTTAGGACCGCAACACTGAATAGCCAGATGCTGGAGAAGGCATCTGCAGCTTCATTATGTTATCCTGGTCTGTAAACTATTTCATAATCAAAACACGAGAGTTCAAGTCTCCAGCGCAGTATCTTCTCATTCTTCACCTTATCAAGATGTCTAGTATCAAACATAAAGGCTACTGACTTCTGGTCAGTGATGAGTCGAAAATATCTTCCTAGCAGATAATGTCTCCATCCTCTCACGGATTAAATGATGGCCTGCGCTTCTTTCATCACAGATGAATATCGATTTAGTGTGCGATAGAAGAAAGCAATGAGGCGTCCATTTTGTGATAGTGTTGCTCCAGTGGTGTGTTCTGAAGCATCAGTCTCTGCAGTAAACTTAGCTTTATCATCTATAGCTGAAACTAGTGCATTTTTCACATCATCGTTCAGCGCTTTGAATGCTTCAATAGCTTTGTCATTTAATAGACAACTACCACTTGCAGGGTTATGTATTTTCTGGGAGAACCTTGGGATGAAGTTGGCAAAATGAGCGAAGATGCCCATCGATCTTCGAAGAGAAGCAGTGTTAGTTGATAATGGGAGCTCTTGTAAAGGTGTCAGTCGGTCGGGATCTGGGCGAATTTCACGATTGGAGATGACATAACCCAGTAGCTTTATTTTTTGACCGGATATACACTCTTCTTCTCGTTTATCGTGAATTCATACTTTACCATGGCTTTCAGGATCTTCTTCAAATTGAAGTCATGTTCTTCCTCGTTCTTGCCACCCACAATGATATCGTCTAGGTAAGCAGTAACCCCATTAAGTCTTTCATTTTTGATAATCGTATCTATTCTTTGGAAACAAGGTACTCCATTTGTGGGGCCAAATGGAATCCGTTTGTACTGGCACAGTTTACCGCATGCTTCGAATGCTGTATAAGGGCGATCCTCCTCACAGATGGGGATCTGGTGGTAGGCGTTTTTCAAATCAACTGAACTGAGCACTTCATAATTTGCTACCTTGTTGACTATATCCTCGATACGTGGGAGTGGGTGAGCATCTAGCTCAGTACACTGATTTATTGTTCGTGAATAGTCATCTACCATACGGCGCTTGTGGGTGACAAGAACCTGAGCACGCCATGGAGAGAAGTTTTCTTCTATAACATCCTCATTCAAAAGTCGCTGAACTTCTTGATCAATGAATTTCGTATCAGTAGTTGTGTGGCATCGGGACTTTATGGCGATTGGCTTGCAACCTGGAGGTATTTCGGGAAAGTCGAACAGGTTCGACGTTCGCGACTGTTAATCCGCAGATACTCAGAGGTTCTCTAGAACCCGAAACTCAATCTCTACAGATGAATGACGGCCAAGGATATCATGTCCTAAAATGAGTCAGAGCAAAGGTCTGTCAAGATGTTTAGTTCAACATCTTTGTAAATATGGTTTTCAGTTTTTATATCTACAGAACAGGATCCTTTCACTAAAGAGCTAAGCGACATTGAAGCCATAGTAACATTGAGGCTGTGACGTTTTGTGCAACATAGTTAAGATATCTTGAGAACTTTCTCCAAAACTAGTCTTTTCATCGCAGTTGATAGAAAAAACTACCAAACGATGTCTGTGCATAGGCAACACTGCACCGAGGAGTCGATCACATCAAACAAGAAAGGAGCAGAGTGAGCGGAAGCAGTACTGGGAGGGGGAGGATAGTAGGAGAGGTTTACCGTGGTTGGTACCAAAAATCAAAAAAGAACACCACGTTACAAAAAAATTTTAGATGACCAAGTGTATTGGAAACAGCAGCTTTAACGAGAACACAGTATACACTAACATTTTTGGAGAAAATAGATCCTCAAATATACCCTGGACATTGTAGGAAAGTATCAAAGGGATAATTAAGCTAAACCTACGGAATAAAATTGACCAATATAATACAAGAGA
The DNA here is from genome assembly GCF_040414725.1 of Anabrus simplex. Lineage (NCBI taxonomy): Eukaryota > Metazoa > Arthropoda > Insecta > Orthoptera > Tettigoniidae > Anabrus > Anabrus simplex. The sequence continues at coordinate 11,120,595 of NC_090278.1, read as the reverse complement.
TTAAAAAGGTCCGTGCTTTAACAGTTTTTCCAAAGTTATACAGATAACCATCTCAGATGATATATTTCTTATGTAGAGTTTCAAAACCTTTGAAAGAACAACTCTTTTTTTTTGGTCAATAAAATTGGTAAAAAAAGTTTATCACAATATACACCTTGTTAACCAAGAAGATATAGTAAGAGCAAAAATCCCAGGCATTGATTACAAAGACAAAATAGCTCGGGTCCCCGTTCTAGAGGAAACGTTTTCGAAAGGGGACTAATCCACAGATAAGTTTGGACAAAATTTACAAAAATCGTTACAATAGAAACACTGTGTCAGCGTGAATCTCGACCATATAATGGAACTAGATCACAAAACCAGTTTTCTCAATTATTATTATTTTTATTATTATTATTATTATTATTATTATTATTATTATTATTATTATTTTGAAAAGAGAGGTGTCACACACACAATCACCTCAAAGGATAATTATTAATATTATTATCTGATCAAATTTGGAGGGAACAAGTACACTTTTACCATGAAGATCAAGAAATATTTGGCCACACTAAAAAAACCAAATACGCCTCCAGGGCGCCCTAATATAAAAAGCATACACACCTAATAAAAGAGAAAAGGGTAGGGTAAAAAGGAGGATCAGTACAATAAGGATAAGTGAGGATGAAAAGAAAGGAAACTCCGACTGCGTAATGCTGGAGAATGTTTGATCTGCCAATAGATTTTTTTCAGAATCGTCTAAGGTTGTGAAAGTTTCTGTTTGACGATGTTTTAGGCTCAGTCCACATCACCAAGTGTTCAGGACTAAAAATCAATTAATCTTAATCAGTTTTGAAGGTGGCAAGGAGTTAGACTCGAAACCAAGGCCTTGAAAGTTTTCATAGCATGCCATCACTCAAAATACCGAAACAGGCCGAGTATTAAAGTTTCCAAAACAAGTTTAGTAAATGATATGTTTAGCTCACCAAAGTCCTTTCAGAATAACTCCATCAGCTGGTAGGGAGGAAAATGGCGCAGCACCCGGCAAGCCGTGCGAGGTCCGTAGTCCCTCTACACACACACACACTATTTACAGAAGATGATGCCAGTCTGCCGAAGACGGGCCAAGCAGTCCAATATATACACGCCCGGAAGCGAAGACTAGTTCATTCGAGAAAGATCACGTGACGTGGCAGATGACGTAGTAGGTGCGAGGCAGACAGAAAGACAGCAGTCATTGTGTCGAGAAAAGTCGGAGGGTGAGCAAAGTAAGGTAATTCCGATGATAGGAAGAAGTATTGATAACCAGAGCAGACAATAATAATAGCATTATAGTCTTGTAGAAACATAAAATTGTAGAGTATGTGGAGATGTACATGCGACGAAGTTTGCAGAAACTCGTAGAACGTCGATGGAGAGGTTATGGCAGTAGCACGTTACATATTCCTGCCACCGGGCGGAATCCGAAGGATGGGCGAAAGCAGGTAGGCGTAGCAGCAGCAGGGATGTCCAAGAGCAGCTTCTCCACCGGAATCGATGATCGGCGACCAGATGAAACGCAGTATCGGAAAAAAGAAAGAAAAAAAGGAACAACAGAAGTATGGAAAACAAAGAAGCAAGCAAAACAAGGAAAACAGAGAAAGAGAAAGGAAAGGGAAAGGGGAAAAAAAGAAGAAGGAAGTAGGAACAATGGAATGCGGTCCGGACCAATGCATAGTAGACTTTAAGTGGCCAAATATAAAAATTACAGTAAGTTTCCCATGAAAATAAAAAGCAAGGACAATACAAGAAAGGGGCATGGGAGAGTCTGACATCAAAAGTGTGTGTGGGTGGAGGAAAAAAGGACTGGGTGAGCCAAAAAGAGTAAAATAAATTTTCAGAGATGTGGACCAGAACAAACAAAGCAAACAGAAGGTAAATCCAAATATCAGATAATAAACATAAAAGAACTCTCCCTCAGTACGCAAGAAGGTTCAGGAGGAAAATTTCTTAAGTTCGGAAAAATGGGCCTGCCGAATATCCTGAGGGTTGGAGAGAGACTGCAATTGAGCAGTAACCAAAGAGGGGAAAGACAGAATTCGGTATGGGCCAATCCATAAAGGGGAAAGCTTAGCCGAAATATGATGTTGGGTAGAACTAATGGGATGGTTTTTTAACAAAACCTGATCAAAAAGCTTGAACTTAGGCGGACGAAGACGGGAATTACATGTTTTACGGTAAAGGTCCCTGGCATGATTTATATTACCAAGAGCTTCCCGAAGTTGAGAGTCAGTGAGTAAATGAGGAGGGGTAAGCAATAAAGAGGGCAGGTTCCAGTTTAAAGATAAAGGAGTATGAAGATCTCTTCCCAAGAAGAGTTTAGCGGGAGAAAAGGAGGTAGAATCATTAACAGTAGCATTTAAATCTAGACAAAAGTGAGGGAGTTCAGTATCCCATGACTTTTGATCTTGGGAATGAAAAATGGAAAGAAAAGATTTAAGATTCCGGTGGTAACGTTCAACAACATTTGCCTGAGGGTGATAGGGTGAGGTACAGACCTTTTTGATGCCATAAGAAAAACAGAAATTATAAAAAACTTTTGAAGTAAAAATTGACGCTTTATCAGAGACCAGAATTTTAGGAATGCCTATAAGAAGAAAAACGTGATTAGTTAGTAAATTAATGATAATCTGGGAAGAAATGTTACGTAATGGGCGTACAACAAGAAATTTGGAAAAACCATCCAATAAAGTATAGATGTAGGAGTTTGATTTGGAAGATTTGACCAAAGGACCGACAATGTCGATATAGAATTTCTCGGCCGGGTAAGTAGAGGGAGAGGCTGCATATGTCCCAAAAGGTTGATGATTTTGGGGCTTATGCTTTTGGCACAGGTCGCAAGATCGGACCCAAGAGAAAACATCCTTTCGCATTTGGGGCCAATAAAACTGAGAGGCAATGCGAGAATAAGATTTTGCCATTCCAAAATGTCCACCAGTAGGGATCCATGAAAATATTGAAATATCATGGGGCGTAATGCGGAGGGGAGAACCAGACGAGGAGTAGCCCGAGGAGTAGGTTTAAAGACAAGGAGTTTATTTACAATGCGAAAAGGCCCAGAATAATCATTAGAAGAAATATCGTTTTTCAATTGTTGGCAGTATGGATCGAGATTTTGATGGTCTTGGCAGGACTGAAAAGACAAAGGAAAATCAGTAAGAGAAGAAATAGAATTTACCATAGCAACCGGAAGGTGGTGTATTTCGGAATCAGCAAGATGATGATCGTCAAATAGGCGAGACAACGCATCAGCGACCGAATTTTGAAAACCAGAAATAAATTTCAAAGAAAATTTGAAACGTGATAAACGAAGCAACCAGCGACCAGTACGTCCAATTTTCGGAGCATTATTAAGTAACCAAGAAAGTGCTTGGTTGTCAGTGCTGACGATAAACTCGCGATGATCGAGATGGTCGGAAAAATGTTCAATTGAAAGGATTAAAGTAAGTGCTTCCCGTTCATAAACGGAATATTTACGTTCCACAGGTGATAGTAAACGACTATAATAGGCAATAGGGCGGGTTTCGCCCTGTATAGTTTGTTGCAAGACAGCGCCAATGGCGACATCGGAAGCATCAGTAGAAAGCTCAAATGTAATGTTAAAATCAGGAATTTGTAAGAGAGGAGCTTGGGATAGTTTAGTTTTTAAACAGGAAAAGGCATTTTGCTGTAAGTCACCCCAGTGAAACTTTACGCCTTTGCGTTTCAATAAGTTAAGAGGTTCGGAAATATGGGAAAAATTAGGTATATATTTTCCATAAAATCCAACCATACCAAGAAAGGAACGTAACTGCTTTAAGTTCTGTGGAGGTGGGACTTTATGGATGGCAGAAACCCTATCCGGATCGACAGCAACACCGTTAGAACTGAGAATATGACCTAAAAACTTAATCGAAGTTTGATTAATTAAGACTTTAGAAGGATTAACCGTTAAACCCACGGAACGAAGACGCGTTAATACTTCACGAACATGCTGTAGGTGAGTGGAAAGATCAGGGGAATAGATCAAAATATCGTCAATAAATGGGAACAAATATTGATATTTTATGTCAGAAAAAAGTGAATCAACAAAGCGTTGCATAATTTGAGAACCTAAATTAAGTCCGAAAGGAACTTTTTTAAACTGAAAAAGACCATTAGGAGTAATAAAGGCAGTGTAACGGGAGCTAATTTCGTCTAGGGGAATTTGATTGTATGCAGAATTAAGATCGAAAATGGAGTAATATTTGGCTTTGGAAAAATGTTGAAAAGCGGACTGCAATTTGGGCATAGGATAGGAATCGTAGAGTATACGCCCATTTAATTTACGATAATCTACGATAAATCTCGAAGATCCATCGGGTTTATCGACAATAAAGGCAGGGGAAGCATAATTAGAAGAAGAAGGAATTATGGTTTTGTCCTGAAGCACTTTATCAGTTAATTGATTTAAAATTTTCATGCGAGGAGGGCTGAGAAAATAGGGGGATGAACGAACAGGAGTAGAATCAGTTAAGTCAATATGAGCCTTGAAATTTTTGACCGTACCAAGAACAGGAGTAATGACATCAGAAAATTCAGTTAACAAAGAATCAATTTGATCAGAATGAATAGAATTGATACTGTGAGACATGGAGGAAGTTGAAGAAGGATAATCAGCAATATTAATTAATGGAATAACTGTTGAAGAAAAATGATAAGAAATCGTAGAGTTCATGGAATCAAAATTAAGACCAGTGTGGGAAAAAAAATCATGGCCTAAAATAAGAGGAGAAGATAATTCCGAAACAACAAGAAAGGTAAACGGCCAAGAAAAGTGTTGAATTTTAACAGTGAGAGAAATATGACCAAGAACATCAATAGGGTGATTAGAAGCCGAAACACAACCGACAGTAGAAGGAAGAAAATGAAGGTGAGAAAATACCTTTTTCAGAGATTCAAAGAAAGATAAACTGATTAAAGAAACAGCAGCCCCTGAATCAAGAAGAGCGACGGAGGGGACATTATTAATAGTCAAGACAATATGAGAAGTAGGAGGTACAAATGACGAACTTTCCGTCAAAACAAGTTGAGAAGAAAATTCAGACGGCAAAGATCGAACATTTGAAACAAGAGTAGAGGGGGACTGAACAACAGAAGACAGATTTTGCCCATTATTACGCCTACTGTCTAATGACGCGGGTAAGCCACGTTTCCCGAATAGGGAGTAGCACAATTCCGAGATATATGACCCTTTCCTTTGCAACGGAAGCAAATAATAGGAGAAGGAGTATTAGCAGAAGAAACAGATGTAGAAGGTAAAGGACGAGAATGGAGAGGAGGGGGGATAGATGAGTAATAAGAAATATCTCCCAGAGAATGAATGGCGTGAGATTGAGCTAAATTAAAAAGCTGAAGCATGGACGTAGGAGGATTTAAGGCATCGAAAAGCTGCCGAAAGGAAGGAGTAGCGTAGAATTGGACGATAGAAATTAAGTCATTGACCGAGTGAGCAATGTTTAAAATATCACTATAGGTCGTAATCGAATCAAGATAGTCATGAGCAGGTTCAGTGGGAAGTTGATGACGACGAATAAATTCAAGGCTCAGCTTGCAACGTATTTCGTAAGGTAAGAAATAGTTGTGTATGGCATTCCGAAGTTGATACCAATTGGAAAAACTTAACATATTATCAACCCAAAATTTAGTAAAAAAACCGGTCGTTTTAGGGGACAGTAATCCCATTAACTGAGGAAAAGAAGCTAAACCAATATTTAGAAATTTTCGTGCAGAAAAGAGCCACAAGGTTGTAATTTAGGGACTTGATCAAGAGATTGTTTTATGATCTGTACATTGAGAGAGGTATCAACAGACGTGTATTGAGGTAGTGAAGGGGGAGGGGGGTAGAGATGTGGATCGGGAGGCATAGAATGAAGTTGAGGTAATGAAGAGGGCTTGCCCTCTGAATCACTGAGCAAATCGGGAGAATTAACACGGGAAGATAATGTTGGGGTATCACCTCAAAGGATAATTATTAATATTATTATCTGATCAAATTTGGAGGGAACAAGTACACTTTTACCATGAAGATCAAGAAATATTTGGCCACACTAAAAAAAACAAATACGCCTCCAGGGCGCCCTAATATAAAAAGCATACACACCTAATAAAAGAGAAAAGGGTAGGGTAAAAAGGAGGATCAGTACAATAAGGATAAGTGAGGATGAAAAGAAAGGAAACTCCGACTGCGTAATGCTGGAGAATGTTTGATCTGCCAATAGATTTTTTTCAGAATCGTCTAAGGTTGTGAAAGTTTCTGTTTGACGATGTTTTAGGCTCAGTCCACATCACCAAGTGTTCAGCACTAAAAATCAATTAATCTTAATCAGTTACTAGTGGAAACCTCAGGTAAAGACCGAGTATAATATACTGGGGGTGGAGATAAAACGCTATCGTCGCCCAATCGAAAATTATCCGAAAAGCAAGCCATAGTGTTACGAAAACAACCAAAACAAAATGCGAAAAGATCTAAGGAGAAACCAAAAAAGTGTATCAATTTAAACAAGAGAATATGATGAGAATGGGGAAGAAAGGAATGTCTGCTACCATATGTGACGTTTTGTGCAACATAGTTAAGATATCTTGAGAACTTTCTCCAAAACTAGTCTTTTCATCGCAGTTGATAGAAAAAACTACCAAACGATGTCTGTGCATAGGCAACAATGCTCCGAGGAGTCGATCACATCAAACAAGAAAGGAGCAGAGTGAGCGGAAGCAGTACTGGGAGGGGGGGGGATAGTAGGAGAGGTTTACCGTGGTTGGTACCAAAAATCAAAAAAGAACACCACGTTACAAAAAAATTTTAGATGACCAAGTGTATTGGAAACAGCAGCTTTAACGAGAACACAGTATACACTAACATTTTTGGAGAAAATAGATCCTCAAATATACCCTGGACATTGTAGGAAAGTATCAAAGGGATAATTAAGCTAAACCTACGGAATAAAATTGACCAATATAATACAAGAGATTAAAAAGGTCCGTGCTTTAACAGTTTTTCCAAAGTTATACAGATAACCATCTCAGATGATATATTTCTTATGTAGAGTTTCAAAACCTTTGAAAGAACAACTCTTTTTTTTTGGTCAATAAAATTGGTAAAAAAAGTTTATCACAATATACACCTTGTTAACCAAGAAGATATAGTAAGAGCAAAAATCCCAGGCATTGATTACAAAGACAAAATAGCTCGGGTCCCCGTTCTAGAGGAAACGTTTTCGAAAGGGGACTAATCCACAGATAAGTTTGGACAAAATTTACAAAAATCGTTACAATAGAAACACTGTGTCAGCGTGAATCTCGACCATATAATGGAACTAGATCACAAAACCAGTTTTCTCAATTATTATTATTTTTATTATTATTATTATTATTATTATTATTATTATTATTATTTTGAAAAGAGAGGTGTCACACACACAATCACCTCAAAGGATAATTATTAATATTATTATCTGATCAAATTTGGAGGGAACAAGTACACTTTTACCATGAAGATCAAGAAATATTTGGCCACACTAAAAAAAACAAATACGCCTCCAGGGCGCCCTAATATAAAAAGCATACACACCTAATAAAAGAGAAAAGGGTAGGGTAAAAAGGAGGATCAGTACAATAAGGATAAGTGAGGATGAAAAGAAAGGAAACTCCGACTGCGTAATGCTGGAGAATGTTTGATCTGCCAATAGATTTTTTTCAGAATCGTCTAAGGTTGTGAAAGTTTCTGTTTGACGATGTTTTAGGCTCAGTCCGCATCACCAAGTGTTCAGCACTAAAAATCAATTAATCTTAATCAGTTTTGAAGTTGGCCAGGAGTTAGACTCGAAACCAAGGCCTTGAAAGTTTTCATAGCATGCCATCACTCAAAATACCGAAACAGGCCGAGTATTAAAGTTTCCAAAACAAGTTTAGTAAATGATATGTTTAGCTCACCAAAGTCCTTTCAGAATAACTCCATCAGCTGGTAGGGAAGAAAATGGCGCAGCACACGGCAAGCCGTGCGAGGTCCGTAGTCCCTCTACACACACACACACTATTTACAGAAGATGATGCCAGTCTGCCGAAGACGGGCCAAGCAGTCCAATATATACACGCCCGGAAGCGAAGACTAGTTCATTCGAGAAAGATCACGTGACGTGGCAGATGACGTAGTAGGTGCGAGGCAGACAGAAAGACAGCAGTCAGTGTGTCGAGAAAAGTCGGAGGGTGAGCAAAGTAAGGTAATTCCGATGATAGGAAGAAGTATTGATAACCAGAGCAGACAATAATAATAGCATTATAGTCTTGTAGAAACATAAAATTGTAGAGTATGTGGAGATGTACATGCGACGAAGTTTGCAGAAACTCGTAGAACGTCGATGAAGAGGTTATGGCAGTAGCACGTTACAAGGCTACTAGCAGAAATAGCTACTTTGAGCTTTCGGACCAGCTTCTCGGAAATAAAACTTGTTGAACTGCCCGTATCAGCAAGAGCGTTTGTCTTCATTCCATTCAGACGGATGGGTATTATAGCTTTAGATAAATAAACCTTTGGAGGAATAGAAGCTAAATATAAAACAATGGCAAGATTTGGCAGAGCTTGAAGATTTTGAGCTCTTATACACCTTTGCGTAGTGGCTGATTTTTGAGCAGGCACGGCAAGTGGCCTCCCTTGCTGGACAAGAGGTCCTGTTGTGATAATTAAGTCCACAGAAGTAGCATTTCTTTGTTGTTGCAGCGACAGCCTCACCTGATATTTCACCACCCGCCGAGCTACATTAATGTCTTTCGCAAATTGAGTGAGATGAACTAGAAAAACGATGCTCCTGGAGAGTATTGACTAAAGCAGTTCCTTGGTATTGAATAGATTGTTCCAGTGCCGACTCTAAAGCCTTTGCTTTAATTGAAGCCTCCTCGAGAGTAAGATTAGGGTTCTCAAATAATCTCTGACGAATTCATGAGTCGAGAAGACCGGCAATAAAAGCATCGCGAATACAATCGTCCCTCTTCACTTCTGCCATCACAGCTCAGAAGCTTTCAATATTGTATATATATCGATACAGTTTCGTCAGATAGCTGCTTTCTAGTTGCCAATTAGTGTCGGGCAAGTATCTCGTTCACAGGTTTGGAAATACTAACCAAGATACTAATGGCGTCATTATAAGTTTTGGCTTCCTTCATATATTCGTAAACGGTAGGTGGAACATGGTTGATCAATATGCGTAATTTGTCAGTGCCACTTATTTGATACGCCAAAATGAAGTTCTTGAACGTGCTGTACCAATGTTTCCATATTTTTTTTAGCATTACTGGTTTCTGGATCAATGCTTAAACTTTACAGACGAAGTAATTCTTCATCATCTTGCTTTCTTCTTTAGTTTAATAAATTGAAGTGAATGAACATGTAATCACCTTTTATAAGGTTTTATTAAACTTAAGACGACCAACAGGTTCATAAACAAATTCAGTGGCAACAGTAACTTCTAACTAGAAAGTGTCAGGAAAAATATACAAATAAGGCAACCTTAAAACTGGATTAAGAGATGTCAAATAGATCACACAAATAAGTTATATCAGATGTGTTGTATTAGTAAAATGGGTTTGTAGAAATCCTATGTGTGGTGTGTAAATATCATTTTCAATATAAAGTGTTGCGTAGAACTTTAAAGTGAAACTACCTGTAGACTTTACAGTGCTTATGCAGTGTCATTCTACATTATTAACAGTTATTTTTTTCTGAGATACCCAGCCATCTTTTAGCTGTTAATTTTAATACTATAATTGGTTTTATGGTAAATCATGATAATCATTACATTTACTATTTATTAATTGATAATTCATCCAAGTGTCATTGAATTGTGTTTGATCCAACCCAGTCTCTTCTCTTTGGAGATAAACAGACCCATGAGCGCTTCTCTATGCCCAGATATTTTTTGATCCATGATTCCCTTTTACAGCATATACCCTGCAATTTACTAGTGTTTTTTTTCTTTTACATTTCTCTGAGTATTCGTTTCCCAATATTGTACGGGATAATTCTGGACGTCGGTTTATCTTCAGACAAGTGTATACTTCGTTTCTTAATATGGATAGATCTGTGTTGATATAGGACAGGCTAAGTTCATAGAACTATTCGATAAACCTATTTGTTGATTGTTGTCCCTCTTTCTCTGTCCCTCAGTGGGACAATTTGTTTGTTCTATCGTGTGATACTGAATGTTCACATTGTCAACAAATGTTAGTTGAAGTGAATTGTTCTCGAGTGTTTTACACCAACTGAAGTTCTGTTAGGATCAACTTGCGTTAGCTTGATCACCTCAAGAGTCATATATTGGCAGTTTTTCTGAGTAGGGTACTTGCATGCGGTTACTTCAGACTGTGCTCCAAGAATATAAGCATAAACTTTGAAGCTTGGTCTATCGTAATTACAATGCCGATATGCTTGATAAATCCCTAACTGAGCTCGAGAACTGCAGTCGCTTAAGTGCTGCCAGTATCCAGCATTCGGGAGATAGTGGGTTCGAACCCCACCGTCGGCAGCCCTGAAGATGGTTTTCCGTGGTTTTTCATTTACACACCAAGCAAATACTGGGGCTGTACCTTAATTAAGGCCACGGACGCTTTCTTCCCACTCCTAGCCCTTTCCTGTCCTATCATCGACATAAGATCTATCTGTGTCGGTGCGACGTAAAGCAAATTGCAAAAAAAGTTAAATCTCTTAAAAGATTCTTGGTGAAAGACATACGGAGAAGCTGCGAAGAAGTAAGGGCTACCGAAGAGCATAGGTAGGCAGCCCATGTTGACTTCAAGGGAGGAAAGCATGCTCTGCATGGAATTTTGAAAAATGTGCATTTGAAGTTCTATTTTACTCTTTTCCAAAGTAACCCATGTATCGTAAAAATTTGGACATGTATGTGAAAACTTATGTCCAAAGGTGCATGTAAATTTGGGTAACTGTGAACACCGAATTTTTAAAATAAAAACTTACTTCTTAACTTATTGTTTGAAATTACGTATTAAGATACTCTCACAGTAAGTATTGGAAGAGGAGGAATTCAAGCAACTGCTTCTTTATGGTACTGAAGGACTGGCCGTGTACCTATCAACCTGCATTTGGGAGATGCTGGGTTCGAACCCACCGTCGACACCCCTGAAGTGCATGTTTTCCATGGTTACACATTTTCACCCCAAGCAAATTGTGGGGCTGTCCATTAATTAAGGCCACAGTTGCTTCCTTCCCACTCCTAGCCATTTTCTAGCTCATCATCGCCATACGACATATCTATGTCGGTGTGATGTAAAACAATAGTAAAAAAACAGTTCTTTGGTGAAATCGAAATAACAGAAATCATAAAAAAAAAAGCAATATGCCGTAGGTTATGTTTAATTAACTTTCGTTAGTAAAGCTTAAATTTTGAATTCAACTGGCCGCTGTTCTTTGGCTGATAATTGCATTCAAACTTTTCACCTTTTATTTCTTTCATAAACGAAGGAAACTAAATGTTATGTACATAATCAATGATAATTTACAGGCCCATACCTTCCATAGATTCCTAGTTTAAGAATATTTGCTGTTACAGTTAAACTATTGTAATTTGGATACATCTAAATGTGGCTTAGAATTATTGTTGTGTAATTATTTTATTAGTAAATTTTATGCTTGATTTATTATTACACAATCTTTTAATTGTAGGGGAGATATCTCCCTAGAGATTTAGTTCTCACTAAAATTGTATTGTTTCAGTTAACCTGTTGTAATTAGGATGATGTATGTCCGGTTTAGAATTGAAGTGTAGCTATGTAAATTAGATAGTAAGTTGCTTGCTTTGGAAAGGCCAGAAATCTCATGACATCAGAGATGTCTATGAACTTATCTACCAGGGTACATCCAGCAGGAATGGTGTTGACTTAATTGTTTGCACAAGTCTGCAAGAATGAGTTGCTGAAGTTCAGCGCTATTCAGACAGCCTTATATCAATTACAGTCGACATTGCATCCTCTCGAACGTGTGGTTTCTCTGTAACAGTCTGATGTAGATAAGGAACAGCATTGGCAGGAGCTAGGAGATCATGTTTCACCGTGTCCTAGAGATGAGTTCCCACTTCTCTGTGGTGATATTAATGCGCATGTTGGTCAAATTAAAAATTGTTATAGCTGCCATGGTGGTTATGCCTATGGTATCTGATATGATTTTGGAACTCATATTTTAGATTTCTTCAAGGCAAATGACTTGGTTTCTGGTAATACGTTATTCAAAAGTGCATCAATCACCTCATCACCTACACTTGTGGTGACTGCAGCAACCAAATTGACCTTATCGTTGTTCGGCACCGTGATCTCCGACTAAGAAAGCATGTGAATGTCATATCATATGACTGTATATCACCTCAGTATAAGGTAGTCATAGCGTATTTAGTGCATCATAGAGATGGAGGGAAAAATGCCCCCGAGAAGATCAAGTGGTGGAAGTTTAAATACTAGAAGACCCTAGCGGACAGCATAAATTTTCCTCTCGTTGACCTGAATGCAATTGACAACATGTAGACACATTCTACAGATCTATCACTGCAACCATCAGAATAAACTTGGGTACGACATAACCTAGTTCGTACTGTAATGAAAATCAAACGTTTCTATGGATGATTCTAGTCCATGAAAAGGTGTAGGAAAAGGCAAAGACATACTGTATATAAACTGGGTTTCACAAAATACTCCAGAACACAGGGAAAGAATTGTCTTTGCCGAACGTGTGGCTAAGAAATCTGTCGTTGAATCGAGGCGCACTCACTGTAATGACCTGTGTACAAGGCGTATCAGAACTATACTGACAAAGAAATCAGACACGCTCATCGTGTGATGTTGAGAATTTCGGTGCAGTCGGATTGCCGGGGAAATGTTTCTTTTTGAGGAAATGAAGTGACCTTGTTACTTCAGGGCGTGCAGATCAAATTGACGAACTTGCTGTATTTGCAATGCCAGAGAACCAGCCGCTGTGCGTCAGAAGAGGGAAGGGAGGGGAAAAGAAAAGTGGGAGGCAAAGGTAATGTTCGATGCAAATGCACAAGTTCATTTCGCATAGTCGCTTCCGAGCTCCGGTAGGAGTGCACAGTTTGTTCTACACAAATTTACTACTATGTGAACCCCATAGGAAGAGAAGACATACTTGTACCAAGAATACAGGCAGCTTTCCAAGCCGTTCGCCACACATTACACATCCTGGACAGAGTCCAAAGTCACTCACTACTACACCACTGTGAACTATGCACCAAAATAGGAGGGGGCCGTATTGAACATCTACTGTAATCAAACCATTGGGCGTATTGATTCCTTCGTTCAGTATTTCACAGTGTTGTGAGTGAAGACCGGCCCCGCGGTGTAGGGTGCAACGCGTCCGCCTGACACCCGGCGGCCCTGGGTTCGATTCCCGGTCGTGTCTGGAAGTTTTAATTGTAAATGATTAATATCCCAGGCCTGGGGAGTGGGTGTTTGTGTCGTCCTGAACGTTTCTTTCCTCACATTCAACACTCTACAGTTCCGCAATTCCAATTACACGCAGGTTCATATCATATGGTGCAAGTAGGTCGGCGTCACGAAAAATATCATTATTAAAAGAAAATGTTGTGTGTGAAGGAATACACAATCGCGACGCGTCAGCGTTGCTTCTTCGAGCATGTTAATTAATATAGAATATTACTGCGACAAACAGACGAGAGCAGAAACAATCTCGTGCTTTTCTTGACCGACAGGTGTGTCTTAAATACAGTGTGTTCTTTGACTGTGTGTGCTGTCACGGCTATTTAATATATGAACTGTGGATATTGCCTGTTAGAGACAATGCTGTCGAAGTCGTATGTGGAAACCGCATCATACACTCCACAACCCCTGTCTTCCGTGAAACACGGCAGCAGCTCATCAATTTGAATCGTACACCCGAAAGTAATAATTTAACCTTATTTTCTCAAATAGAATAATTTTCCCCGCCAGTCTGATTGAACCATTATTCCTAACATAACACGAAGGGCATCCCTGTTTAATGTCGGTATAGTTCTGATAAACACTGTACACCACTGAACTGAAAGGAAGGAGGAAAGAAATATTTTCTAGCTGCCCAAAATTGATTTTTAAGTATTGAGCACTCTATATGCATTAGAGGCAAAGATAACCAGTGATTACAGGACAAACAAGAAATCCTCTAATATTGGCAAAAACATTTGTAGATATTTCCTACACTGAATTCCCACATCGCCGTATTCTAGATGGTAAGTCTCATCTTATGCATCATATCAAACGGAGACGACCGTGCCATTAGGAGTATGAAGAACCAAAAAGCGCAAGGACCAGATGACCATCTTGCATACTTCTGGAAGTTTTAGCAATTTAAAGAACTCGTTATCAACTGGCTGACAAGCTTGTTCAATGCCAGGGTTGACTCTGCCTCTATTCCCATTCATTAGGCTACAAACACCCTTGTGCCTATTTTAAGCAAAATGACGATCCAGGAGAACGGGCAAATTAATTTCAATTTGCCCCCTATTGAACACGAGAAGATCTTTGAAAGTATCCTTCATTATTGACTGGGTGAAATCGTCAACATTATTGCTAACCAGTGCATCTTCATGAAGCCGTAATGCTAATTGGAAAGCACTGAGAGCATCACCAGGCCCTTGATATTGAAATGACTTTCGATCGTGTTCCACACCGTGTGATCTGGTCTGCACTTGTGACCATGGTGTACCAGAAATGCTTATAATTTGGATAAAGATGCTATACACGAACACCAGAGGTTATGCATGTTGCGTTATCAACGTCTCGGAGAGCTTCTCATTGAAAGTTGGTGTGTACACCAATGTTCCACTCTGTCCCCATTGCCCTTTGTCCTCAGCATAGACACCACCACATGGGACCTGCAAAGGAGTGTTCCTAGGACTCTCTTAAATGAAGATGTTGTTGCACTTGCTGATAGACCAAGAATGGGACTGCGGCATCAAGATGAATATTGGTATACCTGTTTCTCACAATACAACCTTAGCATGAACGAAGAGAAGAGTGAATACCTGGAGTCATCCGAACCATCTAATGGCTCCATCCAAGTTGATTCAAGTATCTAGGATCTTGCCTACAGATGGGTAATGGGGTAGTTGTTGAAGTGCGAATTATGATAATAGCAGCAAGGATGAGATATCTTGTTGCTGTGTTCGTTGTTGAATGTCGACAGACTGAGAATGGTTTGGAGTAGCAATTATAAAGCATGGGAATGTGTATACCCCCTTAGTCGATGGGCATCGCAGTCCTGCATCACATAAAGAAGACACTGTTCACAAGCAAATGAGCATCGCACCCGTCACTCATGAGGCATAAGATATGTCACAAATGTCCTTCTGCAGTACCTGACGCCGTTGACAGTTTCACCCAAATTACGAGTACTTTGCAATATCCACATGTAGCTACAATAAAATGTAGACATTGAAAATAAGATACAAAAATTTAAAACTAGGAATTCTGCTGGATTGGTAAAATTTCTGGGCATATACGAAAGTCAATTCGTTGAGATATAGAACCAGATCTGTAATGCTTAATTGATTAGTGTATGTATGAAGCAGCTACATCAGATGAATGAAGGATTAGTGAACTAGCACCCTGTGTATAAATAAAATGTGATAAACATAAAGCCAATAATTGCACACTAGACATCTTGACTGGTGTTGCATGCCAGCTCTTGGAATGCATTCTTTCTGATTATATTACACACATTTACGAAATTACCAACTGGTTTGATAGAAGGTAGTTCAGGTTTAGGAATCATTATTCCATTGAAGCTCATCTTGTAGATTCCAGCACGATATAGCAGATATATTAGATTCAGGAGGTCAAATGTATCACGATTGACAAGGCTTTTGATCTTGGGAGACTACTGACAAAAATTTGTGCAGTTGGGCTAGATAAAATAGTGACTAAATGAGTGGCTATGATGTTGCGGCCATTTTATTATTAGAGAAAACACTAAGGAATTTGAGAATGGAACACATAATATGTTACCAATTTTAAGTTTATGACTTTAGTACTTGGTATGCATCGCCTTAGCTTTAATGAGTGACTTGATTCGTATTCTACACTGACTCTTAAAATCGTCATCATGAAACCAGATCTGAACGAGCTTCTCAATCAAGCCAAATTTTGTCGTTATATTTGTTTATTATTTGCTGTCGTCCAAGTATTTTATATGGGGTTCATGACTGGACTGTTTCTAGGCCAATCAAGCACTTTTACGTAGTTTTCCTTTAAACATTCCATTACTTTTTTGCTTTGTGGCAAAATAAATTCACTTTGGCCAAACCACTCTTGCACCTGAGGTAGCAGACGTGTTCTTAATACTATACTGTTCACGTCTCATAGTTCCTTCGACAATATATTGTTGTCCTCAGCTGTACCAAGAAAACACACTCCAGACCGTCACTGAAGTTGGATGCTTCACTCCCTGCTTCACACAATCTGGATGGAATGCTTGTCCTTTTCTTCTGACATATTGACTTGTCTCTTCTTCGACAGTAAATACCGATTCGTCACCAACACAAACCTGAAATAAATAAAAGAAATAAGCCTAGCATTGTATGCAGTAAGTTGTACAGTTTCAAAGAAATAAAATTATACAATGTATCATACTGTATGGTTACATCAGTTAGATTGGGTTAAAATGGATTAATGAATGATAATTTATGAATTAACATTCTTGTCATGCACTTGCCTTTTTCCAGTCATCAGATGACCGATTCTGGAGATTCTTGGCCCACTGAAACCTCTTTGCAGCCATAGCAGGTGTAATCTTTGCTTTTACTCAAGGTTGCCTTGCTTTCATTCCTGCATTAAACAGATCTCTTCTCACAGTTCTGGCTGATACGAATGACCCATACTCTTCCAATTTCTGACGTGCATCCAAATTAGTAGCCTTGCGATTGTTTACTGACAAATTAATCAGTTCTTGCTTACTACTTGGGGTCAGTTTCTTCTTTTGCCCACAGTTTCCAACACGTTGTTGACAGATAGTCTTCCTCTTGTCTTCACATTTTGTAATTCTACTTACAGACTGCTGTGATATTTGCAATCTAGAAGTTACCTCTTGCTGTGAATAACATTTCTCAACAAGTAGCTCTCTGACAGTGCCTATCTTTCTTGGCGAAAAGGCCTTTCGTCTCCCCATAACATCCAAATTTGACAGTTGTCTAGAACCACTCTGAAAAAATATCAGCTGAACTCCTAAATAGCATCAATAATGCATGTAACTTACAGAATGCACAGTCTTAACAATACGTCACATTATTTACTTCCATACAGCAACAATATGCAGATATAGACAATAAACATCAGAACATGAGCACTAACAAAAATGACACAAAACCATCTGAATAATGAAATTACATTGTGAAAAAATACATTAGTGAGGACAGGGATATCCCAAGGGGTAACTTTACAACCAAACATGTTGAAGGCTGTAAAGGTCAATAATTTACATAAAGAGAGAAATAAATTTTTTACCCTAATAATTTTTCCACATCTGGTATATTTCTAGGAAATAGAACTCAGAGCATTAGAGGAGGTAAAACTTTATTTGATCCAGAACAATTATGGATTGGGTCCCACAGGGCAGTATTAGACCTTTCTTTTCTGATATGCACTATGTAATGAAAAGTATCCGGATACCCCCCAAAAGGTACATTTTTCATCTTAGGTGCGTTGTGCTGCCACCTACGGCCAGGTAGTCCATAGCAGCGACCTCAGTAGTCATTAGACATCGTGAGAGACCAGAATGGGGCGCTCCGCGGAACTCACAGTCTTCGAACGTGTCACTTGCGTCAGAAGTCTGTACGCGAGATATCCACACTCCTAAACATCCCTAGGTCCACTGTTTCTGATTTGATAGTGAAGTGGAAACGTGAAGGGACACGTACAGCACGAAAGCGTTACAGGCCGACCTCGTCTGTTGACTGACAGAGACCGCCGACAGTTGAAGAGGGTCGTAAAGTGTAATAGGCAGGCATCTATCCAGACCCTCACACACGAATTCCAAACTGCATCAGGATCCACTCCAAGTACTATGACAGTTCAGCGGGAGGTGCGAAAACTTGGATCATGGTCGAGCGGCTGCCCATAAGCCACACATCACGCAGGTCAATGCCAAACGATGCCTCGCTTGGTGTAAGGAACGTAAGCATTGGACAATTGAACAGTGGAAAAACGTTGTGTGGAGTGGCAAATCACGGTACACAATGTGGTGATCCGATGGCAGGGTGTGGGTATGGCGAATGCCCGGTGAACGTCATCTGCAAGCGTGTGTAGTGTCAACAGTAAAATTCGGAGGCGGTGGTGTTATGGTGTGGTCGTGCTTTTCATGGAAGGGGCTTGCACCCCTTGTTGTTTTGTGTGGCACTATCACAGCACAGGCCTGCATTGATGTTTTAAGCACCTTCTTGCTTCCCACTTTTGAAGAGCACTTCAGGGATGGCGATTGCATCTTTCAACACGTTCGAGCACCTGTTCATAATGCACGGCCTGTGGCGGAGTAGTTACACGACAATGACATCCGTGTAATGGACTGGCCTGCACAGAGTCCCGATCTGAATCCTATAGAACACCTTTGGGATGGTTTGGAACGCCGACTTCGTGCCAGGCCTTACCGACCGACATCGCTACCTCTTCTCAGTGCAGCGCTCCGTGAAGAATGGGCTGCCATTCCCCAAGCAATCTTCCAGCACCTGATCGAACGTATGCCTGCGAGAGTGGAAGCTGCCATTAAGGCTAAGGGTGGGCCAACACCATATTGAATTCCAGCATTACCGATGGACGGCGGAACGAACTTGGACGTCATGTTCAACCAGGTGTCCGGATACTTTTGATCACATAGTGTATATGAATAATATGAATAATGAACTGCAATCAGAGATAAGGCTCTTTCTAAGGTATAAGTTTCAGGATTGTGAGTGACTGCAAAAAGACCTTGACACCATTGTAAGATGGATATCAGGCAATGTTTTGATGATAAACGGGGTGATAAGCCAGGTTGTGTGTTTCACAAATAGGAAGAGTCCTCTCTGGTTTAATTATTGTGGTGATGGGGTGAAAGTTCCACATGCGGATCTGTATAAGTTTGTAGGTACTCATAATAAGGATAGATCTTCACTGTGGTAATCACATAAACAGGATTGAAAATAAAATTTACAGATCTCTTAATATGATTATGAGGGTATTTACAGGTTGTAAAGGAGAGGGCATATGAATCTCCAGCAAGGCCACAATGAGAATATGAGACCGTCACCAGTATTACTTGATTAGAGAACAGGAAAGATGAAAAAGTTGTGTTATAGAGATGTTGCAAAGTTTTGGCTGGGAAGACTTGGGGAAAGGAGACAAGCTGTTTGATTAAGCAGCATATTCTGAGATGTCATTGGAGAGATGGCTTGGAATGACATTAGTTGGTGAATACATTTACGTCATGTTCTGTACTAAATGTTGGAAAGTTCACAACATGAAGATAAGTTGGAATTCAAGGGGACAAATTCTGGTAAATATTCACTTATTCGAAGATGATTTAGTGATTGAAATAATTTGCCAAGGGAGTTGTTTGATACATTTCAACTGTCCTATTCAACATAAACAACCGACAGACATAAATGCTGTTGATTGATTGATTGATTGATTGATTGATTGATTGATTGATTGATTGATTGATTGATTGATTGATTCATTCATTCATTCATTCATTCATTGAGACGTTGATTGATTTATGTTTTTTGGTCTTAATGTGATGTACAAAGGGGGATGATGGGTATTTCTATGGTTATGATATAAGCATTTTATACTTTTTGGGTACAAAGGGGGATGATGGGTATTTCTATGGTTATGATATAAGCATTTTATACTTTTTGGGAAAGTGCTAGGAATAATGTGGGATTATTTGACATTACTTTGAAATGTTTTGGGAAAGAAAGCATATAGGAACATGGAAATGAGCAAAGAGGTGACAAGTCAAGTCATGTATAGAAAGATGGGAACAGGGGAATGTGAATATAAGAGGATGAAGAAAATAGCTAATCTTTGTGGAAATGGGGATCGAAAGGGAAACAGAAGCATGAAATAGTATTGGGTAATGTTTGGAGATAGTGTTTATTATTTATTTTCCTTAAATTTTACATGTACACACACACAGTTGTGCCTCTATCCCCACATGTATGTGTACATATACTCTGCTGAATATTCACAAATATGTAGGCAATTTTTAGTTTCCATATTTACAAAGGTTCCTCCTTTTCTATTGCTACCTTGTCTACTGCTATCCTGCAGTGTGTTCCTTCTCACATTCTTATCTCTGTTATCAGTTGTCTGAAAAGCAGTGGGGAAAGTGACTCGTGTTAAGATGCAGCAGGTCGTAATACAAGTTGGATTCCAAGAAGGGTAAAAAATATAATTAAATAATGCAATGCAAATTTTTATCTAATAGCAGTTTTATAGTATTATTTGAAGTAACCCGTTGTATATGAGTTGATTATGTTTGTAAATACGGAAGGTATTATGAGTAGAATTTTGTGAATAAAATAAATTTATAAAGAATGAGCTGTGTGTTTTGTAGAAAAAAATAATGTTCATTGTTTAATACTCTTTTAGGAAATTGTCATCTTCTCTGTTCATTTAATATTTAGTGCTTGATAATAAAGTATTTTGTGTGCCATTTGCCACCAAGGTATACACCTCTTTTGCATTTAAAGTAATTTTGATTTGATTGTTTCTTTCCATTCTTATATTTTTAAATGGGGGATAAATTAATTATACTCTTCTTGTGCCACTATGAAAATTATTTTCTCAGCTGTTTCATGTTTAGGCCTATATATTTTTATTCCCTTCTTTATTCTTACTTATAGCCTTCTGAAGATATTAAGGAGGAAATATTCATTGAAGAACGTGCTGATGATCAACTGTTGCCATACATCAAAGAAGAAACAAAGTATGTACACTACAAATCCTATACAGTATGGAATATGTTGTATCTACTCACAGTAATGTTCAGTAGTGGTTGGTTTATCTCCAAAAAGTGGCCATATTCATCAGTTTAATCCTTTTTTTCAAGGAACACTAATATCTTAAATTTCTACTGGTTAATATTATCTAACTTGAAGTTCATATTTAATGTTCCATCATGTTGTTTTATTGAATATATATCTGCAAAAAGAATCTTTGGTAATGCTAGATATTTTTGAAGTGTTTTTGTTTATAATACCTTTAAGCAACCATTAAAATGTGTTCTTTCTTTCACTGTCACTGCATCATTTGTTCATCACATTCTTATCATCTGAAATGCTCTCTGCAACTATTAACTCCAGATATTCTCAGTAATTTTGTACGTTCATACCAACAGTGTCACACAGAAAAAGCCATATATGTAGATTATGAGCTAAATCTACAAATACAAAAATGTTAGGTATTATGTACATTGTAAACAATTTAATAATTTCAAACTAACATAATTAGGTTCACTGATCAGTATAATCATGGCTGAGATCAATAGTGTGATAACTCCAAGAATGTCATATTTAAATTATTTATTTGGTTAGATTTTTTAAAGCATCTTTTCTCTTCTCTTGTGTGTTAAGTCAGATTCCTCCATTTGTGGACGCCAAAGCAGATAATGTGTTGTAGAAATGAAATGTTCAGATCGGTAGTGCTACATCTTACATATCATAGTGTACCATTCTGTTAATTGTGAAAATGGATATTTAACGCTGATATAATATTGCGCAGCAGGACGCTAACTGCAAAGGCGTGATGCTATACTAAGCGCGGGAACTGAAGGTGATTCCCGAGGGAAGGCGTGGTCATGTGTGACAGAGAAGGAATATATGAGGATGAAAGAAAGAGAGATGGGATTCTGTCTGGGGGAGAGACCTGCCATCTTAACACATATTTTCAGCAGGAACAGACAGGCTCACCACATTATGGAAATTGAGTCGTAATTCCTATATTTGAAGGTTCCTCAGGAAAATAAAAGGATGGAAATCATTGCCAGAATTTTATGAAGCCATAGGTACATCAAAGTCTATTAATATATAATCGAATAAATAACTACATGGGAGGCCGACTACCGTGAGAAAATATTTTGAGGCCACATGCCAATCTCAAGTTGTCTCCCGGGACTTCCCAGGGCATCGCGTGGGTTCCTGCATTCCATAAGAGCTGAGAAAGTTGAAAGGAGGTATTCAGTCCATGATAAGATTGCTGTCCGTGCGCGTCGCGCCTCTGCTGATATTTGCGCCAGAAACCTTTGTCTAAGACAAAGACTGTGACTAATAAGTGTTGTGGCGATAACTTGATTCAGTAGACACAAGATTTATAAACTTCCCAGTAGCAATTTAAGTGAATGACAATATGTAGACGTTTGCAGTGAGACCGCGAGTGTTTAATTATTTGACGCAAAGAGTGCTGCATGTGTAGACTTTCATTACAAGGCGATGAGAGGGAAGTGGCGACGAGCGAAAGAAGTACCAATAACAATAAGCTAGGATAGTTGGTATTATTCTGGTCAGACGTAGAAGACTAGATTAGTGGAGTAGGAATAGTAAAGTCAGTTTCAAGATTACAGATATCCAATACTGATTCCCCTGTCAAGAGGGAATAAATAGATTGGGAGGTGGTGTGCTGTGAATAAACTAGATATTTCATTGTAGTGAAGAGCGGTGAGGTGTGCAGGAGAAGGGTGTTACGAACTGCCGTCCACTGCCCCAAGAAGACGACCAACGGGCCACCCAGACGGAAGGAGACATCATGAACATGATACACCGGAAGACTGGACCTAAGGGATCAATCCGGGACAATGCTGACGCCATGACTGCTTAAGCAATCGCAGTCAGCCAGGACGGAGAGGAAGAGGTCTCCAAGATGATAGATAAGTGGACCATAACTAATATATATGTGTAGGGTTGCGGTTGTTATGCAGATATACGGTGATTAATTTGTAAATATAGTAGGGAATATTATTACGGCCCATTAGGCCATTTATTGAGGTAGTTTCTTTATATATTCTAGGGTAAGGCATATACATTTTATTTTATTTCATAGAAAGCAAGGATTAAGGTAGCTTAGGTGATAGTGTTGCTGTGTACATAGTCGTAGGGAAGCTTAATTACGAGCTTAGTTCATTGTTTCTTAGTGCCTGGCATCAGACGATATCTGCTTGTAATTATGGGTTATTTATGATAGTGTACCATTTCTCTATATTGGGAAGGGAATCTGTCTGCATAATGTAGAGCACGCATGCTGCCTGGATTTAATTGTTTACTTCATGTTTGTATTGAGTTTGATCAACTGTGATTGTAATGAAACTACACCGTAGGCTATGTCACGAATATCTGCGACCCCTCACACTCTGCCAAGTAAGGGTCTGAATCCTAGACTTGAGGGTTAGCAGGAACACGTTGCATGGGTTGACGGCGAGGTTGATGTGAATAACGGAATGTTATACTTCATATGTTATAATCGAGACCCACGGCAGTCTGTCAGGGGTGTTGGACAGTTAAAAAAAATGTATGTGTTTCCTCACTCATTATATGGCTATTTTCGTCATGTGTAGAAGAGGGTAGGAGCCGTGGCAAAGGGCTCTGCCTGCTTGGAAACTAGGCTATGTTTTTATTTTATTTTTGTGGTGAGGCTGTGTTTCACGGACGAGTCTTGGAGGTCATTTCCCCCAGCCTTCACGGCAGGGGAGGCTCGCCGCCATTTTTAAAGAGACAGTGGTGTGAGGAATTCTTTCTTGCGGGCGAGACAAAATGCGACGGAAGTTTCATTCATTCATTCTTTCTTTCTTTCTTTTTTTTTTTTTTTTTGTTAATTGTGGTGTCTTAGGTAGGAACTGGGCACTAAGGTAACTAGCTTAATCAGTACATTTGTAAATATAACGTTTGTTTAATGGACCTAGGTTCGCATCCATAAAATATATTTCATGCGAGATTGGTAAAGATATGCCTGTAGTCGTAGATTCAAACTTGCTATTTTGTTGTGTGCATTTCCCAAATATGTGTGGGGACCTTTTAGTGGCTTTATTTCTGCAGGACAATTTCTCACCCTGGCATCATATATTTCATTTATACGTACAGGGATGCTGTTTATTTCTTTGGTTCACTCATTGTCTCCCACACGACATCAACCAGCTATTGTATATTTTTTAAAATGTTTATCTTTGGATTTATAGATGTGAGCCTTTGGGGCATTTATTTTAGCACTATTAGTGCAATCAGTTGTAAAACAAAGGAAAGAGAAAAAATATTGGTTTAAGAATACACAACATATGCTCAAAATGTTAGTAAATGCATTTGTGTTCCTCATTTCGTAAGCATACGTATAGTACAATTTTTTTTATCTCCTTACTCTCGTCACAAGAACCCAGTAAACGACCTTTCCTGCCGACTGCAGTTGACCTGGCGCATTCATCAAATAACAGGTAAGAAGGTAAGATAGATTATGCAGTGTGGTTTATGCCCTATAGGCTATAATAGTTTTCAAATAAAAGTTCCACATTTTTGTAAGCATTAAAAATATCATGCTATTGAATTTATGTTTGTTCCAGTGTTGTGGTCACACTTGCTGATTGTTGCTAATTCCCACTATTCATTTTAGTGCTCATTGTCAGTCAGGTGCTTGTAGTGTGTTGATTGCAAACACAATTAGTATAAACTAATAAAATGGACAGCTAAAAGTGAAGTTTTAAATTTGTGCAGGTTGCCTAAAAAAATCATATTTTGTCGAGTAAGTGAATTTATTATCTTGTAAGGGTAGATAAATAATAATGTAATGAAATGAAATGAAATCTCGTATGGCTTTTAGTGCCGGGATATCCCAGGACGGGTTCGGCTCGCCAGGTGCAGGTCTTTCTATTTGACGCACGTAGGCGATCTGTGCGTCGTGATGAGGATGAAATGATGATAAAGACAACACATAGACCCAGCCCCTGTGCCACTGGAATTAACCAATTAAGGTTAAAATCACCGACCCGGCCGGGAATCGTACCCGGGACCCTTTGGACCGAAGGCCAGTACACTGACCGTTCAGTCGAGTCGGAGATAATGTAATTATATAGTATTATTTCAAAATTGTAATTTTTATCACGGACGTTACAAAGTAGCACAAGTGTATATGCTGTTTTCGAACATGTAATGTAGTAATGTTTTTTGAACTGTAGGTGTGCGCCATTGGACTACTTGCTAATTAATTTTTTGCTCTCCCACTCTTGTTGGTTACTGTGTGAAACGATCATTGATAATCCCTGGGAAATGATTGTATAATCATGGATTGGTGCTCTTAACCAAGCCCTTGCATTGGCAGGTCCTGCAATGGCTAGTCATTGCCTAAGGTTTGACTTCAAACCAGATTAGTGATGGAAACTATGAATTCTGAAAGGTTTATCTGATTTTGTGCGTGGCTAGAGTCTTCTCGACTGTTATCTGACGCATTGACGTGTTCCTACTGTACATTCACAACTAGTGGCAAGAAATATTCATTTCATTCCTCAGAACTGCCCAGTACCAGCTTACACTCTGTAATTAGTCAGAGTAGAACCATGCTCACAACTTAAGATCGCCCAAATACGTCAACTCTTAGAGGTTCAAATTCTGCTGTTGCTTTGTAATTCTTGTGTAACAGGACACAATAAGCTATGTTAGAGAACAATCTTATATTATGACCAGCAATAAAAGTGTTGCTTATGAATACATTTCACACACAAAATGCATATTTCTATTTTTGCATGGAGTTTAAATTATCTTTCTTCTTCCTAAACATATCTTGCATAGAGGCACTCTCCAACCAGCAAAGCAACAAGATTTCTGTGTGTTTTCTTTTTCCTTGTTATACAAGGCAGAGGACTTTCCATTGTCTTTATAGCATAGTCCATTGTGTATCATAGATTTTAGATGCTTCTGAAGGATTCAGTCGACCGAATCTTATCTACTGCTTCCCAATTTGTTTTATATCTTACCTCATGTGCTATGTTATCCGGACTCTCATTTCAGCAGTCTACAAATATAATTTAGCAAATTAAATGACCTCTTATAAAATGTCTAAAAGATTTGCCACGTTAATTTGGTACTGAGTTATATAAGAACAGGTTTTAAGATTCATAAAACTTCCTAATCGCTGACTTGTGGAAAGACACATATTTCTGAGCTTACCAATTAGTGATGAGATTACCTTATGTTACTGGAGAGACACATCGCCCTGAGCTAAATAATTAGTGATGAGGCTAACTTCTGTTTGGGTAGAGACACATGGTCTTGAGCTAACCACTGAGTGATGCTGTTTCCTTCCACTTGTGAAGTGTCGAGTGTCACATGGCCCTGAGCTGACCACATTGTGCCACTCCTCCATGGTCTTCATATTTATAGACTTGATTGGGGTGAAAATAACAAATTGATTATTCTGATCGTCTGCTATCTATGACGGATGTATGCAGAAATATGAATTGCAAAATTCCATTCAGGCTAGAATTAACTGATGGACTCCCCTCTTGTTGGTACTCATAGAATTTCACTGGATATTCAAACTGTCACTCCTGATTAATACAGCTAATCCTGAAATTTTGATTTTGTTGAGTTATATATTTTTCTTTATAATGCATTTATAGGAGTCACTTAAGCACAGAATCAAGAAGCATTCTGTCATTCGAACACTTCTGAATTTTGTGATAATAAGTCCTTTTAGATATTGGACATAGGCTTTAGGGGAGAGAATTTGAACATACTCAGTTGAATGATAGGATGTGTAAAATACCCATTGTATCCCATTTTTATAACAGAATATTCATCAATCTGCTTCTTGTTATTCTGCTTCTTTAGTGTTAGTCCTGCCTGGTGGCAGGGTCCGGTGTTGTGATTCATTCTCTGCAGTTCGGTCTCGGGCCATGTATATATGTAGTTTCACAGCTTCCAGGTCATTGTGCACTTTATCTGTCCTATGCTGTCTTGTTCGTCGCTTGCACCTCTTTTCACCGACTTTCTGTGTATATGCTGACTTTCCCAATATACAGTCCTCTGCATGCAACACATGCCCAAACCAGCGCACATGCGTTTCCTTAAATGCGAAAACGTTTTCTAATACTGCAGACCCTCGATAATTCGGAATCGGTTAATTCAAAATCCCGCCTAATTCAAAGCATCTCCCTTTTCCTGAAATATGAGCTACGGCTTTGCATGTTATTTAAACTCTTAACTCGAAATACGGAAAATTCGTAATTCGAAGAACAGTGTCGTTCCCCATTACCGAAATTCAGACTTTTAATTCAAAACTGCCTCAACATTTAAGAAATTTAATATTTTTCAGATTAATTTAAATTCAAAATTTATCCTGGTGACATGGTAATGTCATTGTTTTTCCTTCCCCTCCTCTCTACGTTTTGAATGTGGCCTAAAGACGGCCTAGAGATTGTGTCAAACCTACCATATCTTGGTGGTACCTACGTCTATTCTGTTCCTTCGTACTTCAAAGTTTGATTTTCACTGCTTCTCTGAGTCGGCTCTCTAATCTTGGTGCCAAAAGTAGGCTCACTGTACGCACTGCCATCTGCGCAGCGTGTTCGAACTTCTTAGCTCAGCCTCTTGACTAATAGGAGCTCGCTCCGAGAAAGTAAGCTAATCGCCGATTATTACGCTGGGCGAGAGCGGCATCACCGAGTGGGAAGTAGACTGAGATGGACCCACGCTTGTCGTTCCTCTGCTGCGAGTGCATTTACCTAGGCAACATGGACATAACTTGAAGAAAGGTGTAAGGGGGCCTTCTCCCTTGCCGCCGTAATAATTTTAAAGCTGTTATCAACGTGGGAACTGCTCTAGATTGTATGTTTACTATAATTGATGACTTGGCTTCTTCAACCAGCATGTGAGTACTGAATTTAATATGGCGTTTTTGGCGTCACTTCAAGCCAGCGAAGATTTCGGCATTTCTTTTAAGAAACTTATCCTCTTCTGGTTCGACTTGGTTGAATATCCGTTATGTGTTTGAGAACTCTAAATTTCTGACAAAACTAGATCTCGGCTTTTTAAAAGGTTTATTAAAATCATTATTATTATTATTATTATTATCAACAACATTTTATATTGTAACTTTCATGTTGTTAAAAGAAATTTATAATATTTAATAATATATTGGGGTGAAGTTTGAATGTTTTATGCTTTGTGGAAATTTTGTTAGTGCCCCTTGTAATGTTAAATTGTTCTAGCTTATCTGAACACCCCATGGGAGTCAATTTTAAATCACTTGAGTTCGAACCAAGGGGATAGTTACTTATATATCTTTCGCTGTATTGTTTTTATTTTTCTTCCTTTGTTTTTTGTCCACGGGTTATATTATCGTTTCCCTTTTTGGACGTGCCTTGCTTCCGTGGTTTCATGCTGCCATGCTTGATACATGGCGTCTGTGTGTCACCATGACAACGTTTTGTTTGGTGATTGTTAACGTGTTGATTTGCTTCTCCCGTCCGTGGATATTGTTAGTTGATTTGTAGACTGCCTCCGTCCTTTGGGATGAATTTAATTTCTAATTGATTTTTCTTAATTTTTGAAAACCTTGCACTCCTGTTTGGAGATATTAAATTTTTTAATTTTCCTGTTATTTTTCCCCTTGTGCCTGGGCATGTCGTTCGTTGTGCTTCTTGTATCTCGACTGCCCATCATCTAATCCCTTGGTGAGAACTCGGTGATTCGGAAAGGCTCTTAGATGCGTTCATGGCGAACAGAAATTAGTTTTAATCTTCATTTTCATTGGTGTGTTGAAGCCTAAGTTGGTTATGAAATTTAATTTTAATTTTTCCTCTGGTCGACCAGTATTAATTTTAATTTTCGTTTTACTTAATATGTTTATGCAAGTTAATTATATCTCGTTAAGTTTCCCTACGTTGTTGATTTCTTCCCTAATATTTTAAAGATTTTCATTATTATTAGTTAGTGAATAAACCTAATTGAATTAAATTTCCCTCTGAATTTGTTGTTCTTTCTTAAGTTAATTGATACCAGGTAAATTTATTCTTGTTGGGATTTCCTGACACCCTTCCACATTTCTGGTAAGTCTTTTCCTTGTCCTTATTTGATGTTTGGTGAACGTATGTTACGCTTCCTGTTTGTGTTGCTTTATCTGACTCATTTGGGTACCTGCTAATTTTACCTTTTCCTTGTCTAATTACTGCCGTGAACGTAGAGAATTGTGTATGATCTACATCGCGGGTCACTGGTCATGATAGAATGCGTCTTCCGGAACCTGCTGGGGTAGTTTTCCATACTTTCACTCACTTCGGTGCGGCTACAGTGTGCTTCATATTTGCTAAGTTTGAGTAAAATCGTAATTTTTTTGTATTCAGCGTTTTAAGGAACGCCATAATATCACGTAGCAGGTTGTGTGCGGAAAAGTAGAATCCGTGAACACTGGCGATGCAAACAGTTGGCGAAAGAAAACGTGCATATAATCAGTTCATACGCACCGAACAATATTGTAAATGGCAATGAAACTGCATTTTTTAAATGCCGAGCTCAAATGGACTTGGTTTTAAAGGAGAGGCTGCAAGCCGGGAAATCGTACAAGGGTGGGGGTCATTGTACTGTGTTGCAACGCACTTGTAGCGAGAGACTTTTTTCCTGTTCATAGCAAAGTTCGATAAGCTACGATGTTTTGAGGGCATCGGGCACTTCCCGTGCTAGTAAAAGGCATCTAAAAATGCAAACAGTATAGTAAACCTAAAAATAAAACAATTGCACAACGGAGCCAGCATAATATGCCCTCGTCTTTGAAACGTATGTGTTTTTCCTTTGTTGTGTAAGGTTACGTTTGCCAGTGATTTATCCAACCTAAATGCACCTTTTTGGATACTTTTTGGAAATAGCTTCTTCCATTGCATATGAAAGTTTTAAACTGTGAATCAAAGTGATTGCATGCATTAATGGGTCTGAGAATACTTTGTGACGCGGCAATTACTGGAAGAATTTCAAGAGGGATGCCATAGTGAGAAATCGTAAAAGGATAGCGTCACTGTACTGTGTTGTAAATTTTTAATGCAGACTGAAGCGAGAAACGTTCGCCCGTCGTCATAAAAAAGTTCGATAAGCCACTGCGTTTTGAGGACATCGGGTATGTACTTTCCTTGCAATTACAGGACATCTAAAATGCATACAGCACAGTAATTCAATGAATAAAGGACAGGGGAGCTAGCATAGATTTCGTCTCGTCTTTGAATCATACTATTTTTCCTTTCATTGCATGAGGTTATGTTTGTCAGTGAGTTGTCCAAGAGCGCTGTTTGAATACTGTTGGATACATTTTAGAAATAATTTTTTCAATGGCATTTGAAACGTTTAAACTGTGTATCCAAGTTAATTGCATGCAGTAACAGGTCTTAAGAATACTTGGTTTCGCGGCAAGGGTTGGCATATCTAAACTATGACTTGGTGGTTAATTCGAAATCGCATAATTTGAAGTCCAATTTTAGCATCCCAACGGCTTCAAACTAACGAGGTTTTACTGTAACATCATTTGAAATGTGATCCACTCTTGTTATGTCAGCCTTCCTCTTAAGCATCTTCGTATCCATGATGCTTAGTTGGCGTTGTACCTATTTAGCTGGCCACGCATTGTTTGCCGTGGAAGACGACAGGACGGATAAGTTCGGTAGATCTTAGATTTTAGATGGTCCTTCATTCGACGGTCGCAAGGGCACACGTTGTCATTCTCCACTTCAGTCAGGCTTTGTATATACTTAAGTTGGCTTCATCAGTAAGTCGGCCATCATCAGAGATTGTGGAGCCAAGATACTTCAATTTCTCTACTCGTGCTATATCTTCACCATCGACATGCATGGTTCCAACTTTTCGACGATGTTATGTCATGTATTCTGTCTTCTTTTCGTTGAGGCGCAGGACATATTGCGCTGCTCGATTGTTCCAGTCTTCTGCTTGACGCTGGAGATCAAGCTTGTTCCTTGCAGCCAAAGTGGCATTATTTGCATAGAGAAATGTCCATGGTATTGTACTGCGCAGGTCTGATATAATGGAGTCAATCACAAGAATGAACAGCAGTGGTAGTAAGGCAGGGCCTTGGTGGAATCTTACGGTTATGCAGAATTCATTAGACGCTCCTGCGGCAGCTGGACATAATTCCTTATTTCTTCGTAGAGCAGTTATACCCTCTCAAAAAGGTGCTCTGGAATGCCCATGTTCTTGTACCGCTGACTGATTAGGTTATGAGGTACCCGATGGAAGGCTATTTCAGGGTCTAGAAAGTCGTGAAGAAACCTCTTATTCTTTTCGCTGCGTCTCTCAAGTAACAGCCCTGCAGTGTGGGTTGCTCCTGTTGCGCCACAATTTTACACAAATCCAGGTTGTCTTGTTGTATGTTTGGCTAAATTGCTAATACTTTTGTCGAAAATTTGTTCGAAATATGCCATTGCGTGGCTCGGAAGTATGATCGGGTGGTAATTAGAAAAATTGGCAGGGCTTTGCTTACTTTGAATGGCTACTCCGTCGCCAGTCTGTTGCTTTTTTGACCCTCTTTGATGATCTGCTTGAAACGCTTGCTTTAATCACACTGCTGCTTCCCCCCATTTAGAGAAACAAAACTCTGCCGAAGATAATCGGGACAGATGGCTTTCCTTGGTTCCATTTCTTTCAGCGGTGACGTCAAATTCCTACATTGGCCCATCAACAGCGGACGTGATGGGTATTGGTAAATATGGAAATTCCAGGATTGAAATTTTGTCAAAATAATTCCGCCAGTGTACTCGCGCTTACCGCCAGTCGAATAGCAAATCGTCTGTTTCCTCACTGATGCCGTAGAAACGTTGGACTTCTTCCATTTTGCGATGCCTCGGTTTGACTAGCTGTTAAATATTCCGCTCGATTTCGTGCATGTCAAGTTTCTCATATAGTCCTGCTTATCGGTTTGCTTTTGTTACAGCAACAATCTCCTTCATTTTACTTGTGGCTGCTTTGCAGGCATTCCAACAAGCAAGAGACTCGTGGTACAGCTGTTTCTTCAACCGTACTGCATACTTAACATCGTCATTCCGAAGCCACATGTCATAGTTAATCCTCCGTTGTCGTCTCCCTGAGTTAGTTTTACCAGGAATAGAGAGTGCGGCGTCATTCAGTTTAGTCAGGCTCATTTCATCTACGGTGATTTGTGGCATTGTAACTTTTGCAACAACGATGGCCTCCTTCTTTAGGCACCACCATTTGATCCCATTTGGTCCATTTCCAGCGAACTATAGGGCTGTTGGTAACGTTATCCACAGCTTGCAGGTGACAGGTCGAGGTTGTATCACATTGCTTTCGTAAGAAACAACTGTTGTCTCTAGAGCATCCTTGAGATTCCTTCGTCTGACGATGATGTAGTCAATGTGAGTTGGATGGGAGCCACTGTAGTACGCGACTAGATGAATATCATGATTTTTGAACCGTGTGTTTGCGATTATCATGTTCTGCATAACCGGGAATTTTTGGCCATCGTCGTTCCTCTGTCCATATCTATTTGCGCCATGGACGGTGTTTTCTTCTTTCCTCCGTCCGACATGTCCATTCATTTCACCAGCAACGATAAGATAGTCAGCGGTCTTCTTGATAGGCAGTGCTCAGAAGGCATCTTTGGTTTCCGCGCCCTGGCCAGTTTGGGAGCGTTCCACTGAAAAATTACTATTTCCTTCTCTCCCCAATGTAGACGAGTTACATCAAGCGATTGTCATACTTTTGCACCTCGGAGACTGAAACGTCAAATTTTGCTGATATAACAATGCCAACACCATTATCAGTTCTTTGGCTTCCGTTGTACATCCGTTAGTAACCGCACCTCATTTCGCACGACTTTTCACCACTCCATCTTTTTCCTGCACATCACAGATGCCTATATGCCTTCTCTCAAGTGCTGTGGCTAATTTGCTACTTCATCCAGACATAGTTCAGTGATGCGATACAGAATGGGTTACTCGCTTGCTTAGCCGTCACAGTCCGTGTGACGGTAACCCTTGCATACTATTCATTCTGACTGGGCCCTGCCAACGCGCATCCCTTCAGGAGGACGCCCTAATTATGGTTCTGATTCTATGAGACATATTTCTGTAATCATGTGTCAATATTATTTTACGTCCGGCTTGCCTTGAAGCATTTTAGAGCTCTTGACAGCAGGTAGTTACACCACTCCGGACATGAGGAACAGACGCTTTTGTAGCCGCTCCTCTAGAGAAGAAACACTACGCTCCTTTCTGCATTAACTTCCAAAAGGCACAGTACCTTTTTTCTGCCAACTGTTTCGTATCGAACGTCTCGATGTCCGCCAAAGTTACCATTGAGGACTTTGTGCGTATTTGGTCCGCGAGAGCTATTATATTTCGCTGAAGTCTGCCGGCAGGCCACGGGGGAGCACATATCCCTCACCTGGGACGCGCCACGTGTTTCAGCAATGTAGCCGGTTCGTGCAGAATGATTATCAGGGCAAAGTGAAATACCATTTTATTGAAAAACTAACTGTGAACCTGATAAATCACTTGTGATAAAAATCACATAGTCACGTAAAGAACAATGGCCACAGATATTTGCACCTTTTGCTTGGCATGATATGCCAATACAATCCAATGTCATGTTTTCTGCCCCTTGTTGTCTAGTGATGTCAACATCAATATCTTCTTAGGTGATCAAGAGGTCCAGCCTGTCGCATCTGGAATCATTGTCCTACTTTTATATGTCCACTTATTTTCTCCTAAGTGTGCAGTAACAACACATGGTGAAGCCTCCCACTATTTTGCTTGTGAGGAAGCCATGCATTCGACTGCGCCATGCGAACTCATTTCATACAGCATAAATTGGGAAGTGCCACTTCATGTTACAAAGTATTTTACCATGCGTGATCGACTTTTCCCATGTTCCTGATCTCACCTTTAACCAAGAAATTTGTATTTCTTGCTCTTTCTTCCTAAAGTATATAGAACCAATCTGTGGTGGGGAGACAGGGACAGGGTTGGATGCTGTCCTATGATGTTATCATTCCACTCAAAATAATCACTTTGTCCGTGAACTTTTCCAATAAAAGGAATCTCTTTCCTTCTCTCACATAGCCCCAATATTCAGTACGGTGAAATTCAATGTCCTGTCCTCTCGAATTTCAACTCTAGCCTTGATTTTCATGCTCCTTCTAGCTGTAGTGTTAAAGGAACAATATTAGAATATTCGGTGACATGACAATTTGCATTTGGGTTCAAATTCGGGATATCAGAACATTGTAATAAAACACTACTAACAAAGCCATCCTACTTGTAGGTCCGCTCAGTTGATTGCACATCAAAGCTATGTAATTAGAAATAACCACACTGTGATGTAATAGAATGCTACACTGAAATGATAAAAATGTACAAATAAAAAAATGCATGTTTCCGTGACTGTAAATAACATTCATAACAGTTAGCCATGGTTCAGCAGATCTTGCTGAATCTCGGCTAACAATGATCTCAATTTTATTAATATCTACAATACTGATTCTCTAAAACTACCTCAGCAACAAGGGTATTTACAAAAATTATTACTTGCTTGCCACAAAGCGCAGAGTGGTTGAAGAAGATCAAAACTCCAAACCATATGCCATATTTTATGCAGGAGAACAGATGTATTCAGATTTCAAGAAATAAATATGTGCCAGATTAAAGAGCTTGCATTTCTCCTTTTTAGGCTGGAGTACTTCTCATGCATTCTGTAATTGTGGTTGTCTATGAGTTCGCACATTCCAAAATCGTCAGAAGCTTCTTGCGCAGGATATCGTGATTCGAGAGAAAAGACTCAGCACATTCTCGTAGCAAGTGAGAGCTTTCAAAATTTGAGACTATACTCTGAATTTGACCTTTACTCTCAGGAATGTGATGCTCATGAGTAAGGAACTCTCTGATGGCTTATCAGTGAGAGGAATATTCAGTAGCAATTCCTTCGTGTGAGAGTTGTAGTGGAGTTGATTGTTGAACTTTTGGTCACGTGGTTTTTATTTTGTTATTGTAGATCGAGACCCGATGTGAGCAACGCAGATCATCATCCTTCTGATGGCGGAGCGCGTTGTTTTAGGTGCAATGTCTGTGGCAAATCCTTTTGGCGAAAACGCAACTTAACAGATCACACGCGTACTCACACAGGAGGGAAACCGTTCTGGTGTAATATCTGTGGCAAATCCTTTAGGCGGAAAAGCCACTTAGCAGTACATACGCGAACTCACACAGGCGAGAAGCCATTCTGCTGCAATATGTGTGGAAAACTCTTCAACGGTAAAAGCCCACTCTTGAAACACGTTCGGACTCACACACAAGAAAAGCCATACTGCTGCAATGTCTGTGGCAAATCCTTTAGCAGGAAATCCATCCTTGCATGTCACGTGATGATTCACACGAACGAGAAGCCCCACTGTTGCAATGTCTGTGGCAAATCATTTGGGCGGGAAGACAAGTTAACAGATCACACGCGGACTCACACTGGAGAGAAACCGTTCTGCTGCAATGTCTGTGGCAAATCCTTTAGGCGGAAGAGCCACTTAGCAGTACATACGCGAACTCACACAGGCGAGAAGCCATTCTGTTGCAATATGTGTGGAAAACTCTTCAACGAGAAAAGCAAACTCGTGAGACACGTGTGGACTCACACACAAGAGAAGCCATACTGTTGCCATTTCTGTGGCAAATCCTTCATCCGGAAAAGCCATGTAGCTCCTCACATGCGCTCTCACACAGGTGAGAAGCCATACTGAAGCAATGCCTGTGGAAAGTCATTCAGCAGAAAATCCCATTCAACACGTCATCTGCGGAGTCACACGGGCGACAAGACGTCTGTTGCAAAATCTGTGGCAAGTCCATCATCCAGAAAGACACCTTAGCATGTCACATGGGCGAGTAGCCACACCGCTACAGTATTTGTATTAAGCACTTTTCTGGCAGAATTGCACTCTCCAAACACAAGCAGACGCATACAGACGAGTAGCCTACTGTTAGAATGTATTGGCACATCATCAGCCAGTGTCAATGCACGCAGGTGCTCATTAATGCGATAAAATGTTCAAGGAATAATCTAACTTTCCGGTGCACATGTGAGCCTGACTGTGGAGATGGCGCACTGCTCCGTGTTTTGTGGCAAATCGTTCGCACGCAGCACCAAGCTGTCGGTACACGCGGGCGAGACAGCG
Source organism: Anabrus simplex (assembly GCF_040414725.1). NCBI lineage: Eukaryota > Metazoa > Arthropoda > Insecta > Orthoptera > Tettigoniidae > Anabrus > Anabrus simplex. The sequence continues at coordinate 11,084,370 of NC_090278.1, read as the reverse complement.
CACTAGCGTTACGTGACGCCGGTATGAAGGCGCACGGATTTAAGTAATAATGTAATTTTGCTTTATGTCCCATTAACTACTGCACGAGTGTTCGGAGTTCTACGAGACCTTCTCATTCTGGAGATGTAGCCAGGCACATGTGATCGCAAACAGCAGAGAAAAAATAAGTTCTTCAGCCAGAACGGAACTTTTTCGGCCTAACTCGTGACGTACACCGGAGAGTGGTCCTTCCCTTTTTGGCATTTTCTCTGAGAGGATCTTCAGGTAACATAATGCCAGGTCCGTGTGCGAAAGGAGCAGCGGATATTTCATGAGTTATCTCCTCATCAATCACAGATATGTGACACCCGCTTGTTCTAAGCCATGGATGTCATTCTGTTTTCGGACGTCAGTAGAAGTGTGCTCAGTAACACACATTGAGGAGCCGTCCACATGCGCGGTTAAGAAGTATTCCGGGTGAACACAGAAGAATCATATGACAAAGGCGAGTTGTAAAAGACCAGAAGTGCAGGATAAAAATTAAAATGTTTGAATAAGCAATTCAAGGGAATAAATAGGTACCGAACCATTTCGTATATTGTATGCAGTTGAAGAAATTGTTGCTGATAACTGAGCACAACTTTGCTCCCCTTCCCACATGTCACTGATGTGTTACTTTAATTATGAGTAGACCAGTAGCTCAAAACTGTACCTGCTCCTTCGGCTCTTGTTACGATAATATTGTATCTGTCAACCTGTTCTGAAAGCAAATTGAAAGTTCAACTTCTGTGTCAGTAGCTATGCATGAAGATCACGTAGTTTTCGAGGAGGCGTCTGTAAGTAAGGACTCGTATGTCGACAGCTGTGGTATACTCTTGCAAAAGTTTCTCCATTTTCGTTTACTGGGTGGCCGAGATATGGCCACTCAATTTTCTCTAATCGTACCTCACATAAGTCACTAGAAATCTCTTACAACTAAACGTTGCAAGTGTTGAAGAGACGTAGCGAGTCATGTCAAACTATTTGCCTGTTCCATATCTTCAGCATGAATCATTAACTCTTGTGTTTCAGGGGTTGTTAGTGAAACTTGGTCACTTCCAGACATGACTATCCAGTACCAAGGAAGGCCTACTTACTTAAATTAATAGCTTACGTAATCTGACTGTGTTTATACAATCAAAAATAACGAAATATGATGGCGGGTGTGTTCATAAATATGGCCATAAACAGTTGTCAGCAGACCATGACAATAATAATACACTGCAGCTTGACGATTTTAGGATGAAATTAATATCTACCACAAACAAAGCCTGAAGGGCTATTTACAGAAAACCACTTTGTGGAGAAATAGAAAACAACAGCATGAGATTCAATTTACTCGGCTCTATAAACAACTGTGCAATATCCTTCCGATTTCTCGATCGCCTAAATATCAGGAAGTGATCTCCAGATCATTTTTCATGTAGGCTGTCCACTAACTGTCCATCAGCTTATGACGAGTTACCTGGGCCCTCAATTAAATCTGAGTAACCTCCAATTCACATCAGTGAGCTATCGTGGTCATCCAATAAAGTAAATGTTTAAGGTTAAGGAAATGTGCCTGATGGCCAAAGTGACCCCACATTGAAGTTAATTGAATGTGGCTGATGACCAAAATGTCCCTCCAAAATAGGAGGACTTCAAGTGCCAGTGAATTAATGGTGTAATATTACACAGCATAAAATAGTATTATTTATATTAAATGTATGAAGTTATATCACAATCCTAAACAACAGGTTGAAGTCGGTGATTGGAATAAATCTATGAAAACCTGTGAAAAGTAATCCTATACTACTACAATTTTACCCATGCTATCATTTTGTCATAACGTTCAATCAAATTCCAAAATAAACTCGACTCATGGGTGACCCTTATACAATATTGGTCACGGAGTTCAACTACGTCCACTTATATAGTCCTACTAAAATATAAACATGCGAAATATTACAAATTCTCTATGAACAACATGGCCATAAATCATGGATATCCCATGGACTAATGACAGAGTGCTACTACATCTTATGGAACACCATGTGGTACTGACTCTCTCTCGAACTAGAATACTCACCTCTCATTGAGGGGCAGTTGGCTAGCTACATCATTTCGCGGCCCTAGCATGGCAGAACAATTCCAACAATCCCTTCCATGCACTTCACCCACCATCCTACGTTTCCACTGGAGGACACGCCATCGACAATCCTTAACACATAGCTGCACTACGAACATATCAAGAAGTGGAAATTGTAAATATTTAAGGACATCCTTCTGACATCAAAATAATTATTTAAATGCTCAGTGGGAATGTGAACTATGACTGTGTTATGGAAACATCGAAACTGGAATAAAAAAGTCAAATGTTCAGAACTGTTACTGAGAATCCACTCTATAATTTTCCTATACAATAGAATTAAAATTCAAAGAACTCCCCGTTTACTTTAACGTCAATCATGTTGTAACACCCCCGTTTTTTCGAACAGGTTCCGCCTCATATAAATGTGGACACCTGTTATCTCATGAAACAGGTTTATACCTGCTGCGCTCTACTGGCTTAGAATTGGGCAAACAAATCTCGCCACTGACGGCCTCTTATTACAGCACAAATCTACATCCAAATCCTTGTATTATGAAACAATATATCGGTCAACATCATTGCTATCACGAATGAACTCGAGTCTAATGCGATCTGTAGAATGTGATATGAGTGTCATTGGTATTAATGGAGTTATTAGGTGAACAAATGATCCCCTGGATATAGGACCCAATTCAGTGTTCAAACCATGGACCTTACCATATTTCATAACATTCTGTCCTGACGGTTTTCCCTCGAGCATTCTTCGCTGTTAACTCTGGAATACCTACTAGGAACATGTCTCACTAACTGGATCACATGGTTTCATAACTTCATGGAAAAATAGACCGTATCTACCACCGACAGTTATGGACAGTTACGAAGTTTCTCAATTCACTTGGAAATGCAGTATTCCAGATGCATATGACACTGACTTCAACATCGACCCCAAACCTCATTAGACCAAACAACGTGCTATCACCTGTCAAATTTATCGCAGACTGACCTTTCACAAAAGAAAGCATACCACATGGATAGTAACTGTTACTCATTCCATTGCTTATTATTATTTCATAATGTTGTGCCCAACTAAGGAGCGCGACTGTACTTATTTTGCAGATGAGTGTGCTTTCTTCTCTATCCAGATTCTCTTCTTCCCTTGCTGTGTTTTTCATCCGTTCTTCCATCCATGCAGTGGTGTCCTCATCTTGGGATTTTAGCAAAAATGTATATGTTCACTAACGTTCTAAAGCTAGGCATGTCCCATATAATTTTATCTGGTTTGCTGATTACTTGAAAGGTCTTTTTTCTATTTTGAATACCCAGTTATCCTTGACTTTTAGTGAGGAGGCATTATTAAATATCTTTCTAGTGAGTCTTTCATTATCCATTCTATGAATATGGCCATCAAATTTCAATCGCCTTTTTCCAGTTGTGTCTGATATTTTCTCAGTATGTTTGTATAACTCCAGAGACCTCCTATTCATCCACACTACTTCTATGCTTACTGGGCCAGGGATTTCCCTGAGGACTTCTCTTTCTTCTTTTCAAATTATTTTAGATAGTGATCTTTCTCCAATGATGCAGGTTTCTGATGTGTGTAATGCTTCAGGATTAATTACGGTGTTATAAATTTTTAATCTTGTGTTCCAGGATATTGTTTTTTTGTTGTACATTTTCCATGTGATTCTATGGATTACATGTAATATAGAAATCTCTCTCTGTTAATACAGATGGTTGGATGATTACCCCAAGAATTTGAAATTATTTACCTGAATAATTTTACCAAACTCAGTTACAAGATTTTGTTTGTGTAAGTATCGAGGAGATCTTTCCATTTATCAGGTTTTCTTATATGAGATTTGGATTCATTTTAGATGCAATTGCTTGAAGTTTTTTCCGGGGACTGAATTCATTCTTTCCTATTGTTGGATGAAATAAGTAGACTGTCTCTCTGGCTTGCCAGAAAATGTCTTGAGGCAACTTCTAATGCTAAATACCTTAGTTATACTGCTGCGGTAGATTAAAGTCGAACTCTCTCCTGTCTTCAACTTACTAGCTGGATGGAATCAATTATTATTGTTATTAGTATGAGATAATTATTGTAAATATTAATTGTTTTTAGTGATGTAGCAATACGCCAAGTATATAAATAATTATTTTAATTATTGACATTTACATATTACAATTTGACCAAACTTTCCATTGTATACACATCTGTTTCTACGTAAGTAGACATGAAATCTCCGAAATTAACGTGCGTGAAATTCCTCTAAATTTCGCTGCTCTACTGCTAAAATGTTCCTCATTACGTCTGAAAATATTTGATGCACCTTGAGGAAAAGTATGACAAAATTTCTGTTATAACAAATTGACACTTCTAGCATACGCAAGTATCGTATATTTCGCCTCGTGTCTTCTCAGCACTACAATTAATATTTGAAACTGGTAAACTACCCCTAAAATAATACAAGGTCAAATCAGACTACACATAGCAAAATACACCGGAATACGTTTTAGATGTTACTGGAATACGCAGACTTAATTTAACACTTATCAGCTTTCATTTTCTGCTCGTTGTCATCCTCTGTATTGAAACGGGAATGCCCTGCGAGCATTCGCGTTCATGTATTTCTTGAGAAAAACGCACTAACACCCGACTGTATGGATTCAAAACGAGTGCCGAGTGCGCGCGCATCATGGGTGACAGCATGCAAGCCAGCGCTGCTACGGAGTGCCTGCCAAGGCCAAGCGACGTCACACCGAAAGTTCTGTTCGATTCTATGGCCTTTCATCACGAACGGAAGGTTAAATTGTAATTTTGAGAACGTCACCTTGCGGGCCTGGTCAGCGAATGCTATACCAAAAATTTCATTAAAATCGGCGGAAGGATGCCCGGGATATGAATTTTTTGAGGCTCATATTTCCAATCTCGCCGTCCGACCTTGAGTAGTATTAGGGGGTCGCCAGCCTCGAAGAGATCAGAGTGTGTCAGTGTGTCACAATGTGTGTCACAGTACTTCGTCATGAACCAGTCGTCTCGCTGATGTGATACAGCTCGTTACTCTGTCAGGTTAAGGACAGGGGTTTGAAAGTACGCAATACGAGTGTTTCTAACTTCGCGTGTAAGCGAAAGATTATTCACTGATAATATCGGTCTGTCGAGCCTGAAACCGAGGTTTCGTTTTTGTCTCCTTTCCACCAACGTTTTGGGATTGCCTATTACGGTGTAGAAAACTGTATTGTAATTTTCTTCTGCTTTAAACGGTGTTCTCACAATTTCTCATGTTTAACTCTGCGAGCGCATGTGAGCTCTGATTGTTACTGCTATCTACGGCTATAATGGGAACTATTTATCCCCTTTCTCCTTGAAGCTGCTCCGGCCAATCAGCGCTTGGTGTCAGCCATCTTGATGTTGACTCTCCCTCTGGCGCGAGAGAGAGAGGGAAGCGAAGCGAGCAGTTGCTGCTTTGCAATCATGGCTAAAAGTCGTTGGCGTTCTGTACTCAAAGCAATGCTTTGGGATAGCATCATGGACGGTGGAAAGTAAATCATAAGGATGTGGGGATGTGCTCCACACCCTCATCATATTTTCCTTATATTCTCAATTTGTAACCTCGTAGTGAGTGATTGTTTTTAAAATGCTGCGAAGGAAGATCTCCAACTGGTAAGGTGCACATGGCCGAGCCATGTATAAATCATACTACTGATTGAGCAAGCAACCAACCTGTAAGTCAACCTTTGTTATTTTGGTATTTTCATCGGCGGTGAACTGTTCGTGTGATTTCTTCGGAGGAAACTTATTAATTATCAAAGTTGTGCGTTCGATTATAATGACGTGGACCTTTTCATTGTTGGGTAAAATTATAGTGCCCTTTTCAAAACAAGTATCGGGTTGAAAAGACTTTGTTAATTCAGAGTACCTGGTGTATAACCTTTCTCGTTATGGAACTTAAGTGTTATTTGGGGTAATTTCCAAAGAAAAGCAGTGGTGTAAAATTTTTATTATTATCATTATTATTATCATCACACCGTAATGATGTTACTGCTGCTCTGAAATTATTTTGGTTTTTAAAAGTAGGGTAATACATGGGAGATCCAGTAGGGATTACTTGTGCTACGCTGGTTTATTTTAATTTCATATCGTTTATTTTTTTTTGGGGCTTTGAACGTGTTTTGAGTATGATTTTTTTGCCCTTCTGGCCTCCATTGTTTTGGTGCCATTGTTTGTCTTTCCATCGGGATTGGTTCTCCCATGGTTTAACTATTGCTTTTGTTGATTTTTGAAATGGAGTGATGTTGGTGATGATTTTTATGTTGGGAGACTACCCTGTCTGATGTGGGTTCAGTATTTTTGACACCCCGTTGCGTATTTACTGTTTCTTGGGCACCCCAGTTGCTCTCTTTCCCTTTTCCTTCTATGTTTGTTGTGGTGGGTTTCTTTCCCTTGGTAACTTATTATGAAAAGCACTTACCATCCCATGACTGGAACTCCCACTGTATTAATGGTTCCCCGTTTGCTGACGTGAAAGGATAGAGAGTAGGAACCTCTCAAAGAATAACGGTGAACCAAGAAGGTTGTATTTTCTCATTTTTAACAAAGTATCCTTTCCAAATGGAATCCTCTGATAAATGATTTGGTGGTTGTTGCTAAGCAAACTGGTTGAGGTGATTGTAATCCTTCCTGCATTCTATATCTTTCTTGCCGACTGGCGTTTTGTGTTTTAATTTCTTAATTTTGGTCTGTCTCAAACTCAAGGTACCATTTAATTTACTTTCATTATTTTCTTACCGACCGGCGGTTTCAAATGATTTTTCATTAATTTATCTTTGGGTGTTTCTTGAATTTAATTGTGGATTTCCTGTGGTTTTAGTGAGGTCTGCTTCCCTTATTTTATCTAATTTAAATTAATCTCTTTGAATTTTAAAGGCCTCCTTATTTTTATCCAGTGTCATCTGATTTTATTTAGTTTCTGGTACCCTATTTTTTTCCTAATAATACTAACTACGAGGATGTCATTTTATTTAATTTGTTAATCTGAGTTTGATAAATTATATATATTCTTAAAAAAAGAAAGTTTTGTCCTTATTTCCACGCAACATTTATGTGACACACTGTTGATTGGTAGTTTGATCCACCTGTTATTTTTTCCTACCACCTGGAGGTAAGTTTACATTTTACTATGTTCCTTTTGGTGTTTTCTGGGTGTGTAGTGTTTATCACGCTTCCGTTTTGTTCCTTTCAACAGGATCCTTGTCCTGTGTTGTGTCTTTGAATGCCAATCAGTTTACTTGGCACCGGGTAACCTAACTGGTGGGGCAGTAAGTGGTGGCAGAGCGTGGTTCCTAAGTTGACTACGCTTGTGCTACTGTTAATTACCTGTAGGTCGGTCGTATCCCCCTTTCTTGAAAACTGTACAGTGTGTCAAATGGTTGAGTGGTGGAAAAAAGGCAAACGGTCTTAAAGGTCACTTACTTTTGTAAAAAGAAGCGCATTTATCTTGATTAATTTGTTGGAATTTTGTTGCATGTACCTCCGCGATGTCTCGAGCGGTCCTATTTCCCCACAAGCTCCGTAAGGCAGAGTTAACCTATGAGCTAGCGATACGTGGAGCTAGTCCAGCGGGTTCTGTTGCTGATTGTGCTAATCTTCTTTCCGAGATTATTCAGGTGCCCATTAATCCTTCTCGTGTTCGCCCCAGCAATGTTGGTGAGTCACTTCATTTTATCACTGAGGCTTTGACTGAGATAGAAGTAATGAGGGAAGAGTTCTTGGAATTGTCTCCTACTAAAGCACAAATTGATCGTTTAAAGGCCAGAGGATATCACTACTTGGGAAGGATCCATGATTTGTTGTCGCTTAAACCTGAACCCGAGTTTATCTCTCAGTGCACCAAATTGTTGGCTATTGCCTCTAGCATTTCCGCTGAGCTGGACCTGATGATTGCCAGCAGAGATATGGATACCTGAAAATCAGTCAGAAATGTAATCCTTATGACCCTATTCCTCAGTGTTCCTCAAACCATGTAGTTACCCCTCCTAATAACCAAGGTTTATGTTGTGCTGCCTCTCCCGTCCTGGAATGTTTGTTGTCTAAAATGAGCCTTACTCCCACCTACAACCCTTTAAAGGAGCTTTTTCATGGGGTGAAAAATTTCTCAGTTGACTCGATTGAGGAAAGCATTCGTTTTCTGCGGTTTCTAGTAGAAATGAAGGATTCCGGTAAAGTTTATTCTATCGATGATTTGGGTATCCTTCGTGCTCTTTTCTCCCATTGTGAAGGTATTCTGAAACGGGAAATCTCGGGGGCCATTTCATCGAAACTTAAGGTTGATGAATTTCATGAATCGGTGTTGAAAAAGTTTATTCCCTCCTTGGCGTTACAGAGCTTAATTCCTCAACATTGTTTTCGGACGCAGTTCCTTCATGAAAATTTACTTTCTTATATCCTTGACCTCAGATTTTTCTGTAAAGTTTTCAAAATTACTGTTCCCGACGAAGAAATTGTGGCAAGAATTTTAAAAAGGATCTCTCCTTCATACACGTCCTACCTTTCCCTGAGTAAGTGCCCAACTACTTGTGATGAACTGGAGGTTGCATGCTCCTTCGCTGAAGACGTCAAGCATGGATATGCCTCCAGACCTGTAAGTTTACCGCCACCTGCCAAACCTGTTCCTCCTGTCCACTCTCCTATGTATAAGGATGCCAATGCCAAGAAGTGTTTTAACTGCGGTTCTAGGAATCACTTCAGGAATACTTGTACTGTAGTTAAGCGCAACTCTAGGGGTTGTTGCTATACTTGCGGATCTGCTCAGCATCTTAATAATAATTGCCCCTTGTCAGCTCCTAAATCTGGTCAATGACTAGAAGTTTCCCAAATAAAGTGTAAAAATTCTAATTTTGGAAAGTCTCCGGGCTCTGCTAAGGTTATCTGTCCCCAAAGGTGTAATAAGATTTCTACCTGTGGTGTTTCCCAGGGTACCTTTGCTGAAGTCGAAGTAAATAACGAACCCCTGTTAGCATTGATTGATTCTGGTAGTATTGTCAACGTGATTAATTTTGGATGGTATTCCAAGCTGAAGAGTGCTTGTAAACTGGATGAACTATTACCTGCTGGTGTGAAGTGTATGGCTGCTAATGGGAACAAGTTGGAAATTCTGGGGGCTGTAAAGGTAAAAGTAGGAATTGGGAATTTCACCTGGAAAATCACGTGCCTTGTGGCACCTAACCTGTCTTGCAACATGATTTTAGGGACAGGGTTCTTGTCGAAAACGGGACTAGTTATGGATCTTCAAGCTAGGATGTTTTTCTTTAAATTTTCTCCTGATTCTAAATTTAATTTAAGGGATCTGTCCTCGTGTGCAATCAAGGTTTCCTGTGTAGATGAGTCAGTACCGGAAGGAGTTGGTGAAATTGATAAATTGGATCTCAGCCATTTAAGTGAGGAGGAAGCTGAACGTATTCGTGTTCTATGTAATGATTTCCCTGATGTGTTTACTAGCAAGTTAGGAGTTACTGATGTTCTTGAGTATCAGATTGAGTTATCAGATAACACTCCTGTCAGATCCCCTCCTTACCGCCTCTCACCTCCTCGTATGCTCGAGCTTAAAAAGATTATTGACCAAATGTTAGCTGACGGAGTGATCCGTCCATCTACCTCTCCCTATGCTTCCCCGGTCTTCCTGGTACCTAAACCCTCTGGAGGGTTCAGGGCTGTCATCGACTACAGGGCTTTAAACCGCAGGGTCATCTTGCGATCCATCCCTTTACCCGATCTGCACACTTGTTTTGGGTGGTTCTCGGGTGCCAAGTTTTTCACCGTGTTAGATCTCAATCATGCATATTACCAAGTCCCATTGTCTAAGTCTTCTATTCCACTGACCGCTTTCATCACTGATTGGAACCTCTATGAATTTCTGAGGCTTCCGTTTGGCATCTCTTGTGGCGCGGCTGTTCTCACGAGGCTGTTAGACACTATTCTCTCTGATATTAAGTTTACGTTCGTCTTTAATTATCTTGATGAGCTGGTTATATTCTCAAAAACCTTCGAAGAACATGTCGAACATGTTAGAGAAGTCCTGGATCGCTTGAGGAAAGCTGGACTGACCGTCAAGTTGTCAAAGGTAGCGTTTGCTAAGCCAAGTATGTCTTTCCTTGGACATGTGGTTTCCTCCGATGGTATCTCAATCGACCACTCTAGGACTCAGGCTATTAGGGACTTTCGACCCCCTAAAGATGTCAAAGGCATCGCACGGTTCGTGGGCATGGTCAATTTGTTCAGGAAGTTCATTCCTAATTTTGCAGAGATAGCTGCTCCACTAAATCATCTTAGACGTAAAGACGTGAAGTTCTTCTGGGGTCGTCCTCAGCAAGAAGCCTTTGAAGCTTTGAAATCCGCTCTGATGAATGTTCCTGTTTTGGCTATTCCAAATTTTAATAAAAGGTTCATTGTGCAAACTGACGCCTCTGGCAAAGCGATTGCTGGTGTTCTTCTACAAGAGTACGAGGATGGGCGTAGGCCCGTAGCTTACGTGTCTAGGACTCTTACCAATCTAGAAAACAAGTACTCCATTTATGAGTTGGAATCTCTGGCCGTGTTGTTTGCCTTGGAAAAATTCAGACCCTTCATCGAGCATGTTAATTTTGATCTCGAGACAGACAACCAAGCTCTTTCTTGGGTATTGAACCGACCCAAGAGAACTGGCCGTATCACTAGATGGGCTTTGAGGATTTCATCTTTCAATTTCAATGTCAGGCATATCAGGGGTTCTGAGAACGTCATCGCCGACGGCCTAAGTAGGATGTTTGAAGATAATTTTGGTACCGATGTAAATCCTGATGATAAAAATGTTGTAACTAACGTCTTTGGAGTTAATGCCATTCTTTCGGATCTTCCTCTACTATATCATGAAATTGCAGATCATCAGAAAACTGATCCAGATTTGAAAGAGATCATTATTAAGCTTAACAGAGGTTCTGTACTAAAGCCATACTCTCTTGTTAAGGGTGTTCTTTGTTGTAAAGGTCGAAAGAGTCGGAATTTCAAAATTGTTGTCCCTAGGGTCCTTGTCCCGGAAATTTTCAAATATTATCACTGCTCTCCCATTGGCGGACATTTGGGTACGTTCAAGACTAGGGAAAAGATTAGACAGATCTTCATTTGGAAAAAGATGGATAATGACATTAGAAACATGGTGAAATCTTGTCAGGCTTGTGCTATTAGCAAACCGAGTTTGAAAAACCGTGTGGGATTTTTTTCTTCTTCTCAAGCCTCTCGCCCTATCGAACGGCTCTTCATCGATTTCCTGGGTCCGCTCCCCCGTTCTACCTTAGGAAACACCCACATTTTCGTGTGCATTGATGCCTTTTCTCGATTCAGCTGGATTATCCCTACGAGATCTACTGACACTCGAACGACTATCAGTTGTTTGAACTCTATCTTTGCGTCCTTTGGTCCTCCCAAGTTTTTAGTCTCCGACAATGCCAGTACTTTCACCAGCCATTCATTCCGGAAATATTTGTTCGAGTTGTGCATCTCACATGTAACTACCACTCCATACTATCCTAACCCATCTTACGCTGAGAGAATGAACAGGAATCTAAAGTCCGCCTTGATTGCGTTTCATCATAACAATCAGTCCAAGTGGGATTCTTGCCTGCACTGGTTGGCCCATGCGTTCAACTCAGCCTTACATGAAACTCATGGTAAGACGCCTATGTCTCTGATGTTTGGTTACCCTCCGTATTCGCCCATGTCCAACCTACTTGGAATCGATGACCTTCTTCCTGACCTGTCCAAGCCCAATGATCTTCAGAAAATTTGGGATGAAGCGAGGAAAAATCTGTCTGTATCGTACGAGAAGGCTAAGAAACGGTACAACAAGGGTAGAAAATCAACAAGGTTGAAGGTTGGAGACCAAGTCTTCATTAAATGCTACCCAATTAGTAAAGCTATCAAAAAATTTTCTGCTAAACTGGCTCACAGGTACCAAGGACCTTGTACCATTTTGCAGTTCTTGTCCCCTGTATCAGTGTTAGTTAGTGATCCCATCGCTAAGAGAATTAGGCGAGTTCATCTGTCTCAAATCAAATCGGGTTAAGGTGTAGTTTCCCTTTGTTTCCCTTTAATTTTGGTGTTTGGTACAACCTTAGGTAGGATGTGGTGTACGGTTTAAAGATGCGCCTAAGAACTACCTTTTAGTGGGCTAATTAGGGTTAATTCATAGGTAGTGTGTAAAACCGTGTAATATTTTCTGATTTTTAATCTCTGTATTGATTCCCTGGCTTATGATGGTTTCCTGTGCGAGCTTTTACTTTGATAGGTCTGGAAAAATTATCCTGTAAGGTCTTTTGTTGATATTTCGTAATGAAACGGACTTGGCATGTGAAGCTTAATTATCTTAGGTAGACCTTGTAGCTCCGCTATATGGTAAATTACTAGTCAATCTACCTGTGTTGATTTAAAACTTGTTGGTTAAAATCGTCCTGCCTGTGCTATCTTTCCGTGCCCTGCTAGGTTCTGTTTCTTGTTCCCATCCTAGGGTAGCTTGGGTTTGTCTACTACCCTGGATTGTTCTTCCAAAAAAAATAGGTCTGCATAATCTGTAGCTATTGATTTTCATCGTGATTTGCGTATGCACTGTGGGGTTAGGGCTCCCTTTCGAGATGTTGTACATTATCATTATCTCTGATTTCCCTGGTTCTTCTGTCTCTGGGCTGTTTGTTTCATTTTTACTGTATGATTGCTCTCTCGTGCTGATAGTAAGGTGTCATCGCAGGATTTGGCTTCCCTTGTAATATCATTTGTTAATGAGTGTAGGTTGAGAAAATCTTCTAATGTCTGTGAAGCCTTCTTTATGTTAAATTTGGGGCGGAAGTGATTAGTTGTGAAGGTGCTCTGTTGATTGGTGTTGGGAGTGGTAACCTGTTCGCCTTGTGCATGGACTTGAGTCTTCCTGGTTCTCCACTGTCTGACGGTTGGTAATAGGTGCTCCTCCCTTGCTAATTCTTCTAATGTCCTGTTCCTTACTATTCCCATGTCTTTGGGAGTTGTGAGTTCCTTTTGAGATTGGCTCGTCGCTAGTTCGTTGTACCGAAAAGATCTTCGTACTCAATTTGATAACTGTTGGAAATTTCCTTTTCATTATTGTTTTCTGTAGGCCCACGATAATCTTTTAGTTCTGTGCTCCTCTGAAAGCTTAATTCGCCAGGTTCCTTGTTTCAAATTATTTGTTCTGTTTCCTGTTCTGTGCTGTTCTATGCGAGTTGTGTGCTCTTGTAGTATGTAGAGTATCCTACCTTATCTACCTGTTGCTGTAGTGTTTGGTTGTCAAGTAAGGTCCTTAACCTGAGAATTCTACTTCTTTAGTCGCGATAGGTTTGGTGTTGGGCCTGTATCTGGTGGTGTTATTTCGGTACCGAAGTTTTGTTTGATGTGTAAATTTTGATGGTCGCATGATGACTTCTTAGCATGGTGTTGAAGATTGTGTAATCTTTTAAACCCTGATGGGCTGGCTCATGTTTCTGGAAGTTATCGAGGTTATGATGTAGCGTAGTAGTTTTGGTAGTTATGACACTTGATAGAAGATTGTATGGCCTTGTGATTTCTCCTGTGTCCTGGTAGATTTGGGAATTGTTGGTTTTTGGTTGCACGCAACTCTTGTAGTATTGTATGAAGGTGGATTTAGGTAACTGGTTTCCTGTTTTATTTTGTTTCTGCCATTCCCTTGTTTTCATGCATAACCTGTTTCTCTGACGTCATCTTGTATTCCTTTATTATTGCTATAAGTTCATTTAATGTCGACCTACCGCTCTAGGTGTTTCTTGGTGGATTTTGATGCTTGTCGATATGGTCGTTTTAACATCTATCGTTCTGTGTTTCTTCGAATAAGTATGGGATTATTTGAGGAAACTCTGGAGGTATGCTAGCGTCCTTCCGCTAAATGATCATGAGGTATGTGGGTAGCCTTCCTTCCTTCTTCCTAGTCTTATGGAAAATTTTTCTATCGTCCTGCCTCGTCTCTGCCATTTATTCTTTTATTTACCTCATCTCCTTGGGAAATGGAGATAGGTACCTGTCTGCTGTTGAGCAACAGGGTGATTGTGATGTCACTTATTTTTAGTCCGATTTGTGTCGAGGTCCTGACGGGCTACTGGTAGGTTATTTTGTGTAGGACATGGTTCCCCTTTTCCCTGCTGGTCATCTGATCTGAGGCGTATTTCTCGTTCCTTTTAATTTGATTAGCCGTCCGGGTGGGAAATAACTGGTGTTTACGGACGTTGGTTGGTCTTTGGGTTGTGCTTGTGTTTAACCTCATGAAATTTATTTTCCTAAAACCTCTCCTGTTCTGTTTTTCCCATTTTACTGCTATGGTCTTGTGAAATTTAATTCTGTCCATCCCGGTTACTCGTTGCTTGATGCTGTTGATAGTTTGGTTGTTGATGACCAACTTGAACGCGTGCCCTCTATCTATTTGAGCTCTAGAAGTCTCCGTCCGTTCTATCAATTTGCTCTTCCTGAGTAAACCTTTGCCCTGTAGCCATGGATTTGATTTTTGCTAAACTTGTCATTCTGGTGTACTTATTCTGATCGCTATACTGTTTCATATTTTCTTTCTACTGGGTTATGTATGTGATTTATTGTGTGGCATTGTAAACCTGAGTATCACTAATTTTTGGGAAGATATCTGTAGTATATTTGGTAAGCTAGCCTTTAGTTGGCTCCACTATGGGTGGTTCTGCGGCGTTTCTGTTGCAGTTCTGTGGAATTGCATGGTCATGTTGCCTATATCCTAAACTGTATTTTTCGAGGTACGTGGTATTTTTTTAAATTGCAATCATGTACCTACTGTCTCGTCATCTTGTTGAAACTCCCTAATGTGAGTAATTGGAGTTCTTTTAGTTTTCCTTTCCTAAGGTTAAGCTGTGTCTTTGCGTAGCCTAGCTACCGTGTTGTATTTAATGTGTAAGTGTGCTCCTTCGTGAGGGCATTAATTCTCCTTTATTAATTGGTGTAAATATTAATTTACCTTATTTAAGGTGTTTCCTTTCTGTTATCGGAAACCTTGATTGTGCTCCGATTGTATGCATGTGACTTATCTATTATTGTAATTTTGCACCTTGCATTTTTTTAAGGAAAATATTCTGTTTAGTATGGTTCGTTTCCTTTTCTTTACTTATTTTTTCCTTTTCCTTGCTCTTGGTACCTTCTCAAGCCAAAGATATACCCTAGTGCCAACCTAATTAATCACGTGACCTGTATATTTTGGATTTTATCTCCTTATTTTTGATTACTCACCAACGTTGCATTTTCCTTCCCTCCCTTTGGTGCTTGTTTTTTCTTTTGCGGGCCATATCGCTGTAATTGAAATAATCTTGATGGTGCGTTTCTTTATTAGCAACCCGATTTAATAAAGTAAATTGGTTTAAAGGTTGGAAGGGTATTGTAACAGGTGTTAGGTGATCTATCCTGAACTGTAGTGGACTTAAAATACTGTTTTCTGATGGTCCATTGAACTTGTAAACCAAGGTGTGTTTGGTGATTGAAGTCTGCAAGCGAAGAACATTGGTTCTGGTTATGTGAAAAATGTTAAAACTTCCAGATTCTACATGAACTCAGGAATGGTTATGGTAAAGCGTTTGCTATGAAACTGTATGTGAAATGTAACCTAAAGCGAACTTGGCGTAAAACATGTAGGAACATTGAATCCTTAACTGTTTGGAGATTGTGAATTTCAAAAGAAAAACTGTGTTGTGGCGCTGTGTAAGTTTATCGTAACCTATAACTTCCGGACCTTGAACTGGGTTCAGTGAACTTAATGGCTGATTGGTGGTGAGCTATGTACATTGCCCGTTTTGGAATGCTTTCATTTCTGCATGCTATGACAATCTAAAGTTGGACTTGGTACCAGTGACTTTTATTTGTTGTGGACTGAAACACTTAAAATCTAGCTTAATTTCGTACACTGGACTACGTCATGGAGTGATGTAAGAAGATATGTAACCCTTAAAGGGGGGGAGGCTGAAACCGAGGTTTCGTTTTTGTCTCCTTTCTATCAACGTTTTGGGATTGCCTATTACGGTGTAGAAAACTGTATTCTAATTTTCTTCTGCTTTAAACGGTGTTCTCACAATTTCTCGTGTTTAACTCTGCGAGCGCATGTGAGCTCTGATTGTTACTGCTATCTACGGCTATAATGGGAACTATTTATCCCCTTTCTCCTTGAAGCTGCTCCGGCCAATCAGCGCTTGGTGTCAGCCATCTTGATGAAGACTCTCCCTCTGGCGCGAGAGAGAGAGGGAAGCGAAGCGAGCAGTTGCTGCTTTGCAATCATGGCTAAAAGTCGTTGGCGTTCTGAGCTCAAAGCTATGCTTTGGGATAGCATCATGGACGGTAGATAGTAAATCATAAGGATGTGGGGATGTGCTCCACACCCTCATCATATTTTCTTTATATTCTCAATTTGTAACCTCGTAGTGAGTGATTGTTTTTAAAATGCTGCGAAGGAAGATCTCCAACTGGTAAGGTGCACATGGCCGAGCCATGTATAAATCATACTACTGATTGAGCAAGCAACCAACCTGTAAGTCAACCTTTGTTATTTTGGTATTTTCATCGGCGGTGAACTGTTCGTGTGATTTCTTCGGAGGAAACTTATTAATTATCAAAGTTGTGCGTTCGATTATAATGACGTGGACCTTTTCATTGTTGGGTAAAATTATAGTGCCCTTTTCAAAACAAGTATCGGGTTGAAAAGACTTTGTTAATTCAGAGTACCTAGTGTATAACCTTTCTCGTAATGGAATTTAAGTGTTATTTGGGGTAATTTCCAAAGAAAAGCAGTGGTGTAAAATTTTTATTATTATTATAGTAGTATAATTGGATGGTTCTGCCGCACCTCCGCCGCCGCACGCCTCCTCCTCCGCCTCCTCCGCCGCCGCCGCCCGCGGAAAATTTGAATTTTGGCGGGAAATTTGAATTTTGGCGCGAGATTTGAATTTGTAAACAAAGCCACGTGCTTTTTGACAGCTGTCATCGACAACAACGCATCGCTGACCTCACTGCTGCCATCTTGACGGGCCTAAACCTCACTAGTGCCAACTTAACCTAACTAGCATGAGGTAAACAAAGCCACGTGTTTTTTGACAGCCACGTGCTTTTTGACAGACAACAACGTATCGCTAACCTCAGTACTGCCATCTTGACGGGCCTAAACCTCAGTAGTGCCAACTTAACCTCACTAGCGCGAGGTAAACAAAGCCACGTGTTTTTTGACAGCCACGTGCTTTTCAACAGATTTGTAAACAAAGCCACGTGCTTTTTGACAGACAACAACGCATCGCTAACCTCAGTACTGCCATCTTGACGGGCCTAAACCTTAGTGGTACCAACTTAACCTCACTAGCGCGAGGTAAACAAAGCCACGTGCTTTTTGACAGCCACGTGCTTTTGAGAGATTTGTAAACAAAGCCACGTGCTTTTTGACAGACAACAACGCATCGCTAACCTCAGTACTGCCATCTTGACGGGCCTAAACCTTAGTGGTACCAACTTAACCTAACTAGCATGAGGTAAACAAAGCCACGTGCTTTTTGACAGCCACGTGCTTTTTTGACAGCTGTCATCCGCCATCTTTAAACTACAGAGCACCGTGCTGCCCTCTTTCGTCACCTGTCATCGGCAGTGCTGCCATCTTGACGGACCTAAACCTTTGTGCTACCAACTTAACCTCACTAGCTCGAGATAAACAAATCCACGTGCTTTTTGACAGCCACGTGCTTTTTCGATAGCGGTCATCCGCCATCTTTAATCTATAGAGCACAGTGCTGCCCTCTTTAGCTACTTACCTTTGAAATGTGGTGGCAGGCAATTCCACATGACAGCAGCCATCTTTGAGCACCGTGCTGCCCTCTATGTGGTGGCGGCAAATTGAAAAATTCCACGTGCTCTTGTTTGGAAACAAACTCACGTGCTTTTTTCGACAGCTGTCATCTGCCATCTTTAATCAACAGAGCACAGTGCTGCACTCTTTAGCTAGATACCTTTGAAATGTGGTGGCGGCAATTTGAAAAATTCTATGTGCTCTTGTTGGGAAACAAAGCCACGTGCATTTTTGACAGCTGTCATCCGCCATCTTTAACGAACAGAGCACTATGCTACGGGCAATTTCGTCAACTGTCATCCGCCATCTTTAATCCAGAGAGAACAGTGCTGCACTCTATGTGGTGGCGGTAAATTCCACGTGCTTTACAAACCTATGCGCTTTTCTGTCATCCGCCATCTGTAATCACAGTGCTGCACTCTATGTGGTGGCAGCAAATTCCACGTGCTTTACAAACCTATGCGCTTTTCTGACAGCCGTCATCCGCCATCTTTAATCTAGAGAGCACCGTGCTGCACTCTATGTGGTGGCAGCAAATTCCACGTGGAAACAAATTCTACTCGCTCTTCAGCTGTCATCCACCATCTTTAATCAAGAGAGCACCGTGCTGCCCTCTTTGTGGTGGCGGATAATTTGAAAAAATCAGCAGCCATCTTTAATCCAGAGGGAACAGTGCTGCCCTCTTTAGCTACTTACCTTTGAGGCGGTTAATTTGAAAAATTCAGCAGCCATCTTTAATCCAGAGAGAACAGTGCCGCCCTCTTTAGCTACTTACCTTTGAGGCTGCTAATTTGAAAAATTCTATTTAACAAGCTGCCATCTTTAATGAAAAGAGCATCGTGGTGCTATCTTCCGAGTAATATTTTACGTCACAGCTGTCATCCACCATCTTGCATTGCTAACCTTAGTGCTGCCCTCTTTAGCTACTTACCTTTGACAAGCTGTCACCCGCCATCTTGCATCGCAAACCTCAGTGCTGCACTCTATGTGGTTGCGGATAATTTGAAAAAATCTTTTTGACAAGCAGCCATCTTTAATCAACAGAGCACCGTGCTGCCATCTTTAGCTACCGCCATCTTACATCGCTTACCTCGCTGCTGGTGGCGGCTAATTCGAACACGCATCGGGCAAGCTAGAGTAAGCACGTGCTGTTGTGATGACGTCATTGTGCATGTTTAAACCCGTTCGTTGACTAAAAGCTTTAGTCTTCGAGAAACAGTGATAGAGTGTAGAGTGCAAACATGACGAAAACATTAATAGTTGATGTGCAAGGCTTTAAAGTAAACGGAAACAAATTTGTGTTTAAAGAGGTGGCTGTGTTAGATTGCAGTGTGTTGTGGGCTCCAAAACTTGTTAGTTTAGTATTTAGTCCACCGTTCCCTTACTGTTTGCAAACAGATGTAGATAAAAAGCAGACTCAGTGGATTGAAAACAATTTTGGTTTGAAGTGGGAAGAAAAAGGAATACCTTATCGTTTTCTACCTTTAATGATGAATGCACATCTGTCGAGAGCAGATCTTGTTCTTTTAAAGGGTTGTGAAAAGAAAGAATGGTTGCGTGATTTTCTACCATCATCATGTGAAGTTATCGACATGCATGAATTGGGGTGCCCATCATTTAAAACTCTTCCGAAAGAGCATAGCAGAGAAACAAGTAAACAGTCTTTACAGCATGTAGGTATGCTCTTTGATTGGTTGTGTCGCAGTGCATGCCGGGAAGTGAACAACATATGTAAAGTGCAGTGTCGAAATAACCTTAGTGTAAAAGAAACATTTGTAGAGTAAAGACATCATGTCATTTCTAACAGATACTGAGTGTAACGCAGTTGAAAAGGCGATCGTAAAGTTTTATGCATGCAAAAAGAAACTAAACACTTTTACTGAAGAAGAGTTAAATGCATTACCAAAGGCATTTTTGGTTAATGTAGCTGCGAATGCTGTAAAGAAGATTTGGGAAAAGGTGCCTCGTGAGTGGACTCAAGATCCTGTTTTGTCAGAGCTTCAAACGTGTAGTTTACATCATGAACACGTGAGTTTAGCTAGAAGACCTTCTGTGAGAACGTGCCGTACATGTCAACTAATTAAACTGTATCACGGACCTAAAACTAACGAGTTGTCTTCGCTTATAAACACTTATCATGGCTGTGGAGAGAGTAAACAAGGAAAAAGTGAAGAAACGTGCTGGGAGAAAGATGAGGAAGCATGTTGGGCGTGGACTCATCAATAGAGTGATTGATCTTCTTTTCTTCGTGCTTCATCTCCCCTGCGGCCCTAGAACACATTCGCCTGATACGTAGTTACATGCTGCCTGTATGTCGTGTAGCTGTTAAAATCTGCTTCATAAAGTTATGCTGTGTGTTATTACCTAGTGCTTTAGCTGAATATAGCAGCACTTGTCGTTGTCGGTGCAATAAAACGAAAACTGAGTGTTAAAGACCGTAACATAAACAAAGGATAAAAATGTATGTATATAGTCTAATATAAATATGAATTGTCAAAACATATTACAGGTGTTGTTTAATCCTACAGCATGTCCTAGTGACTTAGAAGAAAGGAAACGTAGAGGATTAAAAGAAAACACACATAAGATTTAAAGTACATCCTCTTTATTAATCCATGAATTAAAGCTGTTATTAAAACCAAGCCATTTAACATACAGTTTATTACTACGACGTCGAATAACACGTTCAACTAAATAGTGATCAGGATATTTTGTTTTCTGCAGTTCTTCGATGTAGAATCCTCCTTCAATAGGCTGTCCTCTGAGATCGCGAAGTAAATACGTAACTGGATTAGTAAGCTTAACACTTCTGATTTGAAAAATTTCAGTGCTCCAGTTAGGTGTGTATCCTTTTGCAAAGATAGACTTGTGTTTGCTGATGCGAACGAAATCACCTTCTTTAAAGCGATAGCGACGTGGATCAGCTGTTTTGATTACAAGATGAATAGCATCTAGACGAGGTGTATTCTTTGTAACAAGACGTGGCTTTGTTCCGATAGTGCGATGAGGTGTATCGTTGTAGGTAGATAAAAGTCTAGGTAGCAGATCAATCCAACGATATGAACCTTGCGCTGTAAATTCTCGCCACATCATTGTTTTGAGTGTACGATTAAAGCGTTCTACAACACTTGCCTTGAGATTGCTGAACGTAGAGTAGTGTTGAATGCCAAGTAACTTGAGGTAAGAAGAAAAGTCCTTGTTGTAAAACTCTTTACCTTGATCAGTTTGAAGAAGCCTTGGGCAGCGTTTCGATTCTTCAACAATATGTTTAAATGCTTCTTTAACTTGAGCTGCTGTTTTAGAACGCACGGGTTGTGCAAAAGCAAACTTTGAGTACACATCGATAACAGTAAGTAGATACTTATAGCCCTTATTACTAGAAGCATATGGAATCATTTCTACTAAGTCTGCTTGCCAGAGATCATCTTTTCCTCGTGTAATAACGCGTCTGCGGCAGTAGGTGCGACGTGCGGGTTTATGTAACTCATGTGCGATGTTTACCTTTACAGGTGAGATCTTCTCTTGACGAGCCATTACAAAATAATACCGGCATAACGTAGTTCTCTTTCTATTTCTAGAATTTCTGATCCGTGACCAGTGTGACCAGCCTCTTGCGATGCTCTTAAAAGTTGTAATCGTTCAACGAGTAAGTTTGGGTCATTCCAGTATCTTACATCCACGTACGGCAACAAAGGCTTGTAGATAACGTCTAGACTACGTGCAGTCGGAAACAGCTTAGAAATAAACTCACGATACTTGTAACTCTTATCCGCATTTACAGCTTCTGTTCTCTTGTAATTACGTCGTGTTGCATCAGTAGCAAAAAGTATTGCTTTATACTTTTTAAGATCATCTTGTAAAATTATATCCTTGTCAGGTATTCGTGAGAAAAGAAGTTCTAAGAGTCCTTTCGTAGGTTTATAGGTGACACCTTTTACAATGAGTTTGTTGCTATTAATCTTAACATTTGAATTTCCTATCCGGAAGCAGTCATCTTCGTAGCGAATACCATAGGTAGTATCAGTTTGTCCTGTAAAAAGTTTTTCTATATAAGGTGCAAAGAGAGTTCCATAGGTATCTTGAATAAAAGTTCTAAACTGATTGCGATACTCTGGTGTAATCATAACCTCAGACAAAAATGGTAGATTTTGCGTCGATGTAGTAGGTGTTTCTGCAATAACATCTGTAGTTAAAAACTCAACACGCTTAGATGGTGATGTATCATTAAGTTCTTCTTCTTCTTCTTCCTTATCTTCCTCTTCTTGATCTACATCCTGCTTCTTCTCTTCCGTATCTTCTTCATGCTTTTCTTCTTCATGCTTCTCTTTATGATATGATGTTTGCATAGAAGCAAAACTTGAAGTAGACTGCGGTAATGAAGTAGAATTAAAAATTTCTTTGAGTGGTGTACTTAGTTGTGTTTTTAAAAATAAATCCGTGTCTGCTTGAATACGTTTAAGCTCTTTAAATTTCCGTCGAATATTGTTTCGAGCTTGGATGATATGTTTTGTGATCTCCTTGCTAGATGTTAACATGATGGTGGTTTTTAATCAAGTAGTTACTGTAATTCTGTGTTAATGCATATAAAATGATCGAAACCCATGCGATATCGTCCATGCTGTACATCACTTTCTTTATCAATAACTAAAAAGCTGTAACGGTGTAATGACCAACATTTAGCACACATACGTTTAAAGTCATCGAATGTCATATCAGTGTTAACATGATCGTTATACACATGTCGCATGTTGCGCTCATCTTGCCGAAAAAGCACAATAACATTTGCGTTGTCGCGTATCAACTGCTTAGGCACACGAGAATAGGTTTGGCACAAATAGATGCAATCAACATATTTATGTTGACCCATACTAAAGAATGCACGAATAACGTTTTGCTGTTCTGTTGCGACATCATCAAAGATCATTAGAGAATTAGGAAGCACATCGTCTGTTGATGGTACTTGCTCATGTGAATTAAATTTAAAATATCTTATTCCATCTTTAACTAGATCGTGCATTACAGTTTGTAGAATAGTATATAGCGGCTGATAGAGTGACTTTGCGAAAACGTAAATATTCTCGAAGCGTACACCATTTACAGAAGTAATAAGTGTGAGTAAAAGATTTGTTTTACCGCATCCCGACGGACCTGATATAATACATCGAACAGTAAAAGGAAACAACGTTCCATGACGTTTTCTAGTAGTTGTACTAGAACTAGGTAAGAGATGTGGTACAATGTCGGTAACAGGTAGCGTGTCTTGCTGCTTTATAATCTTCATGATAACTGAATCATAAAGTACGTAATAGTAATATATATATTAAACGAAACAAGAGGCAACGGTTAGTTTATGATTTGCTCTTGACTAGTAACGTCGTGTCCAGCATGGTGAAACAACGATATCAAAACGACATGAAGAAGAAGAAGAAAGTAAAAACTGTTGGATGGAGAGATGTTATAAAGGCTGCGCAAATAGCTATTCGAGGGGAATACAATCCTCGTGTAGCTATTACTAAGGCGTTACGCGCAGCAAGAGCGAGAATTTCTCCAAAGTGCAGAGCAATATTTAGTAAACGTGCGCGAATTATTCCTGTACCAAAACGAGGAGGATTTCTTCCTGCGCTGTTTGCTGGCTTAGCAGCTTTAGGGTCATTGCTAGGTGGTGCTAGTGCTGTAGCGAGAACTGTCAAAGCTGTAGAAGAAGCGAAACAACAGTTGAAAGAGAGTGAACGTCATAACAAGACGATGGAGGAAATTGCGTTACGAGGCAAAGGTGTGAACATGAAGCTAGCGCCATACAAGAAAGGGCTTGGTATCTACATTTCTCCAAAAAACGTCTACTGAATGTACTGCCATATCGAGCTCTAACGCATGAAACAGAGGTTTCGTTTGTCTCCTTTCCACCAACGTTTTGAGTTTGCCTATTACGGTGTAGAAAACTGTATTGTAATTTTCTTCTGCTTTCAAACGGTGTTCTCACAATATTTCAAGTTTAACTCTGCGAGCGCATGTGAGCTCTGATTGTTACCGCCATCTACGGCTATGTTGGGAACTACTTATCCCCTTTCTCCTTGAAGCTGCTCCGGCCAATCAGCGCTTGGTGTCAGCCATCTTGATGTAGACACTCTCTCTGGCGCGAGAGAGAGGGAAGCGAAGCGAGCAGCTAGTTGCTGCTTGGCAATCATGGCTAAAAGTCGTTGGCGTTCTGTACTCAAAGCAATGCTTTGGGATAGCATCATGGACGGTGGATAGTAAATTGTAAGGATGTGGGGATGTGCTCCACACCCTCATAATATTTTCTTTTTTTCCTCAATTTGTAACCTCGTAGTGAGTGATTGTTTTTAAAATGCTGCAAAGGAAGATCTCCAACTGGTAAAGTACACATGGCCGAGCCATGTATAAATCATACTACTGATTGAGCAAGCAACCATCCTGTAATTCAACCTTTGTTATTTTGGTATTTTCATCAGCGGTGAACTGTTCGTGTGATTTCTTCGGAGGAAACTTATTAATTATCAAAGTTGTGCGTTTCGATTATAATGATGTGGACCTTTTCATTGTTGGGTAAAATTATTGTGCTCTTCCAAAACAAAGTATCGGGTTGAAAAGACCTTGTTAATTCAGATTACCTAGTGTATAACATTTCTCGTAATGGAATTTAAGTGTTACTTGGGGTAATTTTCAAAGAAAAGCAGTGGTGTAAAATTTTAATTATTGTTATTATTATTATTATCATCACACCGTAATGATGATACTGCTGCTCTGAAATTTATTTTGGTTTTTAAAGTAGGGTAATACGTGGGAGATCCAGTAGGGATTACTTGTGCTATGCTGGTTTATTTTAATTTAATTTACTTTATTTTTTTTTTTGGCTTTAATCGTGTTTTGCGTATGATCTTTGCCCTTCTGGCCTCCATTGTTTTGGTGCCATTGTTGGTTCTTCCATCGGGATTGGTTCTCCCATGGTTTAACAATTGCTTTTGTTGCCGGGGTAATGGATGTTGATTTTGAAATGGAATGATGTTGGTGATGATTTTTATGTTGGGAGACTACCCTGTCTGATGTTGTTTCAGTATTTTTGACACCCCGTTGCGCATTTACTGTTTCTTGGGCACCCCAGTTGCTCTCTTTCCCTTTTCCTTCTATGTTTGTTGTGGAGGGTTTCTTTCCCTTGGTAAATTATTATGAAAAGCACTTAGCATCCCATGACTGGAACTCCCACGGTATTAATGGTACCCGTTTGTTGATGTGAAACGGATAGAGAGTAGGAACCTCTCAAGGAATAACGGTGAACCAAGAAGGTTGTATTTTCTAATTTTTAATAAGGTATCCTTTCCAAATGGAATCCACTGATAAATGATTTGGTGGTTGTTACTAAGTAAACAGGTTGAGGTGATTGTAATACTTCCTGCAGCCTATATCTTTCTTGCCGACTGGCGTTTGGTGTTTTAATTCCTTAATTTTGGTCTTTTTCAAACTCAAGGTACCATTTAATTTACTTTCATTACTTTCTTACCGTCCGGCGGTTTTTAAATGATTTTTCTTTAATTTATCTGTTGGTGTTTCTTGAGGTTAATTGTGCATTTCCTGTGGTTTTAAGTGAGGTCTGCTTTCCTTATTTTACCTAATTTAAATTAATCTTGCTGAATTTTAAAGGCCTCCTTATTTTAATCCTATGTCATCTGATTTTATTTATTTTCTGGTACCTAGTTTTTTTAAATACTACTAACTACGAGGTTGTCATTTTATTTAATTTATCAACCTGAGTTTGATGAATTATATATCTTCTTAAAAAAAGGAAGGTTTTGTCTTTATTTCCACGCAACATTTATTTGATACACTGTCGGTTGGTAGCTTGATCCACCTGCTTTTTCTACCACCTGGAGGTAAGTTTGTTTTTTCCTATGTTCCTTTTGGTGTTTTCTGGGTGTGTAGTGTTTATCACGCTTCCGTTTCGTTCCTTTCAACTAGATCTTTGTTCTGTGTTGTGTTTTTACTGCCAATCAGTTTAGTTGGCACCGGGTAACCTAACTGGTGGGGCAGTAGGTGGTAGTTTCAGAGCGTGGTTCCTAAGTTGACTACGCTCGTGCTAGTGTTAATTACCTGTAGGTCGGTCGTATCCCCCTTTCTTGAAAACTGTACAGTGTGTCAAATAGTTGAGTGGTGGAAAAAAGGCAAATGGTCTTAAAGGTTACTTACTTTTGTGAAAAGAAGCGCATTTATCTTGATTAAATTGTTGGAATTTTATTTCATGTACCTCCACGATGTCTCGAGCGGTCCTGTTTCCCCACAAGCTCCGTAAGGCAGAGTTAACCTATGAGCTAGCGATACGTGGAGCTAGTCCTGCGGGTTCTGTTGCTGATTGTGCTAATCTTCTTTCCCAGCTTATTCAGGTGCCCATTAATCCTTCCCGTGTTCGCCCCAGCAATGTTGGTGAGTCACTTCATTTTATCACTGAGGCCTTGACAGAGATAGAAGTAATAAGGGAAGAGTTCTTGGAATTGTCTCCTACTAAAGCACAAATTGACCGTTTAAAGGCCAGAGTATATCACTACTTGGGAAGGATCCATGATTTGTTGTCGCTTAAACCTGAACCCGAGTTTATCTCTCAGTGCACCAAATTGTTGGCTATTGCCTCTAGCATTTCCGCTGAGCTGGACCTGATGATTGCCAGCAGAGATATGGATAACCTAAAAATCAGTCAAAAATGTAATCCTTCTGACCCTATTCCTCAGTGTTCCTCAAACCATGTAGTTACCCCTCCTAATAACCAAGGCTTATGTTGTGCTGCCTCTCCCGTCCTGGAAAGTTTGTTGTCTAAAATGAGCCATACTCCCACCTACAACCCTTTAAAGGAGCTTTTCCATGGGGTGAAAAATTTCTCAGTAGATTCGATTGAGGAAAGCATTCGTTTTCTGCGGTTTCTAGCAGAAATGAAGGATTCCGGTAAAGTTTATTCTATCGATGATTTGGGTATCCTTCGTGCTCTTTTCTCCCATTGTGAAGGTATTCTGAAACGGGAAATCTCAGAGGCCATTTCATCAAAACTTAAGGTTGATGAATTTCATGAATCGGTGTTGAAAAAATTTATTCCCTCCTTGGCGTTACAGAGCTTAATTCCTCAACATTGTTTTCGGACACAGTTCCTTCATGAAAATTTACTTTCTTATATCCTTGACCTGAGATTTTTCTGTAAAGTTTTCAAAATTACTGTTCCCGAGGAAGAAATGGTGGCAAGAATTTTAAAAGGGATCTCTCCTTCATACAGGTCCTACCTTTCCCTGAGAAAGTGCCCTACTACTTTTGATGAACTGGAGGTTGCATGCTCCTTCGCTGAAGACGTCAAGCATGGAGATGCCTCCAGACCTGTAAGTTTACCTCCACCTGCCAAACCTGTTCCTCCTGTCCACTCTCCTATGTATAATGATGCCAAAGCCAAGAAGTGTTTTAACTGCGGTTCTAGGAATCACCTCAGGAATGCTTGTACTGTAGTTGAGCGCAACTCTAGGGGTTGTTGCTATACTTGCGGATCTGCTCAGCATCTTAAGAATAATTGCCCCTTGTCTGCTCCAAAATCCGGTCAATGACTAGGAGTTTCCCAAATAAAGAATAAAAATTCTAATTTTGGAAGGTCTCCGGGTTCTGCTAAGGTTATCTGTCCCCAAAGGTGTAATAAGATTTCTACCTGTGGGGTTTCCCAGGGTACCTTTGCTGAAGTGGAAGTAAATAACGAACCCCTGTTAGCTTTGATTGATTCTGGCAGTATTGTCAACGTGATTAATTTTGGATGGTATCCAAGCGGAAGAGTGCTTGTAAACTGGATGAATTATTACCTGTTGGTGTGAAGTGTGTGGCTGCTAATGGGAACAAGTTGGAAATTCTGGGGGCTGTAAAGGTAAAAGTAAGAATTGGGAATTTCACCTGGAAAATCACGTGCCTTGTGGCACCTAACCTGTCTTGCAACATGATTTTAGGGACAGGTTTCTTGTCGAAAACGGGACTAGTTATGGATCTTCAAGCTAGGATGTTTTTCTTTAAATTTTCTCCTGATTCTAAATTTAATTTTAGGGATCTTTCCTCGTGTGCAATCAAGGCTTCCTGTGTAGATGAGTCAGTGCCGGAAGGAGTTGGTGAAATTGATAAATTGGATCTCAGCCTCTCACAACGTAAGTAAAGGTCAAGAGTGTTAGCACGACCAGGGATAAAAAAAATAAATTAAAGGAAATACTTACAATTATCCCAACAAAGGCCGTCGCTGATTGAGGAAGCACTGGACACAAGAGGCCTAGCGAATCAACTAAAAATTAGCTTAAATAATTGACTGAAATAATAATTCCTTGATTCATTTAAGAAAACTTTAATAATACCAAAACATTTATAATTTACCGACCTCAAAATTAATTTTTTTAAACTGTTTTAAAGATACGATAAATACTGAATTCTATTTAGATCAATTAAAAGAATAACCCAGTAGAAGGTAAAATCCTTATATCAATAATTGCTGAATGAAAACAGAAGACCTCTTTAGAATAATAAATGAACGAGGTTCAATTGAAAATTAAATAATAAAATCCACCATAATAGAATGGATAATGAAAACCTATCTAATAGACTATCTCGGTTTTCGGAGGTTGCGTGAAAACAGTAAGGATCAACCAAACACACTATATCACCAAACGAAGAAATAATTCAGGAACATAAAAAAAATCACAGAAGTAGGATAAAATAATTCAATATTCCCCAGAGACGATTACTAAAATCGAAGGAATAAGTCAAATACAGCAGAAAAGATCCAATGCACGCAACTATTTCCAATACAGATTAACGTCAATACTACAATAATCCGCAGATTCTCAAATGTCAGTTTCAACACAGCAACGCCCCCCATTGCGTTTGCATTCTATTACACAGGACAACCGCCATGATTAAAATCAGAACACGATGTACCGAGTAAGTCATTAGATCAACTTTCATTTAAGGCACAAGTTTACCTTTAACAGCCCGAAATGGTTTAAAAAATTTAAATAATAAATATTTGATTATGTTTGAAAACAGGAAAGAAATAAAACCAGACCTTTAAGGTTATACAATAAATTCGTACATCATCTTGTCGGAGCTCCTTGGACATAATCATTCCTTTCGTGCACGAAAGCTAATATAACTGAATGCTGAAGCCCAAAAATTAACATATAATTATCTTCTTAAATTAAATAGAAACCTCAAATATTTTCACATTACCAGTTAACGACAATGACCTGTTTTCGACTCTAAATTTTTTTTTTTACCCACAAATGATCCGAACATCACCTTTAGAAATTCTCACATATCATAGACTTTAAGTACTTAGCATCTTAGCACAACAAAATAACAGGATTAGTTCCTCAGTTAAAACAGTCACAACATCCAATGAAGCTACTTACGAGGTCGGTGTTTTCAAAAATTAATTCGTTTCAAAAAAAGACAAACCACATCCTTGGCACTTATGCCAGATGGAGAATCCATCAACCGGGATCAAATATCCGCACCATCTTCCCTTCTTGCAAGATAATTTGTATCTTTAAGACACAACCAGCAGAGATTAGCTCAACGCGTCTTCCAATTTAAAGGGCAAGAAATAGAACAACTGCACACGCTGATTGTTAGAGCACGGTTCATGGTCAAGCAAGCTTATCTTCTTGGCGCCCAGATAGCAGCACAACTACTCACTTCGAATGGTAAGTACTAAATCCACCACTAGATGGCTCACCATCAGCAATTTAATGAAAAGCCCATACAGTTACGATATTCAACACTCGGAGATGCAGACAAATGATGTGAAGGCATGAATGTAATAGAGACAACATAGTACCATGACGAGTAGTTATTCAAACTCCATTACAGCCTCCCCCCCGAAACCATCAACCTGGGGTGGCGTATCACAAGCAGTCATAGTTGAAAACCATCTGTTGTCTCAAGAATATGTGTAATAAAGGTTCCATCTTCGATAATTTAACATAAACACATCTCAATATGAACAGAGATATACTAGGGTGATATATAACAGTGATCAGACCACTCACAGTTGTTTAGTGTTCAATTAAGTCCATGTTTTCACGCGCAATATCATCAGCACGCCAATTTTCTTTAACATTTTCAGATAATACTAAGATTACTAAGGTAATCGGAGTTTGCTTAATCACAATAAATTTTCAGACACATAACCTACACAAGAAAACAGGTCTTACAAGGTTTAAAACATAGCATAATTCTCATTCGAACATAATTCAGGGCTTCAATTATAGGGAATGACAAGACTTCAAGAGTGATAACCATATTACCACATAAATACCCCAAAAGGAAAACACAAGAAGAAGAAGAAGAAGAAGAAGAAGAAAAGGACCAAAATAAATAGGAAAACATAAGCCTCTACAAGAAGTAAGTCAGTGCAACGAACATTAGATAATTCTTCAAGTAACTTATCACACTAATCACTTTATCATCAGTTTCCTCCAATCCGATCAGAATACCACAGCAAGAGCCGAAAACAGAATATCAGATCATTCACGATAATTATCACATCAAGTTTAAGTGTAGCAAATAAATCAATATATCAATAAAGCTAAAATTTTAACAGACATATCTGTGAAATCAAAACTCCCCAATCAATAGATGCTAACCCTTTTTTTTTAATTTTCAAATCATTTCTTGGCTTAAATTAATATTCCTTTCGCACAGCTTCAACTTCCATAGGCCTACTACACATATACTCATTCCAAGCAGAAGGTGAAAACAAGAAACAATAATAAATAGAAAGATACAGAAAAACACGTTTAGAACAGAAAGCTAAGCAAGAATAGAAGATATGAATGTTTAGAGCAATGGTAAAAGTTTAATTACAGTTGGAGACATATGTACAATTCAGATGTAGGGTACGCGTAAGGTGGGTCATCAACAACCGAACTATCAGCAATTACCAGGCAATCAACACACAATATCAACACTTACACCGGGATAGAAAATGACCAGGAGAAACACCGGAGACTAACTAGCCTGAAATCACATAGTCCTACTACAAGCTCCCATATGCAGGTAGAGGATCGGTGACTGCAATACCGACTGTACAAGGAGAATAATCCCATACTTATTCTTCTACATCACAGAACGATAAGTTACGATACCAATGACACTAATCCAGGAAGGCTCCAATTTTTTTTTTTTTTTAAATGCGCTAGACAGGCAGGTTAATCGAAATGAAAATTAAGATCGTAGGATTAACAAGATGACTTCAGAAGAACGGTTTATGGCAGAGAATATAAGAAGTTGAACCAAAAACAAGACGACAGTCACCAAGATACCAATTAGCTAATAATCATTTCCAAAAGAGTTGTAGGTGCATAGATTAGTTCAATTTAAATCCCACTCGACACCAAGAAATCACATCAAAGGTCAAGTCCAACCTTCTCTTGATGTCCATCGAAAACTCCCCCAAACTAGATTACCACAACAACAATCCAACACCACTCTAATGATTACCAGTGCCGATGTGTCAGCCACAATGGTAAAGGACATACAAATCCTCGTCAGCATCCCACAAATCACAGAGTGCCCACCCAATATCATTACAACAACCGCAATAACCACCATCATGACTTCAGAGGAACACAGTTACCTCTCAACGAAACCATAATGCCACCCCAACATAATTCCCAAAATCAAACCCATAATTCCAAACTTCACCGATACACAAGGATCAGAAACCATACCATAAGGTCAAAAGGATGTACACTCCTTAGGTCATGAATCCTATATTACCCAAACCAAAATCTCACAATAACCCATGAAGCCGACGAATGCCAGTTCTCTAACATGACTCTACAACTCTACACCAAATCAGTACAGCAAAATAGGTTTAAATTTCCCTAAAACCCTCAGCAGCAAGAAAACAGATGTACAGGCAAGATACTCGACTGCAATTCAAAATAAGGCCACCCGATTACAACTTGCATAGGCTCAGAAATAACGCTACAAGATATAACGGACCACCTACCTTAGTAGTTCACATGCCGAACCAAATTAAAGAACAGCAACAAGGGGTTCATTAAATAAACGCGATGTATACAGCGAACCAAATTACTTCAAAGAAAAACGTGAAGTTCATTTACCCAAAAAAAAGAAATCCATTTTTTCCCAGAAACCAAGAATTAAGATACAGTAAGAGCACAAGGCTCATGCACACAGCAACCAGTAACTCTTCTCCAGCTCCGGGCGATAGGATTTCACCCAATTAACTTCACTCGGATAAAGGCAGAGTATCCAATACCCTCAACACCTTTCCTCAAGTTTTCATAACAAAACCTTTAAGACCCATAGCTCAGAGAAACACACTTTTCTTATTATCACCGCAAGTAAGAACCCAGACAAGGAAATATCTCGATATTACAAGATACATCAGAAATTTTACTGTACTACGTTATGGAACGCAAACACTCAACATAGGTAATTAAAATCATAGAATTTTTCTAATAGACACTATATCAATACCAATATCACCAAAAAGAAATTTTTTTAACACAGATGGTTCTCTTATAGACATCCATCCTGCACCCTGCTGAATCATACTACCAAGGCCACATTACCAAAACTGGGAACCACCTCAATTCTCAATTTTCAATCTCCCACCACAACAGGTCCCAATTAAATTCACACCGATCATACTTAACGATGATAATAACATTATTTTAAACTTCCATCTATTGATCACTGAGTATTAATTTCACAGATATTCCCTACTTAAACATGATGAAACATCAAATACAGTCTTTCTTACATTTGTCCACTTCAACAAGATTCATACTTACCAAGGATGAAAATTATCAAGATACACACGCCCCAATACATAACTTCCCAACCTCCATATGGACAGCACAATTTCCGCACTTCCATTACCCATTTTAATCAAACAATAACCCGATCCATAATTACCAACCACAAAAAAGATTTTGAACTCAACCAACCCCCCCCCCCCAATATATCAAGTCGCTTTCACTTGGGATAAATGAACTCTCCGAATCCTTTTGGCCACAGGATCACTGACAAGCATAGATACAGGGCTCAAAAACTGCAATATCGTACAAGGTCCCTGAAATCTAGGAGCTAATTTTGAAGTAAATTTATTTATAGCCTTGCTGACAGGATAACATTTTACGAAGACTTGGTCTCCAACACTTAGCTTGGTGGGTTTTCGGCCTTTGTCATAGTTCTTTCGTACCTTTTCATACGACACAGCCAACCTCGTTTTGGCCTCATCCCACACCTTTCGCACATCGCGAGGAGTAGAGACTTCAGGAAGCAGTTCCTCAATTCGAAGGAGATTAGATAGAGGAGAAAATGGAACAAAACTCAACATTAATTCCATAGGAGTTTTGCCATGAGACTCATGAACAGCAGTATTAAATGCATATGACAACCAATGAAGACAGGTGTCCCACTTGGTATGATTCGAGTGGTGGTAAGCTATGAGAGCAGATTTTAAATTTCTATTCATTCTCTCGGAATATGAGGGATTGGGATAATATGGAGTAGTGGTCACATGGGAGATGCACAAATCAAACAAGTACTTCCTGAATAAATGACTAGTAAAGCCAGCAGCATTGTCAGATACAAGAAACTTAGGAGTTCCAAAGGAGGCAAAAATAGAATTTAAACAAGAAATAGTGGACTGCGAATTGGTTGATCTAGTCGGGAAGATCCAGCAAAACCTGGTAAACCCATCAATGCACACCAATGCATGAGTATTTCCTCGACTGGAACGTGGAAAGGGTCCAACATAATCGATAAACAATCGTTCGATAGCTCTGGAAGCTTGAGTCGATGACAACAACCCCGCACGTTTGTTTAGATTAGGTTTACTAATAGCGCAACGTTTACAAGACTTAACCATGGATGTGATATCCCGATCCATGTTTTTCCAAATAAAGAACTCCCTTATTTTTGACCTAGTTTTGAAGTTTCCCAAGTGTCCACCAACAGGACTATCATGGTAATACTGAAATATGACAGGAATTAAAACCTTGGGGACAACGATCTTTATCCTTTTATCATAACGAGATTGACAACAGAGTACCCCTTTCAGCAAGGAATAGGGTTTGATAATTTTACCAGAATTAATCTTTTCCAGAATTTCCTTTAACTGAGGATCATCGTTTTGATGCAGAGCAATATCTTGACACAACATTGGAAGATTAGTCAAGATAGAATTCACATTTACCGAACCAATTTGAGGTACACTCTTCGCTTCCAAGATTTCAAAACCATCCTCCTCATCAAACATACGACTAAGCCCATCGGCGATTACATTTTCCGTTCCACGAATGTGCCGAACATTAAATTTAAAAGCAGAAATTCTCAGCGCCCACCTAGTTAGTCTTCCAGTTCTTTTGGGTCTTTTCAGAACCCAGGAAAGAGCTTCATTGTCTGTCTCTAAATCAAAATTAACGTGCTCCACATAAACACGGAATTTCTCCAACGAAAATAGTACCGCTAAACACTCTAATTCATAGACAGAATATTTCCTTTCCAGAGGGGAGAGAGCTCTAGATGCATAAGTGATAGGACGTCTACCCATTTCCGACTCTTGCAATAAGACGCCTGCAATAGCCTTCCCTGAGGCATCAGTCTGGATAATGAATCTTTTATTAAAATCAGGAATAGCAAGTATAGGGGCATTACTGAGAGCTCTCTTCAAGGTTTCAAAGGCTCTTTGTTGAGGGTCTTCCCACACAAATTTGACATTCTTTCTACGTAAGGAATTCAAAGGGGCAGCAATTTCAGCATAATTCGGAACGAATTTTCTAAAGAAATTAGTCATGCCAATGAGTCTGGCAATCCCTTTTACATCTTTAGGTGGTTTAAAATCGTGAATAGCTTGAGTACGGGCATGATCAATTGAAATACCCTGTGACGATACTATATGTCCCAAGAAGGAGATTTGAGATTTGGCAAAATTGGTCTTGGAAAGCTTGACAGTTAAACCTGCTTTCTTCAATCTTTCAACTACCTCCTGTACATGCTTGAGATGATCTTCGAAATTTGCAGAATATACAACAAGATCGTCAAGATAATGAATAACGTACTTAAATTTCACATCCCCAAACACAGAATCCAGTAATCGAGTTAACACAGCCGCTCCCGTCGACAGCCCAAAAGGTATAACCGTGTATTCATACAGATTCCAGTCAGTGGCAAAAGCAGTGAGAGGAATAGATTCCTCATCAAGAGGTATTTGGTTGTATGCCTGATTCAAATCAAAGGTCGAAAAATAATTAGCACCATGGAACCAAGAGAAGCAAGTATGCAAATCCGGTAGGGGCACAGACTGCATGACGATCTTACGGTTTAACTCTCTATAATCCGTCACTGGCCTGAAACCTCCAGATGACTTGGGCACCAGAAACATCGGAGACGAGTACGGAGAGATAGAAGGTCGAATAACACCATCCTGAAGCATCTTATCGATGATTTTCTTTAATTCAACCATCTTAGGTGGTGATATCCTATAGGGCGGAGATCTAACAGGAATCTTGTCCGTAATATCAATGTGGTATTTAAGCACATTAGTCAATCCCAATTTATCAGTGAAAACTTCAGGATACCTAGCACAAAGATCACGAATTTTACGAGCTTGATCGAGAGGCAGGTGATCAAGATCTAATTTATTACCTTCGCCTTCCTCAACATCCTCATCCAATGCACAAGCAGAATACCTTTGTAACACTACATCTTCATGAAATTTGAAAATTCTATTAGGACAAAATTTGAAACTAAAGTTCCTATCTTGTAAATTCAAAATCATTCCAACCTTGCCCATAAAATCCGTCCCTAAAATTACTTGATAAGATAAATCAGAAGCCACGAGACAATCTGTCTTCCAAGTAAACTCGGCAATTCTAATTTTGACAGATATACAACCTAGAATTCTTAATCTGCCTCCATTAGCAGTCACACAATTAAGTTTAGAAGTCCTAATTTCAGGTAATTTGCAACAAACCTTCATCCTCGAATACCAAGTCTCACTCATAAGTGACACAGCACTACCGGAATCTATCAATCCCAATGCAGGTTCGTTATTCACTTCAATACAAATGGTCGAGGTTTTAGAAACAACATTACTAGAAATACCTAACATTCCCGGAAAAGAACACTCATTATTCACATGACCTTCATCCGACCAGCTCTCATTATCTGCATTGGGCATACCATACGGTCATTGAAAATTCCTATTGTTTACCTTAGGGCACTGCCTTTTCATATGTGACTTAGATCCGCAAACATAACAACTACCATTTTGTCTACGACACAATGTATCTTTACTTCTCTCGGAAGGGCAATTATTCCTCAGGTGATCTCTAGATCCACAAGCGTAACATTTTTTGAAGGAAGAAGAAGGCACAGGATGAGCGGAGATATTGTTAGACCGAAATGAAACACAGGGAGGGGGATACCTAGTGTGCCGGGACTCATCTCCATGTTTTACATCCTCGGCAAATGTACAAGCTTGCTCGAGTTCTGCAAAACTACTCGGGCACTTAGTCAAGGATAAAAAGGACCGATATTGAGGAGTAATGCCTTTGATTATACGACCTACCATCTCTTCTTCCGGTACCATGATTTTAAAAACCTCGCAATAAAATTTCAAATCCAAGACATAGGCCAATAGATTTTCATGCAAGAATTGCGTTCTATAACAATGTTTTGGAACCAGACTTTGTAACGCTAGGGACGGAATAAACCTTGTCAAGATTAACTCGTGAAATTCATTTACACTTAAATTACTGCTAATAGCCTTAGAAATTTCTCTTTTTAGTACACTTTGACAGTTGGGAAATAACACTCTAAAAATTCCCAGAGCATCCATGCAATACACATTAGCCGACTCAGATAATTCTACTAGAAACCGCAGGAATCTGATGGTTTCGTCAATGGAATCTACAGAAAAGGTCATTACATTTTTGAAAAGATCCTTAATAGAATTAGGAGCCGAACATGACCTAATCAACAAATTCTCAACCGCAGGACTAAGTCCGCAGCAATGAGATGAGGATGGATTATTGACGGTCTGAGAAGTAATTAACTCATTAGTGGCACCAAGGTTGTTACCTTCATTAGTTTCAATCTCATCACTTAATGATAACTGACCAACCTTCTTCATATTAATCATAAAATCGAGTTCAACCGAAACATTAATTACTGAAGTCAACAACGAAGTGCATTGAGACATCAATTCACCTTCAGGTCCAAGAGAAATCAAATCTTGCACCCTGTTAATAAGGTGATTGGTACGAGCTTTTAATCTTTTCAATTGGTAATCTGATGGATTACACTCTTTTAACTGTTTTATAAACACTAACAATTCGTTAATAGAACTGGACATTGCATGCACTGACTTACCCAAGTCGATGCTCATGTTACCTGGATCTACAGGGGAATCAAGGGAGCCCAGAAGCAAGTTAACATCGCCTTCCATAGAACCAGTGGACACTAAACCCCGAATATCGAGCTCATACAACAGCTCACCCTTCCTCAGCATTCTTGGCAACAACACAGCACGTGCACTCATATTGATATGAAACAGAAAACACCAAGGTTAGCACTCAATATAATCCTGTCTTTCCCTTCACAAGTTTAATTAACTAGTCTCAATTGACTTATTATTTCAGTCAAGGTGATATCAATGGCCTGACGAAATAGCCAACAGTCACAAGAAACAGGAAGGAAAAATATGCTTTCACAAGATATCAGAACGTAGCAGTACCAAAAACCACGCAATCTGATACCAAACACACTCTCACAACGTAAGTAAAGGTCAAGAGTGTTAGCACGACCAGGGATAAAAAAAATAAATTAAAGGAAATACTTACAATTATCCCAACAAAGGCCGTCGCTGATTGAGGAAGCACTGGACACAAGAGGCCTAGCGAATCAACTAAAAATTAGCTGAAATAATTGACTGAAATAATAATTCCTTGATTCATTTAAGAAAACTTTAATAATACCAAAACATTTATAATTTACCGACCTCAAAATTAATTTTTTTAAACTGTTTTAAAGATACGATAAATACTGAATTCTATTTAGATCAATTAAAAGAATAACCCAGTAGAAGGTAAAATCCTTATATCAATAATTGCTGAATGAAAACAGAAGACCTCTTTAGAATAATAAATGAACGAGGTTCAATTGAAAATTAAATAATAAAATCCACCATAATAGAATGGATAATGAAAACCTATCTAATAGACTATCTCGGTTTTCGGAGGTTGCGTGAAAACAGTAAGGATCAACCAAACACACTATATCACCAAACGAAGAAATAATTCAGGAACATAAAAAAAAATCACAGAAGTAGGATAAAATAATTCAATATTCCCCAGAGACGATTACTAAAATCGAAGGAGTAAGTCAAATACAGCAGAAAAGATCCAATGCACGCAACTATTTCCAATACAGATGAACGTCAATACTACAATAATCCGCAGATTCTCAAATGTCAGTTTCAACACAGCAACGCCCCCCATTGCGTTTGCATTCTATTACACAGGACAACCGCCATGATTAAAATCAGAACACGATGTACCGAGTAAGTCATTAGATCAACTTTCATTTAAGGCACAAGTTTACCTTTAACAGCCCGAAATGGTTTAAAAAATTTAAATAATAAATATTTGATTATGTTTGAAAACAGGAAAGAAATAAAACCAGGCCTTTAAGGTTATACAATAAATTCGTACATCATCTTGTCGGAGCTCCTTGGACATAATCATTCCTTTCGTGCACGAAAGCTAATATAACTGAATGCTGAAGCCCAAAAATTAACATATAATTATCTTCTTAAATTAAATAGAAACCTCAAATATTTTCACATTACCAGTTAACGACAATGACCTGTTTTCGACTCTAATTTTTTTTTTACCCACAAATGATCCGAACATCACCTTTAGAAATTCTCACATATCATAGACTTTAAGTACTTAGCATCTTAGCACAACAAAATAACAGGATTAGTTCCTCAGTTAAAACAGTCACAACATCCAATGAAGCTACTTACGAGGTCGGTGTTTTCAAAAATTAATTCGTTTCAAAAAAAGACAAACCACATCCTTGGCACTTATGCCAGATGGAGAATCCATCAACCGGGATCAAATATCCGCACCATCTTCCCTTCTTGCAAGATAATTTGTATCTTTAAGACACAACCAGCAGAGATTAGCTCAACGCGTCTTCCAATTTAAAGGGCAAGAAATAGAACAACTGCACACGCTGATTGTTAGAGCACGGTTCATGGTCAAGCAAGCTTATCTTCTTGGCGCCCAGATAGCAGCACAACTACTCACTTCGAATGGTAAGTACTAAATCCACCACTAGATGGCTCACCATCAGCAATTTAATGAAAAGCCCATACAGTTACGATATTCAACACTCGGAGATGCAGACAAATGATGTGAAGGCATGAATGTAATAGAGACAACATAGTACCATGACGAGTAGTTATTCAAACTCCATTACAAGCCATTTAAGTGAGGAGGAAGCTGAACGTATTCGTGTTCTATGTAACGATTTCCCCGATGTGTTTACTAGCGAGCTAGGAGTTACTGATGTTCTCGAATATCAGATTGAGTTATCAGATAACACTCCTGTCAGATCCCCTCCTTACCGCCTTTCACCTCCTCGTATGCTCGAGCTTAAAAAGATTATTGACCAAATGTTAGCTGACGGAGTGATCCGTCCATCTACCTCTCCCTATGCAACCCCGGTCTTCCTGGTACCTAAACCCTCTGGAGGTTTCAGGGCTGTTATCGATTACAGGGCTTTAAACCGCAAGGACATCTTGCAATCCATCCCTTTACCCGATCTGCACACTTGTTTTGGGTGGTTCTCGGGTGCCAAGTTTTTCACCGTGTTAGATCTCAATCAGGCATATTACCAAGTCCCATTGTCTAAGTCTTCCATTCCACTGACCGCTTTCATCACTGATTGGAACCTCTATGAATTTCTGAGACTTCCGTTTGGCATCTCTTGTGGCGCGGCTGTTCTCACGAGGCTGTTAGACACTATTCTCTCTGATATTAAGTTTAGGTTCGTCTTTAATTACCTTGATGACCTGGTTATATTCTCAAAAACCTTCGAAGAACATGTCGAACATGTTAGAGAAGTCCTGGATCGCTTGAGGAAAGCTGGACTGACTGTCAAGTTGTCAAAGGTAGCGTTTGCTAAGCCGAGTATGTCTTTCCTTGGACATGTAGTTTCGTCCGATGGTATCTCCATCGACCACTCTAGGACTCAGGCTATTAGGGACTTTCGACCCCCTAAAGATGTCAAAGGCATCGCACGGTTCGTAGGCATGGTCAATTTTTTCAGGAAGTTCATTCCTAATTTTGCAGAGATAGCTGCTCCGTTAAATCATCTTAGACGTAAAGACGTGAAGTTCTCCTGGGGTCGTCCTCAGCAAGAAGCCTTTGAAGCTTTGAAATCCGCTCTGATGAATGCTCCCGTTTTGGCTATTCCAAATTTTAATAAAAGGTTCATTGTGCAAACTGACGCCTCTGGCAAAGCGATTGCTGGTGTTCTTCTACAAGAGTACGAGGATGGGCGTAGGCCCGTAGCTTACGTGTCCAGGACTCTTACCAACTTAGAAAACAAGTACTCCATTTATGAGTTGGAATCTCTGGCCGTGTTGTTTGCCCTGGAAAAATTCAGACCCTTCATCGAGCATGTTAATTTTGATCTCGAGACAGACAACCAAGCTCTTTCTTGGGTATTGAACCGACCCAAGGGAACTGGTCGTATCACTAGATGGGCTTTGAGGATTTCATCTTTCAATTTCAATGTCAGGCATATCAGGGGTTCTGAGAACGTCATCGCCGACGGCCTAAGTAGGATGTTTGAAGATAATTTTGGCACCGATGTAAATCCTGATGATAAAAAAGTTGTAACTAACGTCTTTGGAGTTAATGCCATTCTTTCGGATCTTCCTCTACTATATCATGAAATTGCAGATCATCAGAAAACTGATCCTGATTTGAAGGATATCATTGATAAGCTTAACGGAGGATCTGTAGTAAAGCCATACTCTCTTGTTAAGGGTGTTCTTTGTTGTAAAGGTCGAAAGAGTCGGAATTTCAAAATTGTTGTCCCTAGGGTCCTTGTCCCGGAAATTTTCAAATATTATCACTGCTCTCCCATTGGGGGACATTTGGGTACGTTCAAGACTAGGGAAAAGATTAGACAGATCTTCATTTGGAAAAAGATGGATAATGACATTAGAAACATGGTGAAATCTTGTCAAGCCTGTGCTATTAGCAAACCGAGTTTGAACAACCGTGTGGGATTTTTATCTTCTTCTCAAGCCTCTCGCCCAATGGAACGGCTCTTCATCGATTTCTTGGGTCCGCTCCCCCGTTCTACCTTAGGAAACACCCACATTTTCGTGTGCATTGATGCCTTTTCTCGATTCAGCTGGATTATCCCTACGAGATCTACTGACACTCGAACGACTATCAGTTGTTTGAACTCTATCTTTGCGTCCTTTGGTCCTCCCAAGTTTCTAGTCTCCGACAATGCCAGTACTTTCACCAGCCATTCATTCAGGAAATATTTGTTCGAGTTGTGCATCTCACATGTAACTACCACTCCATACTATCCTAACCCATCTTACGCTGAGAGAATGAACAGGAATCTAAAGTCCGCCTTGATTGCGTTTCATCATAACAATCAGTCCAAGTGGGATTCTTGCCTGCACTGGTTGGCCCATGCGTTCAACTCAGCCTTACACGAAACTCATGGTAAGACGCCTATGTATCTGATGTTTGGTTATCCTCCGTATTCGCCCATGTCCAACCTACTTGGAATCGATGACCTTCTTCCTGACCTGTCCAAGCCCAATGATCTTCAGAAAATTTGGGATGAAGCGAGGAAAAATCTGTCTGTATCGTACGAGAAGGCTAAGAAACGGTACAACAAGGGTAGAAAATCAACAAGGTTGAAGGTTGGAGACCAAGTCTTCATTAAATGCTACCCAATTAGTAAAGCTATCAAAAAATTTACTGCTAAACTGGCTCCCAGGTACCAAGGACCTTGTACCATTTTGCAGTTCTTGTCCCCTTTATCAGTGTTAGTTAGTGATCCCATCGCTAAGAGAATTAGGCGAGTTCATCTGTCTCAAATCAAATCTGGTTAAGGTGTAGTTTCCCTTTGGTTTCCCTTTAATTTTGGTGTTTGGTACAACCTTAGGTAGGATGTGGTGTACGGTTTAAAGATGCGCCTAAGAACTACCTTTTAGTGGGCTAATTAGGGTTAATTCATGGGTAGTGTGTAAAACCGTGTAATTTTTTCTGATTTTTTTAATCTCTGTATTGATTCCCTGGCTTATGATGGTTTCCTGTGCGAGCTTTTCCTTTGATAGGTCTGGAAAATTATCCTGTAATGTCTCTTGTTGATATTTCGTAATGAATCGGACTTGGCATGTGAAGCTTAATTATCTTATGTAGACCGTGTAGCTCCGCTATTTGGTGAATTTCTAGTCAATCTACCTGTGTTAAGT
This sequence comes from Anabrus simplex, assembly GCF_040414725.1. NCBI lineage: Eukaryota > Metazoa > Arthropoda > Insecta > Orthoptera > Tettigoniidae > Anabrus > Anabrus simplex. Next base: position 11,041,829 of record NC_090278.1, on the reverse strand, counting down.
TAAAACTTGTTGGTTAAAATCGTCCTGCCTGTGCTATCTTTCCGTGCCCTGCTAGGTTCTATTTCTTGTTCCCATGATAGGGTAGCTTGGGTTTGTCTACAACTCTGGATTGTTCTCCCAAAAAATTAAGTCTGCATAATCTGTAGCTATTGATTTTCATCGTGATTTGCGTATGCACTGTGGGGTTAGGGCTCCCTTTCGAGATGTTGTACATTATCATTATCTCTGATTTCTCTGGTTCTTCTGTCTCTGGGCTGTTTGTTTCATTTCTACTGTAAGATTGCTCTCTCGTGCTGATAGTAAGGTGCCATCGCAGGATTTGGCTTCCCTTGTAATATCATTTGTTAATTGGTGTAGGTTGAAAAACTCTTCTAATGTCAGTGAAGCCTTCTTTATGTTAAATCTTTGGCGGATGTGATTAGTTGTGAAGGAGCTCTGTTGATTGGTGTTGGGAGTGGTAACCTGTTTGCCTTGTGCATGGACTTGAGTCTTCCTGGTTCTCCACTGCCTGACGGTTGGTAATAGGTGCTCCTCCCTTGCTAATTCATCTTATGTCCTGTTCCTTACTATTCCCATGTCTTTGGGAGTTGTGAGTTCCTTTTGAGATTGGGTGGTCGCTAGTTCGTTGTACCTAAAAGTTCTTCGTACTCTATTTGATAACTGTTGGAAATTTCCTTTTCATTATTGATTTCTGTAGCCCCACGATAATCTTTTAGTTCTCTGCTCCTCTGGAAGCTTTATTCGCCAGGTTCCTTGTTTCAAATTATTTGATCTGTTTCCTGTTCTGTGCTGTTCTATGCGAGTTGTGTGTTCTTGTAGTATGTAGAGTATCCTACCTTATCTACCTGTTGTGTTTGGTTGTCAAGTAAGGTCCTTAACCTGAGAATTCTACTTCTTTAGCTGCGTTTGGTTTGGTGTTTGGCCTGTATCTGGTGGCGTTATCTCGGTACCGAAGTGTTGTTTGATGTGTAAATTTTGATGGTCGCATGATGACTTCTTTGCATGGTGTTGAAGATTGTGAAATCTTTTAAACCCTGATGGGCTGGCACATGTTTCTGGAAGTTATTGTGGTTTTGATGTTGTGTAGTCGTTATTGGGTAGTTATGACACTTGATAGAAGATTGTACGGCCTTCTGATTTCTCCTGTGTCCTGGTAGATTTGGGAATTGTTGGTTTTTGGTTGCACGCAACTCTTGTAGTATTGTATGAAGGTGGATTTAGGTAACTGGTTTCCTGTTGTATTTTGTTTCTGCCATTCCCTTGTTTTCATGCATAACCTGTTTATCTGATGTCATCATGTATTCCTTTATTATTGCTATAGTTCATTTAATGTCGACCTACCGCTCTAGGTGTTTCTTGGCGGATTTCGATGCTTGTCGATATGGTCGTTTTAAACGTCTATCGTTCTGTGTTTCTTCGAATAAGTATGGGATTATTTGAGGAAACTCTGGATGTATGCTAGCGTCCTTCCGCTAAATGATCATGAGGTTTGTGGGTAGCCTTCCTTCCTTCTTCCTAGTCTTATGGAATATTTTTCCTATCGTCCTGCCTCGTCTCTGCCATTTATTCTTTTATTTACCTCATCTCCTTGGGAAATGGAGATAGGTACCTGTCTGCTGTTGAGCAACAGGGTGATGTCACTTATCTTTAGTCCGATTTGTGTCGAGGTTCTGATGGGCTACTGGTAGGTTATGTTGTGTAGGACATGGTTCCCTTTCTTCGTGCTGGTCAACTGATCTGAGGCGTATTTCACGTTCCTTTTAATTTGATTAGCTGTCCGGGTGGGAAATAACTGGAGTTTGCGGACGTTGGTTGGTCTTTGGGTTGTGCTTGTGTCTAAACTCATGAAATTTTATTTTCTCAAAACCTCTCCTGTTATGTTTTTCCCGTGGTACTGCTATGGTCTTGTGAAATTTAATTCTGTCCATCCCGGTTACTCGTTGCTTGATGCTGTTGATAGTTTGGTCGTTGATGACCAACTTGTACGCGTGCCCTCCATCTATTTGAGCTCTAGATGTCTCCGTCCGTTCTATCAATTTGCTCTTCCTGAGTAAACCTTTACCCTGTAGCCATGGATTTGTTTTTTGCTAAACTTGTCATTCTGGTGTACTTATTCTGATCGCTATACTGTTTCATATTTTCTTTCTACTGGGTTATGTATGTGATTTCTTATGTGGCATAGTAAACCTGAGTATTACTAATTTTTGGGAAGATATCTGTAGTATATTTGGTAAGCTAGCCTTTAGTTGGTTCCACTATGGGTGGTTCTGCGGCGTTTCTGTGGCAGTTCTGTGGAATTGCATGGTCATGTTGCCTATATCCTAAACTGTACGTTTCGAGGTACGTGGTATTTTTTTGCAATCATGTATCTACCGTCTCGTCATCTTGTTGAAACTCCCTAAAGTGAGTAATTGGGGTTCGTTTAGTTTTCCTTTCCTAAGGTTAAGCTGCGTCTGTGCGTAGCCTAGCTACCGTGTTGTAGTTAATGTGTAAGTGTGCTCCTTCGTTGAGGGCATTAATTCTCCTTAAGTAATTGGTGTAAATTTTAATTGACCTTATTTAAGGTGGTTTCTTTCTGATATCGGAAACCTTGATTGTGCTCCGATTGTATGCATGTGACTTATCTGTTATTGTAATTTTTGCTCCTTGCTTTTTTTTAGGAAAGTATTCTGTTTAGTAAGGTTCCTTTCCTTTCCTTTACTTATTTTTTTCTTTTCCTTGCTCTTGGTACCTTCTCAAGCCAAAGATATACACTAGTGCCAACCTAATTAATCACGCGACCTGGATATTTTAGATTTTATCACCTTATTTTTGATTACTCACCAACGTTGCATTTTCCTTCCCTCCCTTTGGTCCTTGTTTTTTCTCTTGCGGGCCATTTCACTGTAATTGAAACAATCTTGATGGTGCGTTTCTTTATTAGCAACCCGATTTAATAAAAAAAATTGGTTTAAAGGTTGGAAGGGTATTGTAAGAAATGTTAGGTGATCTACCCTGAACTGTAGTGGACTTAAAATACTGTTTTCTCATGGTCCATTGAACTTGTAAACCAAGGTGTGTTTGGTGATTGAAGTCTGCAAGCGAAGAACATTGGTTCTGGTTATGTGAAAAATTTTAAAACTTCCAGATTCTACATGAACTCAGGAAAGGTTATGGTAAAGCGTTTGCTATGAAACTGTATGTGAAAAGTAATCTAAAGCGAACTTGGTGTAAAACATGTAGGAAAATTGAATCCTTAAACTGTTTGGAGATTGTGAATTTCAAAAGAAAAACTGTGTTGTGGCGCTGTGTAAGTTTATCGTAACCTATAACTTCCGGACCTTGAACTGTGTTCAATGAACTTAATGGTTGATTGGTGGTGAGCTATGTACATTGCCCGTTTTGGAATGCTTTAACTTCTGCATGCTATGACAATCTGAAGATGGACTTGGTACCAGTGACTTTTATTTGTTGTGGACTGAAACACTTAAAATCTAGCTTAATTTCATAAACTTGACTACGTCATGGAGTGATGTAAGAAGACATGTAACCCTTAAAGGGGGGAGGCTGAAACAGAGGTTTCGTTTGTCTCCTTTCCACCAACGTTTTGAGTTTGCCTATTACGGTGTAGAAAACTGTATTGTAATTTTCTTCTGCTTTCAAACGGTGTTCTCACAATATTTCATGTTTAACTCTGCGAGCGCATGTGAGCTCTGATTGTTACCGCCATCTACGGCTATGTTGGGAACTACTTATCCCCTTTCTCCTTGAAGCTGCTCCGGCCAATCAGCGCTTGGTGTCAGCCATCTTGATGTAGACACTCTCTCTGGCGCGAGAGAGAGGGAAGCGAAGCGAGCAGCTAGTTGCTGCTTGGCAATCATGGCTAAAAGTCGTTGGCGTTCTGTACTCAAAGCAATGCTTTGGGATAGCATCATGGACGGTGGATAGTAAATCGTAAGGTTGTGGGGATGTGCTCCACACCCTCATAATATTTTCTTTTTTTCCTCAATTTGTAACCTCGTAGTGAGTGATTGTTTTTAAAATGCTGCAAAGGAAGATCTCCAACTGGTAAAGTACACATGGCCGAGCCATGTATAAATCATACTACTGATTGAGCAAGCAACCATCCTGTAAGTCAACCTTTGTTATTTTGGTATTTTCATCAGCGGTGAACTGTTCGTGTGATTTCTTCGGAGGAAACTTATTAATTATCAAAGTTGTGCGTTTCGATTATAATGATGTGGACCTTTTCATTGTTGGGTAAAATTATTGTGCTCTTCCAAAACAAAGTATCGGGTTGAAAAGACCTTGTTAATTCAGATTACCTAGTGTATAACATTTCTCGTAATGGAATTTAAGTGTTACTTGGGGTAATTTTCAAAGAAAAGCAGTGGTGTAAAATTTTAATTATTGTTATTATTATTATTATCATCACACCGTAATGATGATACTGCTGCTCTGAAATTTATTTTGGTTTTTAAAGTAGGGTAATACGTGGGAGATCCAGTAGGGATTACTTGTGCTATGCTGGTTTATTTTAATTTAATTTACTTTATTTTTTTTGGCTTTAATCGTGTTTTGCGTATGATCTTTGCCCTTCTGGCCTCCATTGTTTTGGTGCCATTGTTGGTTCTTCCATCGGGATTGGTTCTCCCATGGTTTAACAATTGCTTTTGTTGCCGGGGTAATGGATGTTGATTTTGAAATGGAATGATGTTGGTGATGATTTTTATGTTGGGAGACTACCCTGTCTGATGTTGTTTCAGTATTTTTGACACCCCGTTGCGCATTTACTGTTTCTTGGGCACCCCAGTTGCTCTCTTTCCCTTTTCCTTCTATGTTTGTTGTGGATGGTTTCTTTCCCTTGGTAAATTATTATGAAAAGCACTTAGCATCCCATGACTGGAACTCCCACGGTATTAATGGTACCCGTTTGTTGATGTGAAACGGATAGAGAGTAGGAACCTCTCAAGGAATAACGGTGAACCAAGAAGGTTGTATTTTCTAATTTTTAATAAGGTATCCTTTCCAAATGGAATCCACTGATAAATGATTTGGTGGTTGTTACTAAGTAAACAGGTTGAGGTGATTGTAATACTTCCTGCAGCCTATATCTTTCTTGCCGACTGGCGTTTGGTGTTTTAATTCCTTAATTTTGGTCTTTTTCAAACTCAAGGTACCATTTAATTTACTTTCATTACTTTCTTACCGTCCGGCGGTTTTTAAATGATTTTTCTTTAATTTATCTGTTGGTGTTTCTTGAGGTTAATTGTGCATTTCCTGTGGTTTTAAGTGAGGTCTGCTTTCCTTATTTTACCTAATTTAAATTAATCTTGTTGAATTTTAAAGGCCTCCTTATTTTAATCCTATGTCATCTGATTTTATTTAGTTTCTGGTACCTAGTTTTTTTAAAATACTACTAACTACGAGGTTGTCATTTTATTTAATTTATTAACCTGAGTTTGATGAATTATATATCTTCTTAAAAAAAGGAAGGTTTTGTCTTTATTTCCACGCAACATTTATTTGATACACTGTCGGTTGGTAGCTTGATCCACCTGTTTTTTTTCTACCACCTGGAGGTAAGTTTGTTTTTTCCTATGTTCCTTTTGGTGTTTTCTGGGTGTGTAGTGTTTATCACGCTTCCGTTTCGTTCCTTTCAACTAGATCTTTGTTCTGTGTTGTGTTTTTACTGCCAATCAGTTTAGTTGGCACCGGGTAACCTAACTGGTGGGGCACGCATGATGAAGTTTTTACGTTTGCTAAACAACTAGGAATTCATTATTTTCGAGGAGTGTATATGCGCGATCAACTACCAGCACGTCCACGTGAACGTGAAAGTGCCGTAATTAACTTGGACGACAGTCGTGTACCTGGAACTCATTACGTTGCTTATGTAAAACGTAAATCTAAAGTATGGTATTTTGATAGCTATGGAGATTTACCTCCTCCTTTTGAGCTCATACGTTATTTCGGAAGCAGTGCAGACATTGTTTACAATAAAAACCGTGTGCAAAACTTTAATACACGCATGTGTGGACGATTATGTCTTATGTTCTTATATCAAACCCAGACAGTGGAGAAAGTGTATTAGTGTCTACGTGATGACGAACAGTGAAAGAACGTTTGCTGTACGTGGAGAAGGACCTGAAACAACCATCTGTTTTAATCCACCAATCGAACTTGGTTATCAGCCGCATAGTCTTGGACTAGTATCGTTTGAAAGCTACAATAAAATCTATAATGTGCGTGATGGTTTAAACAAGTTCTATTACGATGAGTATGTGCTAACACTACCCTCAGGTAGTTATACAGTAGATGATATTCATGACTATATTGAAAGTACGTTAATTGATCAGTTTGGGGAAGATAGTTTTAGTAATCATAATTACAAGTTCTCAATCACTATAAGCAACATTACGCATAAATGTGTTATTGAATCATCTTTTAAGATTGACTTCAAATCACAACCTGATTCGATTGGACCACTGCTTGGATTTTCATCGAGGGAGCTCCTACCGAACGTACGTTACGAGTCTGATCAACCTATAAAACTCTTCGATGATTATAATGTGAACATTACTTGTAATATTATTACAGACTTGAATAGTAATCTACAACCTTCGCACGTCCTGCACGACTTTATTGTTACAGAGGAACGTGGATATACTATTTGTGAGAAACCAGCAGTAGTTCTTTATCATCCTGTGTCTGTAAAACACATTAGCAACATTACTCTTAGACTTGTAAATAAACATAATCAGCTTATTCATTTAGATCAGCACGCGTACGTAGCTTACAAACTACATCTTAAACCAGTATGAAAACCATCTATAAAACACGGTGTACATTCCGAAGACATACTACATGTGTGCAGAGACTCATCGAGTTAACAGATACCCATAAGCAGATACTCCAAGATTTAGGATATACACTACTACAACAGAATGGAGGAAATGCTAGGCATTACGAATACAGTAGAAAGTCGTGAAGGTGTAGTACGAAGTGAGCTTCATTCCTATCAACCTTTTACGTTTGGATTAAATAACAATGATGAAATTCATTTTATTATTAATCAACAAGATGTTTACACCTTACCACACGAAAGCTACCTCTATATTGAAGGACGATTAGGAAAGTCTGATGGAAGTGGACCAAGCACTTCCCAACTAAACAACCATGCTCTAGCTTTTCTCTTTTCTGAAGCGCGATATGAAGTAAATAATGTTGAAATAGATCGAACGAAGAATGTTGGTATTACAAGTGCAATGAAACTCTACCCTTCTTTCTGTGATGAAGAAAGTAATCTTTTGCGGATGGCTGGATGGTGTCCAAAAGCTACTAACAACTGGATGATTAATGAGGATGGAACTTTTACGGGTATGTTATCACTGAAACATATTTTTGGATTCGCAGAAGACTTTACACGTATTATAATCAACGCAAAACAAGAGCTTATTCTAATCCGTGATCGAAGTGATTACAATTCTCTTAAAGCAGTAGAAACACCTGTAGAATCGAAAATAACACTGCATCGTATACTGTGGCGGATCCCACATGTAACCTTATCTGATCGTGAAAAACTTCGATTGCTCAAGATTGTAGAAAATGATACACCATTACCTATACGTTTTAGAAGTTGGGAGCTGCATGAATATCCTGTGTTACCACCTACAAACAAGCATAGCTGGGCTGTTAAAACATCACGTTTTACTGAGAAGCCCTTGTACATTATTTTTGGATTTCAAACTAATCGTAAATTCAATCACGAAAAAGATAGCTCACTGTTTGATCACTGCATATTAAGACACGTTAGACTATATCTCAACGGAATTACGTATCCCTACGAAAACATCGACATTAACTTTGAGAAAAATAAGTTTGGGATGCTCTATGACATGTTTTGCAAATTTCAATCATCGTATTATCAGAAAGAAGATCGTCCGCTATTTACACCTCAAGAATTTAAAATTAAAGCACCGATTGTAGTTATAGACTGCTCTTATCATGAAGAATCTATAAAAGAATCTCCAGTTGATATTCGTTTAGAATTTGAAACATCTCAAAACATTCCTGCTAACACAGCAGCCTATTGTCTTATTATTCATATGAGTGATGTTACTTACCATCCGCTAACGAATATTGTTACGAGACTATAAATAAGAATAGATCTTTATCATTTTCATTAGTGTGTGCTTCGACATCGTACGCTATGGAACAAAACTGTAAATGTGCATGCTGTTTGCATGCTCATACGCAACATCTTATTTATGTTTCACGAGTGAGTGAGGCTATTAAGATGTTCTATAAACGTAGATCGTCGATGCCGAAACATCTTATTCAATACTTACCACCAGGATTTTTATATACGTACGCTGCCTCTTACGTACATAATTTTTGGGACATCCTTCCTCTACACAGTAAGATGTCACTCGAAGTAGCTTTATGCAGAACTTGTGAACGACATTACAAGCATCGAGGAGAAAATGGTGATGATGATTGGGATGGACCAAATCCGAGGATTGAACACTGTACACAGTGTATGAATGAACTTTCTCTAGTACCTCATGATGATGATGATTCCGAAAAGGAATAACAGCAAGGTAAGAAGTATATGATCTTCTCTGTAAAGCATAACATATTTAGTATAATATATATTTCTAAATGCTTTGTTTAATTTGAATGTTGCAGGAGGCATTTCAGAAGCATACGTTGTTAAGAAGCACACCAACCTTGTCAGCAGCAAAAAACGAACACTGTTGTAGTACATTTGTAAATAAATATTTGAACGCATTCAAAAAATATTGTACTTATTGCATTGCTTTGCACCGACTTACTCTTAAGAAAAACGATCAGGTCTAAACATGCGCAATGACATCATCACAACAGCATGTGCTTACTCTAGCTTTCCCCGATGCATGTTTAAACTTGTTCGAATTTACCACTACCACATCCCCTTACGCCGACTTACTCTTAAGAAAACGGACAAGTCTAAGCATGCATGATGACGTCATCACTGCAGCACATGCTTACTCTAGCTTTCCCGATGCGTGATTAAACTTGTTCGAATTAGCCGCCACCAGCAGCGAGGTAAGCGATGTAAGATGGCGGTAGCTAAAGATGGCAGCACGGTGCTCTGTTGATTAAAGATGGCTGCTTGTCAAAAAGATTTTTTCAAATTATCCGCAACCACATAGAGTGCAGCACTGAGGTTTGCGATGCAAGATGGCGGGTGACAGCTTGTCAAAGGTAAGTAGCTAAAGAGGGCAGCACTAAGGTTAGCAATGCAAGATGGTGGATGACAGCTGTGACGTAAAATATTACTCGCAAGATAGCACCACGATGCTCTTTTCATTAAAGATGGCAGCTTGTTAAATAGAATTTTTCAAATTAGCAGCCTCAAAGGTAAGTAGCTAAAGAGGGCGGCACTGTTCTCTCTGGATTAAAGATGGCTGCTGAAATTTTCAAATTAAGCGCCTCAAAGGTAAGTAGCTAAAGAGGGCAGCACTGTTCCCTCTGGATTAAAGATGGCTGCTGATTTTTTCAAATTATCCGCCACCACAAAGAGGGCAGCACGGTGCTCTCTCGATTAAAGATGGTGGATGACAGCTGAAGAGCGAGTAGAATTTGTTTCCACGTGGAATTTGCTGCCACCACATAGAGTGCAGCACGGTGCTCTCTAGATTAAAGATGGCGGATGACGGCTGTCAGAAAAGCGCATAGGTTTGTAAAGCACGTGGAATTTGCTGCCACCACATAGAGTGCAGCACTGTGATTACAGATGGCGGATGACAGAAAAGCGCATAGGTTTGTAAAGCACGTGGAATTTACCGCCACCACATAGAGTGCAGCACTGTTCTCTCTGGATTAAAGATGGCGGATGACAGTTGACGAAATTGCCCGTAGCATAGTGCTCTGTTCGTTAAAGATGGCGGATGACAGCTGTCAAAAATGCACGTGGCTTTGTTTCCCAACAAGAGCACATAGAATTTTTCAAATTGCCGCCACCACATTTCAAAGGTATCTAGCTAAAGAGTGCAGCACTGTGCTCTGTTGATTAAAGATGGCAGATGACAGCTGTCGAAAAAAGCACGTGAGTTTGTTTCCAAACAAGAGCACGTGGAATTTTTCAATTTGCCGCCACCACATAGAGGGCAGCACGGTGCTCAAAGATGGCTGCTGTCATGTGGAATTGCCTGCCACCACATTTCAAAGGTAAGTAGCTAAAGAGGGCAGCACCGTGCTCAAAGATAGCTGCTGTCAAAAAGCATTTTTCAAATTATCCGCCACCACATTTCAAAGGTAAGTAGCTAAAGAGGGCAGCACTGTGCTCTATAGATTAAAGATGGCGGATGACCGCTATCAAAAAAGCACGTGGCTGTCAAAAAGCACGTGGATTTGTTTATCTCGAGCTAGTGAGGTTAAGTTGGTAGCACTAAGGTTTAGGTCCGTCAAGATGGCAGTACTGCCGATGGCAGGTGACGAAAGAGGGCAGCACGGTGCTCTGTAGTTTAAAGATGGCGGATGACAGCTGTCAAAAAAGCACGTGGCTGTCAAAAAGCACGTGGCTTTGTTTACCTCATGCTAGTTAGGTTAAGTTGGTACCACTAAGGTTTAGGCCCGTCAAGATGGCAGTACTGAGGTTAGCGATGCGTTGTTGTCTGTCAAAAAGCACGTGGCTTTGTTCACAAATCTCTCAAAAGCACGTGGCTGTCAAAAAGCACGTGGCTTTGTTTACCTCGCGCTAGTGAGGTTAAGATGGTACCACTAAGGTTTAGGCCCGTCAAGATGGCAGTACTGAGGTTAGCGATGCGTTGTTGTCTGTCAAAAAGCACGTGGCTTTGTTTACAAATCTGTCAAAAAGCACGTGGCTGTCAAAAAGCACGTGGCTTTGTTTACCTCGCGCTAGTTAGGTTAAGTTGGCACTACTGAGGTTTAGGCCCGTCAGGATGGCAGTACTGAGGTTAGCGATGCGTTGTTGTCTGTCAAAAAGCACGTGGCTGTCAAAAAACACGTGGCTTTGTTTACCTCATGCTAGTTAGGTTAAGTTGGCACTAGTGAGGTTCAGGCCCGTCAAGATGGCAGCAGTGAGGTTAGCGATGCGTTGTTGTCGATGACAGCTGTCAAAAAGCACGTGGCTTTGTTTACAAATTCAAATCGCCCGCCAAAATTCAAATTTCCCGCCAAAATTCAAATTTCCCGCCAAAATTCAAATTTCCCGCGGGCGGCGGCGGCGGAGGAGGAGGAGGCGGGCGGCGGAGGAGGCGCCAGAATCCCTGTATTATACTACTTATTATTATTATTATTATTATCATCACACCGTAATGATGTTACTGCTGCTCTGAAATTATTTTGGTTTTTAATAGTAGGGTAATACATGGGAGATCAGTAGGGATTACTTGTGCTACGCTGGTTTATTTTAATTTCATATCGTTTTTTTTGGGGGGCTTTAAACGTGTTTTGAGTATGATTTTTTTTGCCCTTCTGGCCTCCATTGTTTTGGTGCCATTGTTGGTCCTTCCATCGGGATTGGTTCTCCCATGGTTTAACTATTGCTTTTGTTGCCGGGGGTGATGATGTTGATTTTTGAAATGGAGTGATGTTGGTGATGATTTTTATGTTGGGAGACTACCCTGTCTGATGTGGGTTCAGTATTTTTGACACCCCGTTGCGTATTTACTGTTTCTTGGGCACCCCAGTTGCTCTCTTTCCCTTTTCCTTCTATGTTTGTTGTGGTGGGTTTCTTTCCCTTGGTAACTTATTATGAAAAGCACTTACCATCCCATGACTGGAACTCCCACTGTATTAATGGTTCCCCGTTTGCTGACGTGAAAGGATAGAGAGTAGGAACCTCTCAAAGAATAACGGTGAACCAAGAAGGTTGTATTTTCTCATTTTTAACAAAGTATCCTTTCCAAATGGAATCCTCTGATAAATGATTTGGTGGTTGTTGCTAAGCAAACTGGTTGAGGTGATTGTAATCCTTCCTGCATTCTATATCTGTCTTGCCGACTGGCGTTTTGTGTTTTAATTTCTTAATTTTGGTCTGTTTCAAACTCAAGGTACCATTTAATTTACTTTCATTATTTTCTTACCGACCGGCGGTTTCAAATGATTTTTCATTAATTTATCTTTGGATGTTTCTTGAATTTAATTGTGGATTTCCTGTGGTTTTAGTGAGGTCTGCTTCCCTTATTTTATCTAATTTAAATTAATCTCTTTGAATTATAAAGGCCTACTTATTTTTATCCAGTGTCATCTGATTTTATTTAGTTTCTGGTACCCTATTTTGTTCCTAATAATACTAACTACGAGGATGTCATTTTATTTAATTTGTTAATCTGAGTTTGATGAATTATATATATTTTTTTTTAAAAGAAAGTTTTGTCCTTATTTCCACGCAACATTTATGTGACACACTGTTGGTTGGTAGTTTGATCCACCTGTTTTTTTTTCCTACCACCTGGAGGTAAGTTTACCTTTTACTAAGTTCCTTTTGGTGTTTTCTGGGTGTGTAGTGTTTGTCACGCTTCCGTTTTGTTCCTTTCAACAGGATCTTTGTCCTGTGTTGTGTCTTTGACTGCCAATCAGTTTAGTTGGCAGCGGGTAACCTAACTGGTGGGGCAAGCCGAGAGACTGTACAGTAATCACTTGATATTTTGAAACTGTGCTTAAAGGACTTAGGGCATAAAGACTGTGTTTTAGTTGTTGCCTCTACAAGAGACTGTGTTAGGTTATTTCGTAAAATTGTTCCCTAATAAAGGAACGATTCTTTTTATGGACAGTGTCACTTTGTTTCGTAAAGGAGAGTGCCTACATTTCTTTCAAAGACTGTGTCAATTAATCCGTGAGAAAACAGTGTCGACATATTCCTTTCATAAAACTGTGCCAACCTTCATTTTCAAAAGACTGTGTCAATCCATTTCACAGAACTGTGCGAACATTTACTTTCATAAGAGTGTGACGATATTTCCTTTCAAGGACAGAGCTGATTCGTGGAATACGGTACCTTTATTTCTTGTCAAGGGACTATGTTAATTCCCCTCATAAAGACTGTGTCTACATTTACGTGTAATATTGTGCCTCAGTAGAAAAGGTATCTCTGAGAAATTACGTGATTTTTGTTAAGACTACGTCGTAATAGAACTTGGTTCTCTTTCACAAGACTGTGTCATAAATTGTTTTATTTCTGTCTTCGCAGAAACTTTAACTTATTTCTACGTGTGCGTGTGCTAGAACATTGCATGTGCTCATTACAGACAGTACAAAGACGGTGTCCGTGAGGACTTAATTTATTTTCTTTTGCACTGAGATTACGTGAAGCGGTAAACGGTTGTCTCTCAGAAAATTCCAGTTTATTTTCATTATCTATCACTTTACGTTCGACAGTGACTATTGCACGAACAATATTAATCATTGTCATTGAACTGTGGTTTGAATTCATCTCTTTTTTCAAATGTGCGTCCAACACCATTCCCGGTGGAACATGTTCGACCAGTAAACAGTGTCTCGCCATAATTTGCAGTGCAGTGCGGTAGAGAAGTGTCGTATCAGATTCGGTTGACATTCTGTGCGAAAGTTTTACATTTCTCTGCTCCTTTAATAGGACTTAGTGGAATACAAAACTCAACAAATATTCCACGCTGCACTATCATCAGACGACCGCCCCAGGATCGAGTCTCCTTCAACATCAAGGGCTAACAACCGCCGTGGGACGACGCCGACAATGTGGGACGACGACGACGTGGGACGACGACGACGACGTGGGACGACGCCGACGCCGCAGAACGACGCCTTCTCCACATCTTCGAGGACACTCAAACTATTCGTCTGTAAAAGGTGATACAATTTCTATGCATTTTTTTTAATAAATTGCAAGTTCCGTTTTAAATATGAACTAATTTCACTACCCTTCTTTCGCACTCTCTAAAGCATGAACCGTACACGCCTTGGCGTTATCCATGCTCTCCACAAAACTGAAGTACGGGCGTTCCTGTTTCAGTATGTATGGGTTTAGTGGTTTATTTTACGCAAGTTTGCATAATAATATTTTGCATTTTGATTATTTTATTTCTATTATTGACTTTAAAAACCAAACCAAAACCCACGGCACTACAGCCCTTGAAGGACCTTGACCTACCAAGCGACCGCTGCTCAGCCTGAAGGCCTGCAGATTAGGAGGTGTCGTGTGGTCAGCACGACGAATCCTTTCGGCCGTTATTGTTGGCTTTCTAGACCGTATTATTGACTTAATTCTAAGAATATGAGAGGCAACAAGAAATATATACCCTCACAATTTTCTCCATACGCTAATAAAATGCATTCAGGAAACTCACCGAAAGTAGAATCTTCGCCGTGCAAAAATCAAGTGCATGCGTTTAGTGGTTGAACACCCTCAGTGCTATCCAATATTCAGATCCTCTCCCGAGATGACATTGAAACTCTCACAGTAGAACGCAATTAATTAGCCACCAGGTACTGTATTTAGACTGGTGAAGCCTTCCACCATCATTATGTGAAGTTTGTGGTGGTGATTTCAACAGTCATAATACAATACCCGGCTACTCAGTACCGACAAGAGCGGAGAGGCTGAGGTAGAATGTGCAGATTCGTGTGATCTATTTCTACAGCATGATAACAAGCGTCCAGCGTCATTCAACAGTGCGAGATGGAGGCATGGATATAATCCAGATATTAACTTGCAGTATCTGCGTAAGCAAACACATATCTCAGTTATCATCGAAATCAGTGGAACAAGCAATCCAGCATCGTCCTGTTATATGCCAGATATATGCTGCAATCTGACCGGAGACAGTTCCTTTTCATACATACGTCTTCATTATAGACTGTTATGCCTTTCAGCGTTCAGTCTTTGACCCACTAGGAATTTACTAAACACCAGCACAATCTTCTATTTACAACTAGTTCTGTGGCCTCGTCTTAGTTCTATACGTCTTATCTTTAAATCGTTAGAATCTGCGTTCCTATTCGAATAATACATCATTTTAAGAAGGATGACTGTTACTTCACTTGACGAGAACTTTCTGAATATAGAGCCTTTTCCTGAATCATATTATGATTATGTAAATATCGTGAAGCATTGTTCTCGTATCACAAATCCCCGAGGCTGCGCACAATATACAGAAAGTAGGGAAATATTGAGAAACACTCGTGATCTCTTTGACAACGATTCTTTGAGCTCCAATACCGTCAAAGCTGGGGAAGATTTCTTAAAATCGACATGTAATAACAGGAGCGATTGGGCAGGCGGATCTAAGTGTAGCCAGCAAGCCTGGAGCTTTCATAACCGTCTGAGTTATAACCCAACAGCTAGAGAGGGTCATGCGAATGTAACAGCTAAACAGATTTCCCGCCAGCTCGTGGAAAATGGTAAATCTCGCCATCAGTCTTCAAAATTTTACTGTCAGAAGAATTAGAGTCTAGTCATCTTATGCGGCTCTTCTGCATGGCAGCCATTGACTGTTGTATAAGAACTGTAAGCCAGGAGGGATAGACGACATCACATTACAGCAGATTAACCACGAATCTATTTCGCTGTCGTAGAGGGGGGAGAGGTGTTACTCCCACGTGCTGCGTCCCAGGAGGCGGGTAGGTGGGTCCTACCTGATTTGCCGGCCGACATGAGTGAAATAAAACAGCTCTCGCGGACCAATCACGCAAAGCTCTGTGGGTGGGGGACAAGGCCGATGAATGCTGAATTTTGAACCAAATTACATGTGTTTAGCTCCATTATCCTTGTAATTAGTACCATAAACTGAGGAATACCATTTGTCTGTTGGAGGATCACTATGTGTTTAAAGTATCCATGTATAGTACCCACCACTATGACAGAGGCTAAACTTTGCCCCGATTGGTTTGGAGAATCCCAGGGAGAAAAAAGTGGCTAACCTCGCTCGGGTGTTTCAGCATCTGGTTGTGGACATCATAGGTCTGCGTTCCGAGGAACACCACGGGATAGAACCGGGTGCTGTGATTTGTACAACTATGTGAGGAACACCACGAGATAGTACTGGTCCCTGTGATTAGTACCACTATATGAGGAACACCATGGCTTTGCGTTCCGAGGAACAGCACGGGTGTGGGTTTTACCTGTGATTAGTACTCACTATGTGTAGAACACCACGGTATAGTATGGGTCCCTGAGACTTGTACAAGTACTTGAAGAACACCATGTGTTTGCTCTGCGAGGAACACCATGGGATAGTGGAGGTCCCTGTGTTTAGTACCACTATGTGAGGAAACTACGGGTGTGGGTTTACCTGTCATTAGTACCATTATATGAGGTACGCCTGTACGGGTTCCTCAGACTTGTACAACTACGTGACGAACACCGTGGGCTTTCGCTGAAAGGAACAGAACGGGTCTGGGGTTTACCTGATGTTAGTACCCACTATGTGAGGAACATCACTGGATAGTATGGATCCCAGTGATAAGTGCCCTTATCTGAGGAACACCGCGGTAGATTACGGGTCCCTCTGATTAGTACCACTATGTGAGGAACATCATGGGTCCGCGTTCCATGGAATACCACGGGCCTGGGTTTTACCTGTGATTGGGACCAACTATGTGAGGAACTCCACGGTATAGTATGGCTCCCAGAGATTTTTACAACGATGTGAAGAACACCATGGGTTTGCATTCCGAGGAACACCGCGGGATTGTATGGGTCCCTCTGATTAGTACCACTATGTGTTGAACACAATGGGCTTGCATCCGAGGAGCCGCATGGGTTTTACCTGTCATTAGTACCGCTATGTGAGGAACACCACGACAGTACTTGTCTCTGTGATTAGTACCACTGTGTGAGGAACACCATTGGTTTGCGTTCCAAGGAATAGCATGGATCTGGGGTTTAACTGTCATTATTGTTCCGGGGTTTGTGTGGATCACGGAGCTGAAGGAAGGTGCGGGCCTGAATGGGTGGATATTCGGAAATCGAAAGCATGATTTTAAACTTTAAAATTGGCAGTTTTATTTATTTTCTTAAGCCTTCGATCAGAAGCTTAATACTTTGCCAAGTAATTAACAATAGATGAGGTACAATTCTAGCTCGAGAGCTTGCGTAAGAGAATTAGAGAGAAAATCAATTTACATCATGAGCCAGAAGTTCCTTTTTACTTTTTTTTTCAAATTTTACATCAGTACAACTGCTCCCTTTAACAAACAATCAAGGGGACAGATCTCCCAGTTTTTACATCAGAAGGAAAGGCATCATTTCTCTACAGATTTACCGTAAAGGCCGGTCTCCACTGATTAACATTTAACAACATGTTAAATATTAAAGATGTTAAATGTTAATTGGTGACACCATCAACATATTAAATGTTAAGTATTAAATACTGTTTCATTTAACAATGTGTTCACACTTAATAAACATGTTAAACTTGAGTTCCTTTGTCTATATACAGGTAGTTCATTATATATATTTGTGGTAATACCATTTTCACACCAGGCTGTACCGTAATTAAAGCCACGGTCGCTTCCTTCCACATCGTAGGCCTTCCCATTCTCATCGTTTCCATAAGACCCACCTGTGTCGGTGCGACGTAGAGCCACTAGCAGAAAAAAGATGAAGAGGATTTGGCCTTTGTTATTGCCACTGTTGCTTCTTGTTACGATTTTGAAATGTAGTTTTATTAGGTATATTTCCTTCCCTCGTCCTGCTCATTGCTTCAAAAACAAACCACTTTGAAGTATAAATTTTGCCCGTTACCACCCCATCTTCCGACTTTTCTGAACTTTTTTCAATTCTCGACTTACTGGGAGCGGAGGGATGCTAGTTTTCACGCGGGAACATTTATTGAGAATTTCGAGTTCGTGGAAACTGTCGGCTTTCTTCGCTTTATCTCTGTATTCCTTTGATGAGACATCGTACAAACAAGGACTTTCTAATTATATCAGTAGTTAAGTCCATTTGGAATCTGACTATGTTAGTAGTATAATAAGCGGGTTCGGCCGCCTCCTCCTCCTCCCGCCGCCTCCTCCTCCGCCGCCGCCTCCGCCGCCGCCGCCGCCCGCGGGAAATTTGAATTTTGGCGGGAAATTTGAATTTTGGCGGGAGATTTGAATTTGTAAACAAAGCCACGTGCTTTTTGACAGCTGTCATCGCCAACAACGCAACGCTAACCTCACTGCTGCCATCTTGACGGGCCTAAACCTCACTAGTGCCAACTTAACCTCACTAGCGCGAGGTAAACAAAGCCACGTGTTTTTTGACAGCCACGTGCTTTTTGACAGACAACAACGCATCGCTAACCTCAGTACTGCCATCTTGACGGGCCTAAACCTCAGTAGTGCCAACCTAACCTCACTAGCGCGAGGTAAACAAAGCCACGTGCTTTTTGACAGCCACGTGCTTTTCAACAGATTTGTAAACAAAGCCACGTGCTTTTTGACAGACAACAACGCATCGCTAACCTCAGTACTGCCATCTTGACGGGCCTAAACCTTAGTGGTACCAACTTAACCTCACTAGCATGAGGTAAACAAAGCCACGTGTTTTTTGACAGCCACGTGCCTTTTTGACAGCTGTCATCCGCCATCTTTAATCCAGAGAGCACCGTGCTGCCCTCTTTATCGTAGTAGATGTAAATTCATCACCTGTCATCGGCAGTGCCGCCATCTTGACGGGTCTAAACCTTAGTGCTACCAACTTAACCTCACTAGCGCGAGATAAACAAATCCACGTGCAGTTGTCATCCACCATCTTTGAGCATCGTGCTGCCCTCTTTAGCTACTTACCTTTGAAATGTGGTACGTCACAGCTGTCATCCGCCATCTTGCATCCGAAACCTCAGTGCTGCACTCTATGTGGTGACGGCAAATTCCACGTTCTCTTGTTTGGAAACAAAGCCACGTGCAGCTGTCATCCGCCATCTTTAATCACCGTGCTGCCCTCTTTAGCTACTTACCTTTGACAGTTGTCATCCGCCATCTTGCATCGCAAACCTCAGTGCTGCGTTCTATGTAGTGGCGGCAAATTCTACGTGCTCTTGTTTGGAAACAAATTCACGTGCTATTTTTCTGACAGCTGTCATCCGCCATCTTTAATCCATAGAGCACCGTGCTGCCCTCTTTAGCTACTTACCTTTGAAATATGGTACGTCACAGCTGTCATCCGCCATCTTTAATCCAGAGAGAACAGTGCTGCAATCTATGTGGTGGCGGCAAATTCCACGTGCTTTACAAATCAACATGCTTTTTTGACAGCTGTCAACCGCCATCTTTAATCACCGTGCTGCCATCTATGTGGTGGCGGTAAATTCCACATGCTTTACAAACTTATATGCTTTTCTGACAGCTGTCATCCGCCATCTTTAATCTAGAGAGAACAGTGCTGCCCTCTATGTGGTGGCGGTAAATTCCACGTGCTCTTGTTTGGTAAACATAGCCACGTGCTTTTTTGACAGCTGTCATCCGCCATCTTTAATCAACAGAGCACCGTGCTGCGGGCAATTTCATCACCTATCACCCGCCTTTTTGACAGCCGTCATCCACCATCTTTAATCAACAGAGCACAGTGCTGCACTCTATGTGGTGGCGGCAATTTGAAAAAATCTATGTGCTCTTGTTGGGAAACAAAGCCACGTGCTTTTTTGACAGCTGTCATCCGCCATCTTTAACCAACAGAGCACTATGCTGCGGGCAATTTCGTCAGCTGTCATCCGCCATCTTTAATCCAGAGAGAAAAGTGCTGCACTCTATGTGGTGGCGGTAAATTCTATGCGCTTTACAAACCTATGCGCTTTTCTGACAGCTGTCATCCGCCATCTTTGAGAACAGTGCCGCCCTCTATGTGGTGACGGCAAATTCCACGTGCTCTACAAAGCCATGTGCAGCTGTCATCCGCCATCTTTAATCACCGTGCTGCCGGGTGACGGCAAATTCCACGTGCTCTTGTTTTTAGAAACAAAGCCATGTGCTTTTTTGACAGCTGTCATCCGCCATCTTGCATCACAAACCTCGGTGCTACACTCTATGTGCTGGCGGCAAATTCTACGTGCTTTACAAACCTATATGCTTTTCTGACAGCTGTCATCTGCCATCTTTAAGCTGTAAATCCCCGATTCTCGTGTTAGAAGTTGTAAAACAGATTCTTAATCCGAGTTGTCAGGAAGGGCAACCGGTCGAAACAATAGTGTATGACGTGAGAGGCTAGATACTGCCAGTTTTGCATCAGGAAGGGCGACTAGTCTTAAAACAAATTCTTGTGATTTAAAAATCTTAGTTTTGCGTCAGAAAGGGCATCCGGCCGTAAAACAATAGTTCGTGATTTAAAATCTAAGAAGTGCATCCAGCTGTAAATCCCCGATTGCCCGTGTTAGACGTTGTAAAACAGATTCTTAATCCAAGTTGCCAGGAAGGGGCAACCGGTTGAAAACTATAGTGTATGAGGTTAGATACTGCTAGTTTTGCATCAGGAAGGATAACTCAACAAATTCATGCGATTTAAACACATTTTTATTCCCAAGAGAATCGAACCCGAGACTACCGGGTGAGAGGCATGCATACTGTAGGCTATAGATTTGTTCTACAGTCCTTGAAGCATCGGCACAGTCATTCTGAGCGAGTTGTGTGGAATGCGTGTGTTAGCTGAAATTGTACACGTATCTTCCGGCTCGACCTTGAACGAGGACACTGCGTGCTTGTAACTCGCGAACGTCTTCTTAGCTGAGTCCCATGTAAGCTCTTAAAACACAGTACTAATTAAGGTTGTAAAATATTCTGAAATAGTACTCCTCTGTGGTGTAGTAGTTAGCTGCTACCCTCGGAGGTCCGAGTTCGATTCCTGGCTCTGCCACGGAATGTGTAGCATTTAGCCTATGTAAGTTCCTAACGTAAAATATCATGATTGTACGGAGAGGTTAAAACACACACAGTGCCTACTCCTATCGAAAGAACCTGCACGGTACCGGCATGTAGGCTTCTCCTGGTGAAGGAGCCTGCACATGGTTTAACGCCTCCTATCAACAGCCCTTACTTAATGCTGGCTTTTTTGCACACCCCGCCTCACACCATAGTTTTACGACCGGCTGCCCTTCCTGACTAGGATTTTAAATCGCAGTATACGCGATAAATTTGTTGTAGCGGGTTTTATAACTAGATATCCCGGTACCGACACATAGCCTACTCCTACCAAAGAAGCCTGCACAAGGCTTATTGCCTCCATCCGACAAATGAATCACCGTCAAGTCTTGTACTCAAAAAATCATTTTCGAGGGAGTCTGCACAAGGTTTAACGTCCTCACACCATACTTTTATACGACCGGTTGCCCCTCCTGACTAGGATTTTAAATCGATATCCCGACATAGCCTACTCCTACCGAAGAAGCCAGCTTAACACCTCCATCCGACAAATGAATCACCCTCAAACACTCTTCAATCATTCTCGCTACTTCGGAAGATAGCGGGTTCGAACTGGAAGCCGTAAGTGTTAGGCGAGGGACCTGTGCGATCGTCATAACATGATCTAGCTAGATGCCCTTCCCGACGGTATAAGTTGCCAGGATTTGAATCGCGTACCCCGACTAGAAGAAGCCTGCACATAGCTTAACGCCTCCATCCGACGAATGAATCACCCTCAACACTCTACAATCATTCTCGCTACTTCGGAAGATAGCGGGTTCGAACTGGAAGCCGTAAATGTTAGGCGAGGGACCTGCGAGATCGTCATTGCATGATCTAGCCGGATGCCCTTCCCGACGGTATAAGTTGCTAGGATTTGAATCGCGTACCCCGACTAGAAGAAGCCTGCACATAGCTTAACGCCTCCATCCGACGAATGAATCACCCTCAACACTCTCCAATCATTCTCGCTACTTCGGGGATAGCGGGTTCGAACTAGAAGCTGTAAATGCTAGGCGAGGGGGCCTGCGCGATCGTCATTACATGATCTAGCTTTAGCTCAATACCTACAGGTAAGGAATACCACGTATGTACCCTCGAGAAGTCGAGGATCACACGCTAACTTTCCAAGGCTCGAACTCTTAAATTCTGACACCTCGGCATCAACAGGAGGTTCGAATACGTCAGCCTGCAGGACTATAGGTGGGAGCTCTTGTTGCATTCGTTCCGACTGTACCCGCAGTTTGTCAGCGATTTTTTCACATCCGCTTGGTAACAAGCAGAATATTTAGCCGCTGCAGTCTGCGCGAAGTGCTTACAGTTCTCTGTATGCGTTTATTACGTACACACACATCTCCCGTCTGCTGTGAATATTATTCTTCAGCCTTTATCTTAAGGTAAGGTAGAACTGTTAGTTACTTTTTTTATTTGCAAAGCAACTTCTACGCTAGACATCTACATTCATATATGTTTATTCTTTTTTGGTACCGTTCGAAAGTACACAATTTTATTCATCCGAGTAACAGTCTGCAGCACGTGCATTTTTTTTAAAGGTATGTTTTCGAACTTTGAGTTGTAAAGATAATTAGGTTAGATGATGCATCCTACACTACATTCATATATGTTTCTTCTTTTTTTTAGGTACGACCAGAATATTATTGTTCGAGTTTCAGGCTTGAACGCACGCATTTTATACATCCGAGTAACAGTTTGCAGCGCCAAGATTTTAAGGTATGTCAGACTTCTATTCGTTGAAACTTGGTTTCTTCTAAAACATCGTAACTTTAGTCTATTGATAAATAGTTGTTCTCTTTAATCCTCACGCGGGGTATGTACATAGCTATGTCTGCCCTCAACAGGTTGAAACTTGGTTTCTTCTAAAACATCATAACTTTAAGCAATTGATAAATAGTTGTTCTCTTCAACCCGCATACTATAGACGTGGTATAATTTCAAACACGTATACATAGCTATGTCTGACCTCAACGGGTTGAAACTTGGTTTCTTCTAAAACATCATAACTTTAGTCTACTGATAAATAGTTGTTCTCTTTAATCCTCGCGCTATAGACGTGGTATAATTTCAAACACGTACACATAGCTATGTCTGACCTCAACGGGTTGATACTTGGTTTCTTCTAAAACATCATAACTTTAGTCTATTGATAAATAGTTGTTCTCTTTAATCCTCGTGCTATAGACGTGGTATAATTTCAAACACGCGCACACATAGCTATGTCTGCCCTCAACAGGCTGAAACTTGGTTTCTTCTAAAACATCGTAACTTTAGAGTATTGATAAATAGTTGTTCTCTTCAACCCGCATACTGTAGACGTGGTATAATTTCAAACACGCGCACATAGCTATGTCTGCCCTCAACAGGCTGAAAATTGGTTTCTTCTAAAACATTGTAACTTTAGTCTATTGATAAATAGTTGTTCTTGCATACTATAGACGAGGTATAGCTATGTCTGACCTCAACGGGTTGAAAGCTGGTTTCTTCTGAACATCGTAACTTTAGTCTATTGATAAATAGTTGTTCTCTTCAATCGTCATGCTATAGACGTGGTATAATTTCAAACACGTACACATAGCTATGTCTGACCTCAACGGGTTGATACTTGGTTTCTTCTAAAACATCATAACTTTAGTCTATTGATAAATAGTTGTTCTCTTTAATCCTCGTGCTATAGACGTGGTATAATTTCAAACACGCGCACACATAGCTATGTCTGCCCTCAACAGGCTGAAACTTGGTTTCTTCTGTAACTTTAGAGTATTGATAAATAGTTGTTCTCTTTAATCCTCACGCTATAGACGTGGTATAATTTCAAACACGTGTACATAGCTATGTCTACCCTCAACGGGCTGAAACTTGGTTTCTTCCGAACATCGTAACTTTAGTCTATTGATAAAAAGTTGTTCTTGCATACTATAGACGAGGTATAGCTATGTCTGCCCTCAACGGGCTAAAACTTGGTTTCTTCCGTAACTTTAGAGTATTGATAAATAGTTGTTCTCTTTAATCCTCACGCTATAGACGTGGTATAATTTCAAACACGCACACATAGCTATGTCTGACCTCAACGGGTTGAAACTTGGTTTCTTCCGAACATCGTAACTTTAGTCTATTGATAAATAGTTGTTCTCTTCAATCCTCATACTATAGACGTGGATTTTCTTTAATCTGCATGCCATAGAAGAGGATAATCTTATAATTTCAAACTCACAGCAATGTCTGACCTGTACAGATTCAAACTTGGTTTCTTCTGAACATCGTAAGTTTAGTCTATTTGTAAACAGTTATTCTCTTCAATCCTCATGCCATAGAAGAGGTTAATCTTATAATTTCAAACTTACAGCAATGTCTAACCTCTATAGGTTAGAACTTGGTTTCTTCCGAACACCGTAACTTTAGTCTATTGATAGAATAGTTATTTTCTTTAATCTGCATGCCATAGAAGGGGATAATCTTATAATTTCAAACTCACAGCAATGTCTGACCTGTACAGATTCAAACTTGGTTTCTTCTGAACATCGTAAGTTTAGTCTATTGGTAAATAGTTATTCTCTTCAATCCTCATGCCATAGAAGAGGTTAATCTTATAATTTCAAACTTACAGCAATGTCTAACCTCTATAGGTTAGAACTTGGTTTCTTCCGAACACCGTAACTTTAGTCTATTGATAGAATAGTTATTTTCTTTAATCTGCATGCCATAGAAGGGGATAATCTTATAATTTCAAACTCACAGCAATGTCTAACCTGTACAGGTTCAAACTTGGTTTCTTCTGAACATCGTAACTTTAGTCTATTGGTAAATAGTTATTCTCTTCAATCCTCATGCTATAGAAGAGGTTAATCTTATAATTTCAAACTTACAGCAATGTCTAACCTCTATAGGTTGGAACTTGGTTTCTTCCGAACACCGTAACTTTAGTCTATTGATAAATAGTTATTTTCTTTAATCTGCATGCCATAGAAGAGGATAATCTTATAATTTCAAACTCACAGCAATGTCTGACCTGTACAGGTTCAAACTTGGTTTCTTCTGAACATCGTAACTTTAGTCTATTGGTAAATAGTTATTCTCTTCAATCCTCATGCCATAGAAGAGGTTAATCTTATAATTTCAAACTTACAGCAATGTCTGACCTGTACAGGTTGAAACTTGGTTTCTTCCGAACATCGTAACTTTAGTCTATTGGTAAATAGTTATTCTCTTCAATCCTCATGCCATAGAAGAGGTTAATCTTATAATTTCAATCTTACAGCAATGTCTAATCTCTATAGGTTGAAACTTGGTTTCTCCTGAACGTCGTAACATTAGTCTAATGATAAATAGTTGTTCTCTTCAATCTTTCATGCTGTAGAAGAGGTTAATCTTATAGTTTCAAACTCACAGCAATGTCTAACCTGTACAGGTTCAAACTTGGTTTCTTCCGAACATAGCAACTTTAGTCTATTGATAAATAGTTGTTCTCTTTCAATCTTTCATGCTGTAGATGAGGTTAATCTTATAATTTCAAACTCACAGCAATGTCTGACCTGTACAGGTTCAAACTTGGTTTCTTCCGAACATAGCAACTTTAGTCTATAGATAAATAGTTATTCTCTTCAATCTTTCATGCTGTAGAAGAGGTTAATCTTATAATGTCAAACTCACAGCCATGTCTGACCTCTATAGGTTGAAACTTGCTTTCTTCCGAACATCGTAACTCTAGGCTAGCACACTTACCCTTTTATATCCTATTATTACTATGTGTGATGCAAGTGCTAACGCTACATTTATATATTTATTCTTTTTAGAAAAACCATGGAGAAGATTAACCAGCTAGGTCATATTTCAACTCTAACTACCAAGCCGTTAACAAGTCTACCGCTAAATGAGCAATTTAAAGTAATTTCACTACGAAGATTAAAAAACGAAATTTGGAGAAAGGATTTTATGTGTCTGCGAAGACTTTCAAGTTTTTTTACCTAATAGATTTAGCGTGCTAACTGATTTAGAAATAGAAGAACTAAATCAACGTTCTATTTTCATTATATATCACGGCATAGAGAACAAATCTTGTTTTATTAGTTTTACTGATGCGTAAAAGCATGTACATACAAGAATTACATCGAGAAAGCAAAGGTATGCAAACATCACTACAAGTAAAATCATTCATGATAAAACTAGTACATACAAGATGTGAATAAATACTGTAGAATTGGCATATCCTTTTATTTTAGATTAGGTATTACCTTCTCCTCCTACTCCTTCCTCTCGAAGAAGAATAAGAGCAAGAAAGAAGATGTTGATTAAATTCGTAAGTATGTTATCGTCTAGCACAGTAAGTATGTTGAGAAGAGATTTTTTTCCTAAACTATGCTTGATTCTAGTCTTGTAATATAGTGTACTACAACATCGCACTATAGTATGTGTATATATGTTTTTTGAACAGTGGTATGTATTCAAGTCTAAACTTGCACACTCTCGCTTTGCGATGCATGTTCGATAAAGATGTACCTTGACAGAATAAGTAAAGGTAAAGGAAGTTATACACATCAATTAATGTTCTGATCACATGTTAAGGTTAACGACATCGAGTGCAGTGTTCGATTCTAGTCTTGATCACTTATCTAGTGTTTTGAGCACATCAATTAATGTTCTGACTACATGTTAAGGTTAACAACATCGAGTGCAATGTTCGATTCTAGTCTTGCTATGTTTTAATCTCATTTCATATTCTAATCACATGTTGAAGTTAACAACATCGAGTGCAGTG
Organism: Anabrus simplex; assembly: GCF_040414725.1. Classification (NCBI taxonomy): domain Eukaryota; kingdom Metazoa; phylum Arthropoda; class Insecta; order Orthoptera; family Tettigoniidae; genus Anabrus; species Anabrus simplex. Next base: position 11,015,215 of record NC_090278.1, on the reverse strand, counting down.
TTTGATTCTAGTCTTGTTATGTTTTACAATCTTGTTTTTTGCAATGCATGTTCGATAGAGGTGTACCTTGAAAGAGTAGGAAGAGTTCGATTCTAGTCCTGCTATGTTTGAACCTGATTTAATGTTCTAATCACATGTTGAAGTTAACATCAAGTGCAGTGTTCGATTCTAGTCTTGTTATGTTTTACAATCTTGCTTTTGCAATGCACGTTCGATAGAGATGTACCTTCACTGAGCAGGAAGAGCAGCTCAGTAAGTATGTTGAGAAGAGAATTTTTTGTTTTTCTAAACAGTGCTTGATTCTAGTCTCGCAATGCTGTGTTCTGCAACATCGAACACTAGTATGCTGTTCAAGTTGTAATAAGTTTTGAACAGTAGTATGTGTGTGTTCAAGTCTAAACATGTGTCACTGCGGGTATGCGAGCGGATAACAGCCGACGAAATTGCCCCGCATAGGGCAGCACGGTGCTCTGTTCATTAAAAGATGGCAGATGACAGCTAACGAAATTGCCTGCATGATAGCAGCATAGTGCTCTGTTGGTTAAAGATGGCAGATGACACCTGTCAAAAAGCACATGGCTTTGCTTCCAAACAAGAGCACGTGGAATTTACCGCCACAACAAAGAGGGCAGCACTGTACTCTGTTGCTTAAAGATGGCGGATGATGGCTGTCAAAAAAGCACGTGAGTTTGTTTCCAAACAAGAGCGCGTAAAATTTTTCACCACCACATTTCAAAGGTATCTAGCTAAAGAGGGTAGCACGGTGCTCAAAGATGGCGGATGATAGCTAATAGAACTTTTCAAATTGCCCGCTACTACGTGCTTAAGGTAGTAGCCATAAAGAGGGCAGCACGGTGTTCTGCGGATTAAAGATGACGAAATTACCCGCATGATAGCAGCATGGTGCTCTGTTGATTAAAGATGGCGGATGACAGCTGTCAAAAAAAGCACATGGCTTTGTTTCCAAACAAGAGCACGTAGAATTTGCTGTCACCACATTTCAAACTAAAGATTGCAGCACTGTTCTCGCCACCGGGGCAGCACTGTTCTCTCTGGATTAAAAGCTTTGTTTCCAAACAAGAGCACGTAGAATTTGCCGCCACCACATAGAGTGTAGCACCGAGGTTTGTGATGCAAGATGGCGGATGACAGCTGTCAAAAGAGCACATGGCTTTGTTTCTAAAAACAAGAGCACGTGGAATTTGCCGTCACCCGGCAGCACGGTGATTAAAGATGGCGGATGACAGCTGCACATGGCTTTGTAGAGCACGTGGAATTTGCCGTCACCACATAGAGGGCGGCACTGTTCTCAAAGATGGCGGATGACAGCTGTCAGAAAAGCGCATAGGTTTGTAAAGCGCATAGAATTTACCGCCACCACATAGAGTGCAGCACTGTTCTCTCTGGATTAAAGATGGCGGATGACAGCTGACGAAATTGCCCGCAGCATAGTGCTCTGTTGGTTAAAGATGGCGGATGACAGCTGTCAAAAAAGCACGTGGCTTTGTTTCCCAACAAGAGCACATAGATTTTTTCAAATTGCCGCCACCACATAGAGTGCAGCACTGTGCTCTGTTGATTAAAGATGGTGGATGACGGCTGTCAAAAAGGCGGGTGATAGGTGATGAAATTGCCCGCAGCACGGTGCTCTGTTGATTAAAGATGGCGGATGACAGCTGTCAAAAAAGCACGTGGCTATGTTTACCAAACAAGAGCACGTGGAATTTACCGCCACCACATAGAGGGCAGCACTGTTCTCTCTAGATTAAAGATGGCGGATGACAGCTGTCAGAAAAGCATATAAGTTTGTAAAGCATGTGGAATTTACCGCCACCACATAGATGGCAGCACGGTGATTAAAGATGGCGGTTGACAGCTGTCAAAAAAGCATGTTGATTTGTAAAGCACGTGGAATTTGCCGCCACCACGTAGATTGCAGCACTGTTCTCTCTGGATTAAAGATGGCGGATGACAGCTGTGACGTACCATATTTCAAAGGTAAGTAGCTAAAGAGGGCAGCACGGTGCTCTATGGATTAAAGATGGCGGATGACAGCTGTCAGAAAAATAGCACGCGAATTTGTTTCCAAACAAGAGCACGTAGAATTTGCCGCCACTACATAGAACGCAGCACTGAGGTTTGCGATGCAAGATGGCGGATGACAACTGTCAAAGGTAAGTAGCTAAAGAGGGCAGCACGGTGATTAAAGATGGCGGATGACAGCTGCACGTGGCTTTGTTTCCAAACAAGAGAACGTGGAATTTGCCGTCACCACATAGAGTGCAGCACTGAGGTTTCGGATGCAAGATGGCGGATGACAGCTGTGACGTACCACATTTCAAAGGTAAGTAGCTAAAGAGGGCAGCACGATGCTCAAAGATGGTGGATGACAACTGCACGTGGATTTGTTTATCTCGCGCTAGTGAGGTTAAGTTGGTAGCACTAAGGTTTAGACCCGTCAAGATGGCGGCACTGCCGATGACAGGTGATGAATTTACATCTACTACGATAAAGAGGGCAGCACGGTGCTCTCTGGATTAAAGATGGCGGATGACAGCTGTCAAAAAGGCACGTGGCTGTCAAAAAACACGTGGCTTTGTTTACCTCATGCTAGTGAGGTTAAGTTGGTACCACTAAGGTTTAGGCCCGTCAAGATGGCAGTACTGAGGTTAGCGATGCGTTGTTGTCTGTCAAAAAGCACGTGGCTTTGTTTACAAATCTGTTGAAAAGCACGTGGCTGTCAAAAAGCACGTGGCTTTGTTTACCTCGCGCTAGTGAGGTTAGGTTGGCACTACTGAGGTTTAGGCCCGTCAAGATGGCAGTACTGAGGTTAGCGATGCGTTGTTGTCTGTCAAAAAGCACGTGGCTGTCAAAAAACACGTGGCTTTGTTTACCTCGCGCTAGTGAGGTTAAGTTGGCACTAGTGAGGTTTAGGCCCGTCAAGATGGCAGCAGTGAGGTTAGCGTTGCGTTGTTGGCGATGACAGCTGTCAAAAAGCACGTGGCTTTGTTTACAAATTCAAATCTCCCGCCAAAATTCAAATTTCCCGCCAAAATTCAAATTTCCCGCGGGCGGCGGCGGCGGAGGCGGCGGCGGAGGAGGAGGCGGAGGAGGCGGCGGGAGGAGGAGGAGGCGGCCGAACCCGCTTATTATACTACTTATGTTCGTCTTCGTATATGTGCATTATATCACTGAACAACTCAAATAAGCTGTTGGACTAAATGCTCAGCGCAATTACTATTTCAATGTTGCTAACGTGTGTATTCAACAGACTGGAAAGTGCACTTTAACGCCATCTGCAAGTGCGCAGTGGAAATTGTAGTGTGTTTGAACGATAATAGACAGAGGGCGCACGGCCCGCTAGACTGACTGCTGCTGCGCTGGGCTGTCTGCCATTTCAACTTACTGGAGAAAGACGCTCTGTAATGTCTCCGACATCATCTTGCTGTTGGCTTTACGTCGCACCGACACATATAGGTCTTATGGCGATGATAGGAGAGGAAAGGGCTAGGACTGGGAAGGAAGCGGCCGTGGCCTTAATTAAGGTACAGCCCCAGCATTTGTCTGGTGTGAAAAAATAGGAAACCTCGGCAAACCATCTTCAGGACTGCCGACAGTGGGGTTCGAAACACTATCTACCGAATACTGGATACAGGCCGCACTTAAGCGACTGCAGCTATCGAGCTCGGTATATCATCTTCGAAGATGAAACTTGTTATAACGGATATTGGGTAAAATAATCGGCTGCATCCCTTTCAGGGATCGGAGTAGTAAATAAGTACCGCAGAGTTGTTTAAAAGGAAACGGTGTAGTGTTCATCCGAATATTGTATTAGTTTAAATGTAGTGTTAATTTTAGGTGTACCGAGCTCGATATCTGCAGTCGCTCAATTGCGGCCAGTATCCAGTATTCGGGAGATAGTAGGTTCGAACCCCACTATCGGCAGCCCTGAAAATGGTTTTCCGTGGTTTCCCATTTTCACACCAGGCAAATGCTGGGGCTGTACCTTAATTAAGGCCACGGCCGATTCCTTCACATTCCTAGCCCTTCCCTGTCCCATCGTCGCCATAAGACCTATCTGTGTCGGTGCGACGTAAAGCAACTAGCAAAAAAAAAAAAATAATAATAAGGTGTGTGACATGTTTGTCCGGGTTTCTAGTATGACGTACCAACAACTAAACTTACTTCCTCCACGTACCAACTTGGGCGATGGAGGGGAGGGCACAGATTGCACGCAATGTTTAATTATTCTTTTCGTTGCTATGGTAATCAAATGTGGTAGTTACTGTTGAAAATGGACGTCGCTGTAGACCTAACAGAGTTCACAATCTCTTTCCGACAGCTGGTGATCTCAATTAAAGTACGTTCACTTTCGGTATAAATGTTCCTTTTTTCCATATCCTTCTTTATGTGCGTGTATGAAATAATTTTCCAGCATTTATTTTCCCTCTACCAGTATGTACCGCTACCTCTGAACCATTTAAATACATCATTATTCAAAGCGATTGGTCTCTGAACAAGCAAAGGTTAGAAGCCGCGAAGCGGCTTTATCCTTCTAATTTTCATTAATATTCAACCATAAGTCGCGCGGCTTCGGGCCTCTATTTCTTATTAATATTAAAACATAAGTGGGGGAATATATGCCTTACAATGTTCAGATCTGTAATTACTACACGGATAGTGACAAAGCAATTGGTCTGGGTACGTTAGGTCCGGCTAGTGATAAAACTATTGGTATGTGAACAAGCAAAAATTAGAAGCCGCGAATTCTAATCTCTATTTACAAAGCGATTGGTCTGCCAAGGAGCAAACGTTAGAAGCCGCAAAGCGGCTTTAGCCTTCTAATTTTCATTAATATTCAACCATACGACGCGCGGCTTTAGGCCTCTATTTCCTATTCGTATTAAAGTATAATTGGCGCATTCTATGCTACGTCCGAGCTATTTCAACATGTTCTTATTTCTCTTTGGTGTTCATATATAATCGTGGCTGGCGGTGGCACAAATGGACTCTACTATTGCCCGAAGATTTGCCCTATTAAACGCCACTCGCATAATTCAAGACAACGAGATATTGTTATTCTTATTTACTTCATTTGCTTATTCTTTTACATTGCCTCATTCTCTTAGGTCTCTTCATCCCGCGTAAGTTGGTTATAACTTCTCGCTGTCTTGAATTATGGGAACGATATTTCATTGGCGTAATCTTCAACCAATGGCAGAGTCCATTCGCCCACCGTCAGCCATGATTAGGCTACTATGGGCCGGTTCTACCATCTGCTGGTAAAGTGGCTGGCAGCTGCCCGGGAGGTAAACTACCTGGAGGTGTAAATCGGCTGGTACTTTGGCTTGCGTCCAACCATCTTCGCGCAAGCGCTAGGTAGCTACCCGGAGCTAGACACCGATATACGAAGTTGGCTAGACTGATTTTCAGCGATTTCTCGCTTTCGAGTGTGCATGAAACCCATTTCGATTGTCTTATTTCCCTGTGCTTGCGTCTGCTGATTATCACCAAAAAGCCTAATAAGGGGAGTCTTAAGAGTTATGGACAACGATTCATGTCAAGCTTTCGTGATTTTAATCTATGATCTTCAATATCAATACCTAATTGGGATTAAAATCACGAGATTACATTTTCTTACGCCAGTTATAACCTGTCATGCAAGGCAGCGTTTTTGAAAGGTATTTTCGTAGTAGACTGGTCGAGTCGCTCGCTCCGTAACAGAAGGTACGCAGGTTTTCATCGTATTTCTAATTTACATTTTAAAGTGTATTTTCGTTCCCTGCCGTTGTTCTTAACTCTCTTTTACGCGCTTCCATATACGTATATACACACACATCTTCTTTACGGACTTATTGCCTTTGAGCATTCTATCTGCAGGCTTTTGTGAATTGATTAAGTATCTCCGCGATGCTCTATTTGCAACTAGTTCTGTGACCTCGTTTAGTTCAACCTGCTTCCATTTATTGATAAAGCATTTCATTTTAATTTTTAACTTTATGAAGATAAAGTTGGAAGGTACTGTAAATGTATAGAACTAATCGGGATAAATATCCATTCATAGGAAGAGGAATTCGGGAATGGAATAGTTTCCAATTTCTTCGAAATAATTTACAAGCCTATGTAAACAACTAATAGGGAATCTGCTACCTGGGCGACAGTCCTATGTGCTATTAATCATAACATCACTTGCTATAGGTAGCATACATATAAAGCAATTTTCCTAGTAGACATAATATTGTGATAAGAACGTATGAAAAGAGGCATACAGATTAACACAACGCTAATAATGGAAATAAAAAAGATTCGTCATAATAAAGACTCGAATCTGCACACTTCGTATTACGAAACGAACGTGTTAACCATTACGCTACGAAAACGCTTGGGTTAGGTAGGATACATACAGTAATATATAGCTCGTGTACGAAAACTGAAAAAGTAGAAAATTAAAGCCCATTTGAAATGATTTCCAAATAGATTTTGATTTTACATCCTTTTAGAGTTTCTTTACGAAAGCTTGACGTATAAAATGTGTTCCCTGCGCTACCGATGCGAGAGGCTGGTGTGGCCGTTGCAACTAAAGGGAAGCATTAATGTTCAAAATCCTGCAATACAATATCGATCACTGTTACAGTATACGGCTTTTTTCAGTATACTAAGCTAATTTGAGTTGCATATCACCAGAAATACAGCTAATAATGTTCAGCTCTCAGAACTTGCCCGGCAGGTAAAGTCTTATCGGGCCCTCGAAGTGGCCGAGAAATTACGCGCCGGGTAACGATTTATGCTGCCGATAGCGCTACCTGGGAGTGGTCGGACGGAAACATCCTTTTACGCGGAGGGCAAATTACGCGCTACTTTACCAGTAGGTGGTAGAACCGGCCATATGTTACTTATCCTGGCGAGCCTTCTCGGGAGTTATACAACACAGCGAAACAAAAATTAAAATTATATACTACATATTGTAATTTCTTTCTGAAATAACCGTCCGCATTTTTTCAACTGCATAGCTCTTCAGAAAAAAATCCTCATTCCACTAAATTCAGATACGGTACCGGTATACGTTATATTGTTACTATTTACACACGACTTGCCGGCACTTGCAACGCAAAGGCTGGGAGTTTTCAAAAAAGCAAGCTAGTTATATGCGTATACATTATTTATGCTTCATTAAAAAATTAAAAACATTAAATATTAAAAATATGTAGAATGCTGAAACTGAGAAGGATTAGTATTAAGTTCTTGCCGTTCTCAACTGAGATTATAAATTTCGCAAAAGTAATTTATTGAACTTGAACATTACCGACAATATGGTAGAGGTTGTGGACACAGTGTAAAATGATTGAAATAACACATCCTCAATGAAGATAATCCGTAACGCACTTAACTGAATGAGCTGTACAACTGGCTAATACGCGCCTTATATAACAACATACCATCCACTTCGAAACAAAACCGTATATTTCATTTGTAAGTCAGTAGAACATGCTGAATTTAGGAAAGGATGTATTACTAGTGACAACTACAGAGTATACGACACTTACTGAAAAGAGCACTGGCGGCGCTGGGTGCAATGTGTCGCTATGTCTGGCTCAAAGGATTTATAAGCGAGAAGGAACATCTCCGGGTGAGAAAAAAAAAGGATACGAAAGCAGGTCCATAAGTCTTAACGTATGTGGACAGCCATGGAAGGAGGGATCAACTCACTGAACGTTACGATCCAATCCTTCGTATACTAACGGAAATAAAATCGTAGGTACGGTTTTTAATACATATATAGGCTACATGCATTATCATTTTAGTCCGTTATGCCTTTCAGCGTTCAGTCCGCAAGCCTCTATACCGGCACGTCGCCACAATCCCCTCTCTTTGTCAATAGTGCTGTGGCCTAATTTTGTTCTTGTCCTTAAATCGTTAGAAACTGAGTCTAACCATCGTCGCCTTGGTCTCCCTCAACTCCTCTTACTCTCCATAACAGAATCCATTATTCTCTTAGGTAACCTGTCCTCCTCCATCCGTCTCACATGACCCCACCACCGAAGCCGGATTATGCGTACAGCTTCATCCAATGAGTTTATTCCTAATTTAGCCTTTATCTCCTCATTCCGAGTACCCTCCTGCCATTGTTCCCACATGTGTGTACCAGCAATAATTCTCGCTACTTTCATGTCCGCCACTTCTAACTTATAAATAAGATATCCTGATTCCTCGGAGCTTTCGCTCTCGTAAAGCAAAGTTGGTCTGAAAACTGACCGATGTAAAGATAGTTTCGTCTCGGAGCCGACTTCCTTCGTACAGAACACTGTCGATTGCAACTGCGAATTCAATTCATTCGCTTTACTACACCTTGATTCAGTCTCACTTACTATATTACCATCCTAGGGGAACGCATAACCTAAATACTTACAATTATCTACCGTACCTCTTCCATCTTTGTATCACCAATCTTACATTCAGTTCTGTTGAATTTCTCACCTACTAACATCAATTTAGTCTTCCAGAGGCTAATTTTCCAGGGGCGTATTCTCCTTGAATGCAAGGCATTCATTGCATGCGTTATGATAACACAAAGAACTGTCTGATGTACGATTTTAGGTTGTTTCAAGTCGAATATTAACGATTTCATCTCTCAGAAGTTCAAAAGGTCCGCGCAACTGTACTGGTTCCATTGCTTGACTACGTGTGGTGCTGGTGTAGTCTCGCCGTCTACACCACTCTAGGAAGAAAGAGACAGCGAATGGACGAGTTCAGGAAGAAAGGCATTCAATCTTAAAATTGCATTCGGTGGCAGACGTAGTTCTGAAACCCTCCGAACGATGTCGCTGCAATTGAAACTTGGTCAGAATTTGTCACCCTATATCCGTGCTACCCTCTGCCATCTGTTAGCAACTCGGAGAAAGTCGGCATCTTTACAGCGAACGGGACCCACAGATTACCCCCCAGCGAGAATCCAACGTGACGAAACTGACCAATGCCACTGCGGTGACTTACCTCCAGTGCTTGAGTTGTGGCTAACTAGTGAGTTAATTCATTGTATTTTCGGTGTTTTATTATATCTTGCGCAGATGTGGTATTAACGATGGATGAGTCTAAAACGGATATAATTGTAAATCAGTTTGAAAAGCCATTTACTGGCCGTTCGTTTGATGAAAAGATTCAAATAGTTAAAGCCGGGAGACCTCAACCTTCCCTCGTAAATTTCTTCCTCTTCTTCTTAATCTGCTTACCCTCCAGGGTTGGCTTTTCCCTCGGATTCAGTGAGGGATCCCTCCTTTACCTCCTCAAGGGCAGTGTACTGGAGCTTCAGACTCTGGGTCGGGGGATACAACTGGGGAGGACGACCAGTACCTCGCCTCACCTGCTATGCTGAACAGGGGCCTTGCGGGGATGGGAAGATTGGAAGGGATAGACAAGGAAGAGGGAAGGAAGCGGCCGTGGCCTGAAGTTAGGTACCATCCCGGCATTTGCCTGGAGGAGAAGTGGGAAACCACGGAAAACCACTTCGAGGATGGCTGAGGTGGAAATTGAACCCACCTCTACTCAGTTGACCTCCCGAGGCTGAGTGGTCTCCGTTCCAGCCCTCGTACCACTTTTCAAATTTCGTGGCAGAGCCGGGAATCAAACCCGGGCCTCCGGGGGTGGCAGCTAATTACACCAACCACTACATCACAGAGGCGGACCCTCGTAAATTTAAAAACAGAAAACAAGAATTGTGTACGCACGTTCAATCCAGAAACTTACAGTAAAACTGTTTGGCTCGAGTTCACCTACATGTAATTAGGGTGAGTAGAATTGAAATTTACTTAATACGTTGTGTTAACTGCATGGTTACTAGTTGCATGCCTCAGTGGAGATTCCAGGATACGCCACTGTAATTTTCATACCATACACATTGCACCTATTTTCAAGTTCCAAGATATTACAGTAGACTGCAGGTTTTCGGCACAATCTGCCATTAAGACCAAGTCATCAGTATGGGCCAGACTGCGTACTATATTTCCACCTAACTGAAACGCTCCTTGCCACTTTATACTATTCATCACATGATCCATTTAAACTACAAACAGCAAAGGTGAAAGATTACAGCCTTGTCTAACCCCTGTAAGTACCCCGAACCAAGAACTCATTCGACCATCAATTCTCACCGCAGCACAATTGTCGACATAAATGACTTTGGTTGATTTTAATAATCTACCCTTAATAGCATAGTTCCCCAGTATGGCGAACATCTTGTCCCTCGGTACCCTGTTATATGCTTTCTCCAGATCTACGAAACGTGAATACAACTGTCTATTCATCTCGTAATATTTTTCATTTACTGGTGCATACTGAAAATAGGATCCTGACAGCCCCTCTGTGGTCTGTAACCACACTGGTTTTCATCCAACTTCCTCTCCACGACTGATCTAACCATCCCTCCCAAAATGCCAGTGAATACTTTGCCTGGTATACTAATCAATAAGATACCTCGATAGTTGTTGCAATCCTTCCTGTTCCCTTGCTGATAGATAGGTGCGATTACTGCTTTTGTCCACTCTAAACGTACCTTACAAACACCTTACTTCTAATCTTATTATTCTATGAAGCCATTTCATCCCTGCCTTCCCACTATACTTCAACGTTTCAGGTCTAATTTCATCTGTTCCTGCTGCCTTATGGCAATGGCGTTTATTTACCATCCTTTCCACATCCTGGAGCGTAATTTCACCAACATCACTTTCTTCCTGCCCATGCGCTTGATGTTCGCGACACCACCAGGAAGATTTCTTTTTTGATTGAGAAGATTTTCAAAACATTCCCTTCACCTGCCCAGTGATTCCATGGGATCTATTACGAGTTTACCTGAATTAGCCAAAAAACAGTTCATTTCCTTTTTCCTTTACTTCCTAAGATTTTTTGTTACTGCTAGAAAGGTTTCGCTGCTGCTTGACATAGCCTTTCCAAGTTATTACCGAAATCTTCCCACGACATTTTTTTTTGATTCAACAACTATTTGTTTCGCTCTGTTTCCTTCATTTACGTACAATTCCCTGTCTGCATCAGCTCTTGTTTGGAGCCATTTCTCATAAGCATTCCTTTTACGTTTACAAGCTGCTGTCACTTCATCATTCCACCAAGATATTCGCTTTTCCCCACCTTTACACACAGTCGTTCCTAGGCATTCCCTTGCTGTTTCTCCTACAGCATCCCTGTATGCCACTTATTCTCTTTATATATCCTAAACCTGCTTTACTCTCCACTGTTCGATGATGATGATGATGCTTGTTGTTTTAAGGGGCCTAACATCGGAGGTCATCGACCCCTCCACTGTTCGAAACTTCTCACTAATTATATCCATGTACTTCTGTCTAATTTCCTTTTCCTGGAGATTTTCTTTCACTTTGTCAGATAGTTGTCTGTAACACCGGAAAATTCCTGAAAAACTCATTCATTCCTAACAGACTTCCTGACTTCCTGTTAAGATATAATCTATTTTATGGATCTGGTACCCCTAACCCCAAATGTGAATAGCTTTATGTTTGAAGAATGTATTCGTAACTGCTAAACACAAACTAGCACAGAAGTCCAGCAAACGCTTCCCATTCCCTTTAGCTTCCATGTCTTCCCCACACTCACCAATCACCCTTTCGAATACTTCAGTTCTATTTGCAAGTCTCGTATTGATGTCACCCATTAGCACTATCATATCCTTGCTGTTGACCCTGACTACGATGTCACTCAATGTTTCATCAAATTTTTCAACCTCATCCTCATCTCCACCCTCACACGGTGAATATAATGAGACAATTCTCGTCCTAAATCCTTCAACAGTCAAATCTACCCACATCATTCGCTCACTTACGTTCCTAACAGAAACTATGCTGCGTACAATAGTATTCCTGATAAACAGTCCTACCTCATACTCTGCCCCTCCATTTTTAACACCCGTCAAGTACCCTCTATTATGTTCTGTCTCTTCCTCGTTATCTCTTTTTATCACTTACCCCTGGTACATCCTGATGCATCCTCTTTGCTGAACCATCCAGTCCTACTTTATTTCTTCCAGAAGCCCAATTAATATTGATAGCACCCCATCGAATTCCATTTCGTTCGCCAAGTTGTTTTCAGGAGTTCCTCGCCTGTCAAACGAGAGTGGGACTCCATTATTCCCATAGATCCCAGGCTTGCTTAAAACATTCTGAACTCGGTAAATACATGAAGCAGGATGCTACCCTACTTACACATATTCCAAGTGAGGATCTCTCCTCTAATGAGTGAGGGACCAACGGTGGATTGTGTAGTCCTAGCCGTCTGAGCACAAGAAGGGTCATTAAACAGAATATGTCCGAGAACCCATTCCCATTCCATAACAACTGGTATCCCGACCATCAGGACCACTTACTAGGCCACTCAGCCGTTGCCCATGGTTCACGAACTAGGACGTGACTGCAGTAACCCACACCATGAACCATCAGTTATTATTATTATTATTATTATTTTATTATTATTATTATTATTATTATTATTTTATATATATATATATATATATATGCGTTAGGCCCTCTAAGAAGCACGTAGAACCATTAGTTAGCATTCTTCTTCTTGTTTCTCTTACCCTCCCAAAACTGCTTCATCCTCGCACTGCGAGTCTGTCGTCTTTCTTGAGTCCATGCCTCCTGGAGTTTCAAGTTTCTTGTACATTGTCTGGCTTCAAAACTGTGCAAGTTAATTTTGTGTCTAAATGTAGCCCGTGTAGTTGTCAGTGGGTCAACGCCGACTTCTGCGAGATCTGTTTGGGTGTCAGCAAGCCACCGTACTTTATTTTGTCGGGTTCCGCTGATAATGAGGAAGATTTTCTTGGTCAGTCGCGAGTCGTCCATTCGTGCTAGAAGTCCGTAGAATTGCATACGTCTTTTCCGGGCGATTGAAGTGAATCTTTCGGTCAGCGAGTAGAGTTCTTCCGAGCTTTTTCGCATCCATATTCCATCTTGGAACTTTGGTCCAAATATTTTCCTAAGTATTTGCCGTTCCATTTTCTCGATGCCATTGATATTGATGATCAGTGTTGATGTTTCAATCGCGTAGAGTGCTTCAAGAAGAACTACTGTATGGTAGTGACGCAGCTTGGTTTGGATGGAAAGGAATTTCTTATTGTAGATATTCCAGGTGACTGTGTAGGCTTTACGTAATTTTTCGGCACGGATTTTGTTGGCTATCCTGTCGTTACCAGTGTTTCCGATGATTTCACCTAAGTACTTGAAATGTTTAACTCGTGTGATATTGCCATATTTGGTCCCAAGTGAATCCACACTGGTGTTCTTGGAGTCCATGTATTGTGTTTTCTCATATGATATTTGGAGGCCAGTCTTAATAGCAATCTCATGCAGATTCTCAAGAGCGGTTCTGGCTTCATCGGGAGTGCGGGTGATTATTGCTAGGTCGTCAGCAAAGGCAAGACACTTAATATTGATTCGCTTATCTCTCGTTCCCATATTTATCCCGTGTACTTCTTTCTCCCATGTTCTAACGATCTTGTCTAGTACAAGACTGAACAGCAGTGGAGATAATCCATCACCCTGCCTCACGCCTGTTCTTATCTCAAATGATTCGTAGATTTCGCCCATGAATTTCACTTTAGAAGTTGTGTTAGTTAAAGTCTGTTGGATTAACTTTGTTGTTTTGTTGTCAACACCATATTCATGAAGTACATCTAATAGGGTGGGACGGTCAATCGAGTCGTAAGCTTTTTTAAAGTCAACAAAAGTGACCACTGTTCGAATTGATTGGCGATGTTGGAGAATCATCTTGAGGTTCCAGATCTGTTCTGCACACGATCGGTGAGGTCTGAAGCCCGCCTGGTATTCTCCAATCTTCCATTCTATCTGTTGTTCTAATCTGGTACGGAGAGCACGAGAGAATACTTTGTAAGCAATTGATAGGAGAGAGATACCTCGGTAATTGTTCGGATCTGTCTTGGCACCCTTTTTGTGTAGAGGATGAATCAAAGCAGCTGTCCACTCTGCAGGTATGATTTCGCTCTCCCATATATCCGCAATGATGGCTTGTAATAGGTCAATAATGACCTCACCTCCGATCCTGAGCATCTCGGCAGTTACACCATCTTCCCCTGGTGCTTTGTTGTTTTTCAGATTTAATACAATATTCTGTATCTCGTCATGTGTTGGTGGAAGTGAGTCATGGTTTGGGGTGGATATCCTGAATTGCAGTTTTTCGGCAGGAGGTTCACAGTTATGTAACGCCTCAAAGTACTGCTTTAAGATGTCACAGTTGGCTTTTGTATTCGGCTCAAGTGTTCCATCGATGCGACGAAAACAAATACTAGGGGGTTTGTAGTTAGTCAGTTCTTCTCTAAAAGTTCTATAGAAATTTCGAGTGTTGTTCCTTTTGAAATCGTAATCGATTTCCGACAATCTATTGAGGTGGTAGGTACGTTTAACTCGTCTAATAGTTTTGGCTGTTCGCTTCTGTATTTATATGAAGTTACTCCAATTTTCTGGTGTTTGGTGACTAAGCCAATTCTTCCAGGCTTGCATGCGGGATTCCAGAGCTCTATCGCAATCGGCAGTCCACCACCTGTGTTTACGTTTTCGTGGAGGTTGGCCAAGTTCTGTGTTTCTGTGTTAGTCTGCATTGATTCCATGAATTCCTGTGCGTGATTCTTTAAGTATTCTGGATCAATGCGTGGTATTTTAGGTTTCTGATAACTTTTCCGGTTAGGTCTGAAGCGGACTTTGATCTGTGAAAGATGGTGGTCGGACTCTACGTAACCCTTGCGAAGTCGTACATTCATGATTTCAGGAGAGTATTTTCTTGTGATAGCTACGTGATCAATCTGGTATTAACCTATGTAGTTGATTGGTGATTTCCAAGTGGTCATTTTCCACGGAGATTTTTAAAGTGTGTGGACATTATTTGGAGGTTAGCCATTCTACACATGTTGATTAGGCGATGTCCATTGGCATTAGTCTTCTTTGTGCTGAAAAGCACCCAATGATGCTTGTGTATTCTCGTTCCCTGCCGATTTGTGCATTGAAGTCCCCAAGGAGTATTTTAACGTGATGCTGAGGTATCTTGGCGAGTGCTCGTTCGAGTTGCAACCAGAACTTCTCATTTTGTTTTTGTCAGTTTCACTGTTCACCGCAGCGTGTGCATTAACCAGTGTGTAGACTTTGTTAGCACATTTAACCGTGAGTAGAAGGAGACGTTCCGAAGGTGATGTAAAATTTATTACCGAGTTCTGTATGCTGTTATGTACTAGGAATGCAGTGCCCAAAATATGTAAATTACTATTTGCGAGTTTAATAGCAGGCCTCCCCTTATATATTCGATATCCACCTGAATCAAAGTGATCGTAATCACGAAATCGCGGTTCTTGAACTGCAAGAATAAGAATTCTAAACTTGTCACAGGTATCAGTCACAATCTTGAGTTTGCCTGTTTTAGCCAGAGTCTGTACGTTGAGTGTGCCAATGAACTGCATTCTCTTGGATTTCAGAAGTTTTGGTAAGCTCCGACTCTTCCCTGCCTGATGTCCTGGTCCCCCAGAATCCGAATGACCAGGTTCGCCTTTACTGTTAGCAGTGCAGGCCTGAGGTAGTTGCTCTGTCATTTGTGTTTCCATCATGCTAAGTTCGTGGTTGATGTTAGCTGGTGGGCGTGAGCACGGGACGGATGAATCATTCATTTTGATTCACCCTCATCGTAAGAGTTGTTAGTCCATACGGGTAGCTGATGTTCTGCTATGATGTTTATTATTATATTATCACAGACCACCAAGATGGCTCCCAGCAGTAGGCTAAGATCTGTTGCCTTAGGAACGCCTCAATGGAAGAGTGGAATTATACATCTAGTTGGTAGTATCTATGGAGACCAAGAAAATTTAGCGAGTGGGTGGTTGTTAGGGCAAGGTTAGTAACCAACATACACTCTTAGTAAGTTATCTATGGAGCAATTGTAGTTAAATCCAACATGGAGGCATTTAGGGCAATAAAATAAAACAAAACTATGCCCTCAAATCAATCAAAACAAGCTCTAGACTCCCAAGACAACACGTTCACATAACCACCACACCAATCAAATGCTCAAATACTTCCTGATACCCACTGACACTACACAGAACGCGATAAAAGATGTCAAGATCGCGGAGCTCCACTTCATGACTCCAGCTTGGCGGCCATGATATTATTATTATTATTATTATTATTATTATTATTATTATTATTATTATTATTATTATTATTGTTTTTGTTGTAATATCGTGGATCACAGAGGTGTAAGAAGGTGCTGGGCTGAATGGATGGAAAAGAGCATATTGCATTACATTTTTAAATTGTTTCCTTCCTTCTTGTTTCTCTTCTTTAAAATTTGGTAAACAGAAGATATGAATAAACAATAACAATATAATAATGAATACGTTAGCTCCAACAACAACGACATAAAATCCGAAATTAGGGACTATTGTAGAGAGAATTATCAGCATGATATTATACGAGGGATGAGCATTTTTAGCTCTCAAACAGGTACACAATATTATAAGAGCAGGTTTGCTCCATTAACTTCTATAGCCTAAGTGTCTGAGCTCCAAACTCTAATACAGTCCAGTTTGTCAGAGGCATACGTTCCTTATAGCGCACAAGGTTATACAATGGCGATCTTCAAATGAGGTATTGACAGTCACTTCTGCTCAATTATTTTCATATTCTTTTCCGAAAACATAAAGAGGGGCAATGAGTGCCCATACTGAATGGCTATAATACAGGAAGGGAAAGGTTGATAATGATCGGCCAAAAACAAAATGCACTCCTTCTAGAAAACTCATGGCCTCAAGATACATAGGCTAAGGCTATTCTGCGCCGGGGCGACTAAATGATTAACATTAAATAACAAAACCTGTTAATTTTAGAGGATAAGAAACTTTAGTCACCCCACACCGAGTTGAATGGTAGTCAACAGAGGGTAATCGCTCTTGTCCCCTTACATTACATATTTCCCAGTAGGGAATAAAACAGGGTCCTTAGACTGGTGAAAATTTTACATTTAAACCAACAGGTTTAGAAATTTCCATGAAATAAAAGAGCATGGAAGCATTCCCCTCAAGCTATCTCCGGGATCTATCACATGTTACGAAAATTCTGCCGTTGCCTTGTGTTGCTGGGCCTTGCGAACGCCGATCTGCGACACCTGCCACTTTAGTATACGCCACACAAACTTAACTAGAGCCACGACAATGAGGATACGCCCAGCGTTTATAGTATCCCGAGGGTAAGTTACTGGGCCCTTTACAGATAGGCTGTATGCTTGTACGCACCCCAAATGTTATTAGGGTGGAGAAAATATTCACAACATTTGTAATTGGTTGATAGATACAGGAGATTGAGAAGGTAGGGGGGGGGGGCAGAAATCTTGACAACCTTGACACAAGAACAAAACAATCTTCAAAACTAAGGTTAGCTACCTCTGAAAATTAGATTTACCTTAAGAATTAATTGTCCTTAATCCCGGCAGAGGGGGCACTTAGGCCGATGGAAGAGACATCTAATAGTTGAAAATCCAAGTGTCTTGCATAACATTATTTCAAGTTCAATTACACAGATGGCCTTATAGAAGGAACGCAGTTTATTTATTTATTTATTTATTTATTTATTTATTTATTTATTTATTTATTTATTTATTTATTTATTTATTTATTTATTTATTTATTTACGATAGGTATTATGGCGACGATGGGACAGGGATGGTGTAGGAACGGGATGGAAGCGGTCGTGGCTTTAATTAAGGTATTTACCTGGTGTGAAAATGGGAAACCACGGAAAACCATCTTCAGGACTGCCGACAGCGGGGTCAGAACCCACTATCTCCCGGATGCGAGCTCACAGCTGCACACCCTAACCACATTGCCATCTAGCCCAGTACACGCAGTTTAACTGGGCGGAGAAGGTTAACCCCCGGTACAGACCGCCACCCCCTAAGGTTTTAAAACGGTATGAACAGCTTTGAAATCTTGAATCTCGCCATACATCATTTTTGAGAAAACATACATAAATTGGAGTATCACTTGAGAGTCCTTTCTTGTTTATTTGTTGAAGTAAAGTACTTTAGATAGTGTTTGCGAAGAAGTAGAAGTTCGTGCTGTTGCGCCCGGAGACGATGACAAGAGCGACCACCGCTGGCGATGTGAGGATGGGGTCGCCCCGACCCCAAGGTACCCTTAGAAACAGTGCCGGATTAAGGTGTTTGGGGGCCCTGGGCTATTTAAAAATGTGGGGCCCCTTCGTCGTAACATCACGTAAGACTGGCATACTGAAGTCGTTATAGAACTACTTCCACTTAAATTGATGAATAGGGAAGTGTTGAAATAGACTACAATTTTTCATGTTAATATTTCATAATGCACTTAATTATAGACTTCCTGTCAAAATATTATGATATTTTCGGCAACTTTTCAATTTCTTTCAAATGTTGTTCTTTCTTTTAATTTACGTTTTTTGGCACCACTAGGATATTTTCTATCAATTTTACAAGAACATTACAGTTGTATACCTTATGAATGGTTCAATAGTCAGAGGTGAACTGGAAGTTCTCTTCCTGATGCTAAGATATAATAGAGCATGCGCATTCCACCGTGCTTCCCCTGTCCCCTGTGGCGTGGTAAGTCAGTGTGGGGTGCCAATAAATATTTTATTCATACCAGTGGCAAAAGGAACGAAAACCTTAGCATAGAAAATGAGAAGGTCGACCCACAACAACGAAGATCGTCAAAAGATAATCATTGGGACACCACAACGCTCAAGGTAAACCAAAGTTATTTCACTGGTGGTGACTTGTCGGACCACGGAAAGACTTGCGGTCAATGCCTCGTTGGGTGAAACCTAGTATATCAGATTTTATCATTCACCAATCAGCAGAGCCAGTGGACGCCACGGCGGGCTACCCGAGAGGGGGGTGTCCGTGGTAAGTACAATTTTTTTTTTTTTTAAAAGAAGACGGGAAAAGGGAAAGGTAAAGAATGAGAGAGAACGCACAACTGACCAAATGTAAGAAAAGGAGAATGGTTTTAAAACAAGTTATATTTTAAACTTCAAATGACTAGAATAAGCAGGGTACAACAAGCAAAGAAGGGGAATTACAAACTTTTGACAAGGGCTCAGCCCGTTTGACAACCAAGACACAATCAAAAATAATAATTATTAAGATTTCTTGGGAACTATTATTATGACTTTCAAGAAAAGCCCAAGAGCAAGGTTCGACAGGGAAAACTAGAATCAACACCTATATAAGTACACAAACACTTTAATTAAGAAACAAAGCCACTAAATCTTTATATAAACAATGATTTAAGGCCACCCTTACAATCTTGATTTTGCACCCAAAGGAGGGCAGGAAAGCTATAGCGCATCGGAGGACAAGAATTTTTAGAACTCAATATCCGAAAGGAAGAAAAGGAAAGAAAAGAAAGCGGAGTAGGGAGGGAAGAAGAGAAAAAAAAGAATGAAAAGGGGGGCATCCTTCCAGGCTGCTTAGACGCTATCACGTTGGCAATGTAAACGACCATTCTGGTCAGTGAAAAGTTCAAGGTGTGGCAACACTACTCTCACTTGTCCAAGCACAGTTGATTCTGGCGTATGAGGTTGATAAAGGTTCCAGTCTGAAGGACTTAGTTAGAATTGAAACCACGAAACCCCTAAATAATTTAACATTCAAAGTTCAAATCTTGATATTGAGGGCGAAAGATATAAAAGGTTGTAACTTTTGCTCACCCAGTCTGTTGATAAATCAATGCAGCAATTCACAAATAAAAGTAGGTAAAACGTCGCAACGGACCAGCCGTTGGCGAACAGTTCCGCTCTCTCCACTCGAGTTGTTTTCCAACTGAATGTCTGACCGCCGAGAGTAAGGAATAGCTTGCTTATATAGGTGGTGAACATATTCGAGAAGTTACTCGATGAAAATTACGTAGATGTGACGTCACAACGAGGAAGCAGCAGCAGTGCCAGAGAGCAGGCCAATTAGTGAACAGGTGGGCGAGCAAGCAGATGAATGCGGCAGAAGGTAAGACGTAGTAGAGCGGTCGTAACATATTCCCACCACTCGGCGAATCCTAAGGATGGGGGAGATGACGATGATGATCCAGAGGCGGAGAAGAAATTCCCATGGTGACCACGGAAGATACCATCGCCGGAACTCGTAGAACGATGAAGCAGAAACGGAAAGCAAAAACCAAACAGGCATAAGCAGCGAAATAAAAGGAAAAGGGAAGAAAGGGAAAAAGGGATGGAAGGAGAGAGAGAGAAGAAGGGAAAACAAAGATGGTAGAAAGTAGAAAGGAAGGGAAAGGTGAAATAAAGAGTTACAAAATATAGACATATATACATTAATAAAAAAAGGAGTGGCCTTAATGTGTGTGTGTATATATATATATATATATATATATATATAGAGAGAGAGAGAGAGAGAGAGATACAATAAAAATAAATATTTTAGAACAATATATGTAATTTAAAGTAAAGTTTCCCATATGAGAAATAAAAAAAGGGAATGTAAAACCCCTAAAATTTATATATGGGAGAGTCAGACATAGGGGGAGGGTGAGTGGAGAGAGCAGAATTGAGTGAGCAAAAGGAAAGAGAAAAAGAAAATACAAGTATAGAAATGTCAAAATGGACAAATGAAAGATAAAAAACTAACCAAAAGGAACAACAAAGGCAGCCTGGAAGAAATCTCTATCCCTAACCCTCAGGAGCGGAAGGAGGGAAAAATTTCTTCATGTGAGAAAAATGAGCTTTTTGAACCTCAGTAGGAGTGTCAAGGGATTGGAGGAGGACAGTGGTCGGAGAGGGAAAAGAGAGGATACGGAAAGGACCAATCCAGCGAGGAGAAAGCTTTGCAGATAAATTTTGAGAAGTAGAACTAATGGGATGATTCTTTAATAATACAAAATCAGAAACTTGAAAAGATGGGGAACGGACTCGGGAATTACAAGCCTTACGATGAAGATCTCTGGCGTGAAGAAGTTGTTGAAGGGCTTGATTCAGTTGAGTATCAGTGAGAAGATGAGAGGGGGTACCCAATAATGAGGATAAATTCCACGATAAAGAAAGGGGTGTGTGTAACTCTCTGCCAAGAAACAACTTGGCAGGAGTAAAGGAGGTAGAATAATTAATAGTAGCATTTAATGCCAAAACAAAATGGGGGAGTTCGGAATCCCAAGACTTATGGTCAGTAGAATGAAAAAAAGAAAGATAAGTTTTGAGATTTCGATGGTAACGTTCTACAATGTAACCTTGAGGATGATAGGGGGAAGTAAAAACTTTCTTGATACCGTAAGAGAAACAAAAATTATAAAAGGCCTTAGAAGTAAAAATAGAGGCATTATCGGAAATTAATATTTTAGGAAGACCAATGATAGGAAAAATCTGAGTGGATAATAAATTAATAATTATTTGGGAAGAAATATTTCGTAACGGACGAACAACAAGAAACTTGGAGAAACCGTCGAGCAAAGTGAATATATAAGCATTAGCTTTTGAGGATTTTACTAACGGGCCAACAATATCAATATCGAATTTTTCAGCGGAATAAGTGGCAGGAGAAGCGGCATATATCCCATAGGGTTGGTGGTTGAGTGGCTTATGTTTTTGACAAAATCACATAAACGAACCCAAGAATATATGTCTTTTCTCATCTGTGGCCAAAAAAATAAAGAGGCAAGACGAGCATAAGTTTTGGCCATTCCAAAGTGGCCCCCAACAGGGGAACCATGGAAATACTGAAAAATCATAGGACGTAAATTTGAAGGAAGAACGAGGCGAGAAATAGCACGTGGAGTAGGGAGTAGGTTTAAAAATAAGAAGATGATTCTGCAAACGAAAAGGACCAGAGTAATTTGGAAGAGAAAGGTCTTGAATGAGCTGTTGACAATACGGATCTTGTTTCTGATGGTCCACACAGGACTGAAAAGAAAGGGGAAAATCAGTAAGGGAGGAAATAGAGGTAATAGCATTAACAGGCAAAGAATCAATTTCAGAGTCATAGGATTGAGTATCTTCAAAAAGGCGGGATAAAGCATCAGCAACTGAATTATGAAAACCCGATACAAACTTAAGCGAAAATTTAAAACGAGATAACCGAAGGAGCCAACGACCAGTACGACCTATTTTAGGAGCATTATGAAGCAACCAGGATAATGCTTGATTGTCGGTCTGTACTACAAATTCGCGATGGTCCAAGTATTCGGCAAAATGTTCAATAGCCAAAAGAAGCCCCAGAGCTTCTCTTTCGTAGACAGAATATTTTCGTTCTGCAGGAGATAAAAGACGACTAAAATAGGCAATGGGTAAGGTTTGGCCATTACAAGTTTGTTGTAAAACAGCACCAAGAGCGACGTCAGAGGCATCAGTTGAAAGTTCAAAGGGGAGGGAAAAATCGGGGATTTGCAAGAGGGGGGCATGAGAAAGTTTGGATTTTAAGGTATCAAAAGCAATTTGTTGAGAATTAGTCCAATGAAATTTAACGCCTTTTCTTTTAAGGAAATTTAATGGTTCCGAAATTTGAGAAAAATTAGGAATGTATTTGGCATAAAAGCCCACCATGCCTAAAAAGGAGCGCAATTGTTTCAAGTTCTGAGGAGGGGGAATTTTATGAATGGCGGAAACACGGTCAGGATCAACAGCGACACCCTGTGAGCTGAGGATATGACCAAGAAATTTGATAGATGTTTGAGCGACAAGAACCTTGGAAGGGTTAACAGTCAAGCCAACGGAACGAAGACGTGTAAGAACTTCACGTACATGCGATAGGTGAGATTCGAAATCAGGAGAATAAACAAGGATATCGTCAATAAAAGGAAACAAATATTTGTACTTAAGATCGGAAAATAAAGAATCAACAAAACGCTGCATGATCTGAGATCCAAGATTTAACCCAAAAGGAACTTTTTGAACTGATATAAACCAGTAGGCGTAATAAACGCAGTGTAGCGAGAGCTAACATCATCAAGGGGAATCTGATTGTAAGCAGAGTTGAAGTCAAAAATAGTAAAATAATGAGAATTAGAAAAATGTTGGAAGGCGGATTGTAATTTAGGCATCGGATAGGCATCATACAGTATACGGGCGTTTAATTTTCTATAATCGACTATAAATCGAAAGGAGCCATCAGGTTTATTAACAATGAAGGCAGGAGAGGCATAATTGGAGGATGAAGGAACGATAGTGCCATCACGAAGCATCTTATCAATTAATTCATTAAGAATCTTCATCCTAGGAGGGCTAAGAAAATACGGAGAGGAGCGAACCGGAGTAGTGTCAGTCAAATCGATATGGGCTGTGAAGTTCTTAACAGTCCCTAAGTTAGGGGTGATCACATCAGAAAATTCCTGGAGGAGAGACTGTACCTGATCAGAATAAAGAGAATTAATTGTGAGGGAGGAAGACTGATGGGAAAAGGGATAATCAAAAGGGTTTATCAACGGAACAGATTTGGATGAAAAATGAAAAGAAACCTGGGAATGAACGAAATCAAGAATGAGACCAGTGTGAGAAAAAAATCAAACCCTAAAATGAGAGGAGACGATAAATGTTCAACCACAAGAAAAGTAAAGGGCCAGGAAAAATATTGCATTTTAATGTTTAAAGATATAGTGCCAAGGACATGAAGAGGTTGGTTTGATGCGGAAATACATTGCCGAGAAGATGGAGTATACTGCAAATGGGGAAAATTGGCTTTTAAGGATTCAAAAAATGGCAAACTAATAAGGGATACGGCAGCACCTGAATCTAAGAGAGCAACTGATGGCAAATTATTCACAGTTATCAACACATGAGAAGTACAAGGGAGAAAAGAAGCACTAGAAGAAAACGGAGGAACATTTTCAGGAGGAGAAAAAGTAAATGAAGGCAGGTTTTCCCCAATAATACGACGACTGCCTAACGACGTGGGTGGAAGGCGTTTCCCGAAAGTGAGGCAGTACAATACTTAGAAATATGTCCCTGAACTTTACAACGAAAGCATGTTATAGTTGAACGATTTGTTGATGAAGAAGGAGAGACAGAAGGTGAAGGTAACGAAATAGGTAGGGGAGGGGGTACGATACCAGGTAGGGGAATAGATGAATAATATGAAATATCTCCTAAGGAATTAATGACATGAGACTGAGCCAAATTGTATAACTGAAGCATGGTAGTGGGGGGGTTAAGTGCATCGAGGAGCTGACGAAAGGAAGGAGCAGCATAAAAACGGACAATTGAAATTAATTCAGAAGTATTACAAGCAATGTTCAGTACATCACTATAGGTAGTAATAGAATCAAGATAGTCATGTGTAGATTCAGTAGGTAGTTGGTGGCGACGGACAAACTCAGTGCTTAATTTGTAACGAATCTCATAGGACAAAAAATAATTATGTATGATAGTCCGTAAGTGAAACCAAGAAGAAAAATTAGACATATTATCAAGCCAAAATTTTGAAAAGAAACCAGTAGTTTTAGCCGACAAAAGACGAATTAATTGAGGAAAAGCAGCAAGTGTAATATTTAAAAATTTTCTCAAAGAGAAAAGCCAAATGGTCAAGCTGCGAGGATAAGTAGCTTGTAGCTGAGGTACAAGAAGCAATGATTGCTTAACTATCTGAATATTAAGTGCACTGTCAACAGAAGTAAGATGGGGGGAGGAAGAAAAATGGGATGGTGATGGAAACATTGCATGTTGTTCGACGACTGGAGGAGATTTTATGTCATCAGAAGAATGCATTAGTGAAACCGAAGAAGGAGAGAAAGAAATCAAGTCCCCGATAAGAGGGTTCGGTAAGGACAGATTATGATATAAGGGAAGTGGTGAAGAATTAGAACTGTCACCCAGAGGAAAGTTATCCGAAAAACATGCCATAACGATAAGGAAAAGAAAAACAGAGCGTATAATTAATGGAAAAGATTGTCTGCTACCATTTGTGGCGTGGTAAGTCAATGTGGGGTGCCAATAAATATTTTATTCATACCAGTGGCAAAAGCAACGAAAACCTTAGCATAGAAAATGAGAAGGTCGACCCACAACAACGAAGATCGTCTAAAGATAATCATTGGGACACCACAACGCTCAAGGTAAACCAAAGCCATTTCACTGGTGGTGACTTGTCGGACCACGGAAAGACTTGCGGTCGATGCCTCGTTGGGTGAAACCTAGTATATCAGATTTTATCATTCACCAATCAGCAGAGCCAGTGGACGCCACGGCGGGCTACCCGAGAGGGGGGTGTCCGTGGTAAGTACAATTTTTTTTGTTTTAAAAAGAAGACGGGAAAAGGGAAAGGTAAAGAATGAGAGAGAACGCACAACTGACCAAATGTAAGAAAAGGAGAATGGTTTTAAAACAAGTTATATTTTAAACTTCAAATGACTAGAATAAGCAGGGTACAACAAGCAAAGAAGGGGAATTACAAACTTTTGATAAGGGCTCAGCCCGTTTGACAACCAAGACACAATCAAAAATAATAATTATTAAGATTTCTTGGGAACTATTAT
Organism: Anabrus simplex; assembly: GCF_040414725.1. Taxonomy (NCBI): domain Eukaryota; kingdom Metazoa; phylum Arthropoda; class Insecta; order Orthoptera; family Tettigoniidae; genus Anabrus; species Anabrus simplex. The sequence continues at coordinate 10,989,702 of NC_090278.1, read as the reverse complement.
TATGACTTTCAAGAAAAGCTCAAGAGCAAGGTTCGACAGGGAAAACTAGAATCAACACCTATATAAGTACACAAACACTTTAATTAAGAAACAAAGCCACTAAATCTTCATATAAACAATGATTTAAGGCCACCCTTACAATCTTGATTTTGCACCCAAAGGAGGGCAGGAAAGCTATAGCGCATCGGAGGACAAGAATTTTTAGAACTCAAGATCCGAAAGGAAGAAAAGGAAAGAAAAAGAAAGCGGAGTAAGGAGGGAAGAAAAGGAAAAAAAGGATGAAAAGGGGGGCATCCTTCCAGGCTGCTTAGACGCTATCACGTTGGCAATGTAAACGACCATTCGGGTCAGTGAAAAGTTCAAGGTGTGGCAACACTACTCTCACTTGTCCAAGCACAGTTGATTCTGGCGTATGAGGTTGATAAAGGTTCCAGTCTGAAGGACTTAGTTAGAATTGAAACCACGAAACCCCTAAATAATTTAACATTCAAAGTTCAAATCTTGATATTGAGGGCGAAAGATATAAAAGGTTGTAACTTTTGCTCACCCAGTCTGTTGATAAATCAATGCAGCAATTCACAAATAAAAGTAGGTAAAACGTCGCAACGGACCAGCCGTTGGCGAACAGTTCCGCTCTCATCACTCGAGTTGTTTTCCAACTGAATGTCTGACCGCCGAGAGTAAGGAATAGCTTGCTTATATAGGTGGTGAACATATTCGAGAAGTTACTCGATGAAAATTACGTAGGTTTGACGTCACAACGAGGAAGCAGCAGCAGTGCCAGAGAGCAGGCCAATTAGTGAACAGCTGGGCGAGCAAGCAGATGAATGTGGCAGAAGGTAAGACGTAGTAGAGCGGTCGTAACACCCCTTCGGCTCATTTCCTAGACCTCTTACCCGCTTCCCCCTCTGCCCGTACTCGCAAGCTGCCAGATTTAAATTTTTGTCAACAATTAACCTTTACAATAATTACTGTCCGTAAGTAACGATGATTCGTGTCTCCGGACGGTAATTGATTCTAGCAGTGATAAAATACTAACGCGGACAGCTGATAAGAAGGAAGGAAGAGTGCGTGTTCGATATTTTGCGAGCGTAAATATTCATATACATGCACGGAGGTGGAGCAGCAGGCCTTTTAATATACACTGACTGACAGAGCAAATGCAACACCAAGAAGGAGTGGTCAGAACTTTATGCTAATTGCAGGGTAGACTGACGTCACTGAGGTATGCTCATGATGTGAAATGCGCCGCTGTGCTGCGCACGTAGCGAACGATAAATGGGACACGGCGTTGGCGATTGGCCCACTTCGTACCGTGATTTCTCAGCCGACAGTCATTGTAGAACGTGTTGCCGTGTGCCACAGGGCACGTGTATAGCTAAGAATGCCAGGCCGCCGTCAACGGAGGCATTTCCAGCAGACAGACGACTTTACGAGGGGTATGGTGATCGGGCTGAGAAGGGCAGGTTGGTCGCTTCGTCAAATCGCAGCCGATACCCATAGGGATGTGTCCACGGTGCAGCGCCTGTGGCGAAGATGGTTGGCGCAGGGACATGTGGCACGTGCGAGGGGTCCAGGCGCAGCCAGAGTGACGTCAGCACGCGAGGATCGGCGCATCCGCCGCCAAGCGGTGGCAGCCCCGCACGCCACGTCAACCGCCATTCTTCAGCATGTGCAAGACACCCTGGCTGTTCCAATATCGACCAGAACAATTTCCCGTCGGTTGGTTGAAGGAGGCCTGCACTCCCGGCGTCCGCTCAGAAGACTACCATTGACTCCACAGCATAGACGTGCACGCCTGGCATGGTGCCGGGCTAGAGCGACTTGGATGAGGGAATGGCGGAACGTCGTGTTCTCCGATGAGTCACGCTTCTGTTCTGTCAGTGATAGTCACCGCAGACGAGCGTGGCGTCGGCGTGGAGAAAGGTCAAATCCGGCGTAACTGTGGAGCGCCCTACCGCTAGACAACGCGGCATCATGGTTTGGGGCGCTATTGCCTATGATTCCACGTCACCTCTAGTGCGTATTCAAGGCACGTTAAATGCCCACCGCTACGTGCAGCATGTGCTGCGGCCGGTGGCACTCCCGTACCTTCAGGGGCTGCCCAATGCTCTGTTTCAGCAGGATAATGCCCGCCCACACACTGCTCGCTTCTCCCAACAGGCTCTACGAGGTGTACAGATGCTTCCGTGGCCAGCGTACTCTCCGGATCTCTCACCAATCGAACACGTGTGGGATCTCATTGGACGCCGTTTGCAAACTCTGCCCCAGCCTCGTACGGACGACCAACTGTGGCAAATGGTTGACAGAGAATGGAGAACCATCCCCCAGGACACCATCCGCACTCTTATTGACTCTGTACCTCGACGTGTTTCTGCGTGCATCGCCGCTCGCGGTGGTCCTACATCCTACTGAGTCGATGCCGTGCGCATTGTGTAACCTGCATATCGGTTTGAAATAAACATCAATTATTCGTCCGTGCCGTCTCTATTTTTTTCCCAACTTTCATCCCTTTCGAACCACTCATTCTTGGTGTTGCATTTGCTCTGTCAGTCAGTGTAATTTTAGGTTGGGACAAGGGCCGAGGCCCCTTGGCACGCGGGGCCCGGGGCTGCAGCCCCTTTAGCCCCCCCTTTAATCTGGCCCTGCTTATAAACCATCCTCTGGTATATTGTGAAGGGCAAACAAGGCGATGGTTAAAAAGTACCAAGTAGAATAGTTCTAACCAGGGATAGAATAGGCGGTTGAAGTCCAGCATCCAAACCCCTCCCAAGGAAGATAGTCCCAAAGGAGGCAGTTTGGACGGCGTGTCGGCCGGAACGAGGTGGATCCATACTGCGCGCTGGCATCTCTCGCTAGTTGACACGACGTGGCCGCAGATGAAAGTAGGGCACTGTAACATTGAACTTTGGGGCAACAGTAACTGACTCACAGACAGTGTTATATGTGGTGCAGATGAGGAGGACGAGTGCACTGAGTTTCTGACACAGATTTGGAGTCAGGGTTCTTAATGTCAGAATGGTAATGAAATCATTGAAGGGAAGGTTGGCAAAGGGGATTTGAACAAAAAGTGAAAGTTAACTTAGGATATAACTTACATACATACAATATTTCTCAACCCACAGGGGCAGAATGCCACTATATTTTAACTTGCTTATATTAAAGTTTAACTAATAAGATGCTAAGGAAAGAAATTTAAATAAGTCAGCTACATCGTCACTTGGTGGCTTATAATGAAAAACAAAAGCCTTCACACAGGTTTTGCTTGACACAGGTGGACCCCTAAAATCCTTTCTTTTCTCGGGTTACTCACCAAAAAGGAGACAGGAATTAGGAAATCAAGTATAATGCAAGGTCTATGAAATCTGGGGCAAGATTTCCCGCGGGAAGAAAATATTTTATCATAACCTGATCTCCAATTTTGTTTCTAAATTGGTGGGTCTTTGTCGACAGTCATACCCCATATTTAGTCTCTTTAGGTTATTTCTAGCTTTTTCCACAAATACCGGACACTCTCTGGATCTATTGTCTCTCGCAAAAGCTCGTTGATCGTCTGAAAATTTGACAAAGGCTTATTTAGGACAAACTTGAAAATAAGAGAAATTGGTGAAAAATTTTGGGACTCATGAACGGCCGAGTTAAAGGCTAATGATATCCAATTTAAGGAAGTGTCCCAACGGGAATGATCTTCTTGGTGGAAATCAATAGGGGACGTTCGAAGATTATGATTAACCCGCTCAGCTAGAGATGGCTGTGGGTAGTACGCAGACGTTGTGACATGTGAGACAGAGAGATCAAAACAGAACTTACGAAATAAATTAGAGGGGAACGCCTTAGCGTTAACAGAAACAATATATTGACGGGGTCCAAGAGATGGAATAATAGTCTTAAGACAATAAATAGTAGACTGAGCAGTGGCAATCCTAGTCGGATACAGCCAGGGAACCGTGTAAAACTATCCACACACGCAAGAATACATTTATTCCCATTCCCTTTACATTGAGAGAAGTGTCCGGCGTAATCGATGCACAATGGCTAATCAAACAAGACTTACATGCTTTAACCAGTTCCCTAATCTCACTGTCCATACCCTTCCATATAAATATTTCCCTTCTCTTCTCTCGAGTTTTGAAGATGCCTGGATGTGCCCCTAATGGGGTCTCATGGTAATACTTGAAAATCATAGGCACTAGAACATCTGGAACGATTTCCATCTTCTGATCGTGCCCCGAAGGGCAACACAGAACCCCATTCATCGAAACAAGGGACAACATGCTCCCCAGAAGAAAGGGTTTCCAACGCAGGATCCTTACGTTGGTATTTCGCCATATCATGAAATAAATAAGGGGCTTTAGTTAGAATAGCATTTATAGTAGGCGGTGTGGAAATAGCAGGCAAACGGCTTTCCTTCGAGTTAACAACATCAGAATCGCCGGAAGAGATTCGGCTTAATCCATATGCGACTACATTTTCAGATCAATAGATGTTGCTCGTCAAACTGAAACGCTCAAATCAGAATCGCCCGATGGGTGATTCGCCCGGTACGACGGGGACTAGCCAAAACCGAGCTCAGATCCTGATTGTCGGTCTCTAATTGAAATTTAACATGCTCAAGGTAAATATGGAATATTTCTAAGGAGAATAAGACGGCCAGTCCTTCTACGTCGTATGTAGAGTACTTGGCTTCTTGAGGTGACAAGGTTCTAGACGTTTAGGCGATTGGCCGCCTTCCTAGTTCAGATTGCTGAATTAGAACCGCAACGACCACTGATGAAGAGGCGTCTGTGTGTACAATTAACTTGGAGAAATCTGGCGTAGCCGAGACCGGGGTGTTACACAGAACCAACCTCGAACGCTGCTTGCTGCGACGGCCCCCATTCAAACTTGAAATATTTCCTGCGGAGACGGTTTAGGGGTGCCGCCCTATTGCCGAAGTTAGGGACGAATTTCCCAAAGAAATCTAGGCTGCTAGGTAGGGTCTTCTGCGATACTAAATTTGAATATCTCTACCATTATCTAGATGATGTTATTTTTATCGAGACCCTTGAGGAACCCTTAACTCATCTAGATGAAGCTCTAAAACGCCTTCGGAAAGCTGGATTGACGGTCAAGTTTTAAAAGGTATCTTTTGATTAAGAACCGCCGTGCCCTTGGAGAGGACGAAAGGCACGCGGTTGTATTCATACAGATTCCAGTCGGTACCGAAGGCAGTCATATGTTCTGATTCTTCCACCAGACGTATCTTATTATAGGCTTGGTTAAAATATGCAGGTCCTCCCACTTCTCTCCACATAACACACATCTATCCCTATTCTCACTACCTGCCCACCCCCTATTCCTCGGTACACCCAATACCCACCAATACAAACCTCTCTTATCCCTTCTACCCTCAAACTCCGTTTTCGGGTTTATTACTTCCACCAATTTATTTAATACTGATAAAGAGACTCTCTCTCTACATTCCCCTATTAAGCTCTGTCTTTCAATATCTAGTAGTCTTCCCTTTATCCTTTCCCATACCCATTTATTCCTACCATCCCCCCAGACCTCTCCATATACCCCCAATCCAATCTTTTGTAACCATTTTTTGCACTTATTCACCCAGTAACCTTCATTCGTCATACCTTTCTGAAAATTAAACGTTTTTTGTACTAACGCCCCACCCTTCCCTTCCTCCAATCTAATCCAGTACTTGAACACCCTCTTAGCTATTTCAACCTCTATCGATTCTTTACAGACTAATCTGGCCCCGGCATTGGCTGTACAATTCGGTAGGTCCATCATGATCTTGCTAAATTTCGCCACCACCTGGTTTAGTTCACTCCTGTCTTCCTCCATTCCCCATACTTCAACCCCAAATAGCATTTTGCCCATTACCAGTGATTTAAACACCGTTTTCTGAATGTTGTATTTAACGTCTGGAAATTTCTTTTCTAATACTCCTACTACCGCAAGCGCTCCTCTTCCTTTAAGTTTTGCCTTCTTACACTGATTTTTCCAAGAAGCCTTCTTACTAATGATTACACCTAGGTACTCAATTTTTCCCCCTGGTTTAATTTCTTCCTGCTCCAGCCTCCAGACTTCCTTATTCTTTCTCCCACCCCTTTTCCTACACACCATTATCTGAGTCTTTCTTACATTTACTCTGAGAGACCATTTCCTAGTATATTCAACTACCTTGTCCAACCCTTTTTGCAACCCATTTGCCGTCAAAGCCAAAATCAATAGGTCATCCGCGAATAGCAACCCCGGAACCTCCATTTTCCCTACCCAAGGGCATTGCCATGCGTCTCCACCATGACCCTCTAAAATATTATTTATAAATAATATAAATAATATCGGGGATAGCTTACATCCCTGTCTCACCCCGCTTTTCGATTCAAAACACTTACTCAACCTTCCATCCTGCAATTTAATCATCACAAACACTTCCTCATAAATAGTTTCAATTGCCACCCTCATTTTTTTCGACATTCCAACCTCCCCTAATCTCAAAAATAGCGCCTCCCTACTGACCGTATCAAAGGCTTTTTCTCAATCGCTGCTATAAATAATTTACGCCCTGCTATCCTCACATACTTTGTAATCAAAGTGTCCAGAATCCAAACATTATCAACTGTATTACGTCCTTTCCTAAATCCATTTTGGAACTCAGATATCCTACCGTATTGTTCCGCCCAATTTGTTATCCTATTCGCCAAAACTCCTGTGTACACCTTTGACAGCGAGTCTAGGAGAGTAATTCCTCTATAGTTGTTTGGATCACTACTAGCTCCTTTATTTTTATAAATAGGGCATAATACCCCCTTCCTCCATTCTCTAGGAAATTTCCCCGTTTCCAGCAACCTATTAAAGAATTTCATAATCCCTCTCAACATCGGTTCATTTGCCCCTACCTCTTTCCTTACACTATTGGAAATACCATTCACACCTCCTGCAGCCTTGGGTCTAGCATTTTTAATACTGCAATTACCTCCTGCCTTGTTATCTCCACATCCAATATTGTAATGCCTACTTCCAGTTCCCTTCCAATTTGTGACTTGTCTATTTCTCTACCCAATTTCCTCTCCCCTTCTAAAAGCCTTTTAAAATGCCTAACCCACTCTTTTTCTCCTATTTTATCCCCCTTCCCCTCCGGTTTCGTTCTTCTGATCTTGTTTATTGACTCCCAAATCCTCTCAAATTTCTTCTCTCTGCAATATATATTTATTTTTTCAGCTTCCGCCTCCTTCCATCCTCTTTTCTTCTCATTCAATACCTCCTTATATTCCCTTCTCAATTTACAATATACCTTCCTTTTTTTCTTGCACACCCTCCTTCCTAAACTCCGCTAGGGCTCTCATTACAACCTCACGTTTTCTCCTACAGTCTTCATCAAACCATCCATTCATTTTATTCTTTTTTCCCTCTACCCTTCTCCTCACTTTCTTCCCCACCCTCCATACAGGGAGTTCAATTAATTTTAGCACGTTATCCATATCATTCCCTTCTACCGCCCTTTCAATTCCTACCCTTAATATATCTCCCTCCTCTTTCAAATGCCGTCTTAATTTCTCTTTAGTATTATCATCCCATACATACTTCCATCCTCCATTCCTATACCTCTCCTTACTTTCCTCCATCTTTCCCTTCTCATCAGCGACCAACGTTCTCAATTTTATTTTGATAGGCATATGTTCTGTCAACCGATATTCTAACACCTCAAAACTTATTATTCTCCTTAACGCTATCTCAGAGCTTATTCCTATGTCTCCGGGCGAGTTGGCCGTGCGCGTAGAGGCGCGCGGCTGTGAGCTTGCATCCGGGAGATAGTAGGTTCGAATCCCACTATCGGCAGCCCTGAAGATGGTTTTCCGTGGTTTCCCATTATCACACCAGGCAAATGCTGGGGCTGTACCTTAATTAAGGCCACGGCCGCTTCCTTCCAACTCCTAGGCCTTTCCTATCCTATCGTCGCCATAAGACCTATCTGTGTCGGTGCGACGTAAAGCCCCTAGCAAAAAATAAAATATTCCTATGTCCATCACACTCCCTCCATTTGTTGTAATATACGTCAAATCTCCCACACTATCCCCCTTCATCCACCCATTTAAAATAAATAAATGTTCTAAAGCACATAACTCTAATAACCTTTCTCCATAACTATTTACAACATTATCCTTACTCTTCCTTTGCAGTACCCCGTCTACTTCTACTTCTTTCCCGTATACCGGTACTCTATTGCTCACTCTCGCATTCCAATCCCCCAATAAAATAATCCCATCTTCTACATACATTCCTTTAATTGTGTTTATTTCTTCAATCAGTTCGTCAAAAAAATGTTTATTTGCATACACTGAATCGCTCGGATGGTTATAAAGCAGTGCCAGACAAATTGCTTCCGCTGCCCCCTTCCCCATTTTTACTCTCAACCACACTACCCCTTCTACCCTAGTCTGTAACGTCTCCACCCATTCAGCTATCTCATTTCTTATTAAAACTACTATGCCCCCTGGGTTTCGGCCCCTCTTCCCTATTTTTTTCCTTAACACGTTAACTACTCTATAACCGTCCCATGTAATTTCAACCCCCTTCCCTAACCACGTCTCTACTAGAGCAATAATCTCAAAATCTTTCACTAAATCCACAATTTCCTTATTCCCTAACTTCTCCATCAACCCCTCAATATTCAGCATCCCTATCACCATATCTAGTTATTTATTTCCTCCCCCTCCCTCCCTATACTTCTGCATTTCACCACTTCCCCCCTTACTTCTCGTGATTCTTCCTTTTGGCTCCACCCCAACCCTCTCTTTCTTCTCACCCCCTCCTTCCCCTTTTCCGTGCCAGAGCCTTTATTCCCACCCCATAGATCTTTTAAACTTAAGGATCTCGCCTTATTTAACGCCTGCTTTCTCTCCAGGTTTATTTCTGCATTATTCCTATTCGGGGAGGTTGAGTCACTACCCTGACTCCTTTCCCTTCCCGTCACCTCTTCACTACCTGTATCCACTTCACTCCGGTCTAGTGTCCTACTTGTTGATTCACTCCTTCCTGGGCTGTTCTGACTCACCAAGGACTCTGCTGTCTTCGCTACCTGCCCGCTGACACCGCAGTTCCCTCTTCTCTCTTCCTTCTCCGTACTGATGTCGCCCTGCTCTCGATTTCTGCAACTCATTTCCTCCTCACATTTTTCCATCCTCAGCATTTCCTCCCGTGTCCACGATCGCGACCAATTTCTGCCTGAAGTAACCAGACACCTCCCCACTATCTTGACTCGCAATCCCTGCGCTCTAGCACGCCACGTATGCCGCTTATAGACATCCGCCACATCCTGTCTTCTTTCTTTATCTCAGCCTTCAAATAAATGTTCGATCCTTTCAAATTTCCAGCATTCCTCAGAAGTATATCAGCCATCAGGGTTGATATTAATCTTAACTTCACCAGCCTATGTCCCTTGTTCCTTCCCACTCTATATATATCATCTATATCAACTTCAGAAAAGTTTATCTTCATTTTGTTCGAAACTATGTCCACCACTTTCAATACTAATTCCACTTTTGATTCTGTTCCTTCCTCAGGTACACCATACACAAACACATTTTTTCTTGCTGATTCGTTCCTCGCTAACCCCACTTCTCTCTTCATTGCTGTTAATTCCTCTTCCAGTACCACCACCTTCTTTTTCAAGCTCCCTACCTCATCTTCTATCTCCGCTAACTTGTCATTTACACCTCCAATTTCTTCTTTTATAAAACTTTTTAAGTCCTTCATCTCCTTCATTCGGGTTGCCTGGTGTTCCTGCATCATTTCCTTAATTTCTTGTCCTTTGCTTGCTTCCTTCACCACTCTCTTGATCTCTTCAAGCTCCTCCCAGCCGAACGGTCCCTGGTTTGGACCCGGATTTTTTTCTATACCTCCTACCACCAGCAGCGTCGCAATAACCGTCGCACACAACATACTCTCCAACAGTCCTTTATAACCACTAATTTCTCTTCCTCTCTCAACTCCACCTTCCTTCCAACACTGCCTTGCACCCTGCCATCTTCCAATTCTTAGCCTGTATTGCTGTATCGTTATTCCCATATTGCGCACCTCAGCTCATTCACACGTCCGCACTTCCCGATGTCTCGCTCGTGACTGATAGGCTTGGTTGAGATCTAAGATGGTGAAGAACTTAGCCTCCCGAAACCAAGAGAAACATGAATGCAAGTCGGGAAGGGGTACCTGATTGTAGAACAATCTTACGATTTAACGCCCGGTATTCAATTACTTTCCTGAAGCCACCTTGAGGTTTCGACACCAGATAAATGGGTGAAGAATACGCCGACTTGGAGTGTCCAATGATACCATCCCTCAGCATTTGGTCGATGATTTCCTTGAGGGCCTCCATTTTCGGCGGAGATAACCAGTAGGGAGGAAATCTTATGGGGATCGAATCCGTAACCTCAATCTTGTATTCAGTTACGTCAGTCACATTTAGATTTTCCGAAAACAAGTCGGGAAATGACTGACATAATTTACGAATGCAACTAGCCTGATCCTCACGTAGATGCCAAAGATCAAACGACATCTCACCCTGGAGAGGCGAAATAATAGATGATGATGCTACAGAATTACATTTCAAAAGAGGTACCGTACATGAAAATTACTGCCAAATTTGAATGTGCAGGATTTACTTCTAAGATCGAGCACGATAGAGGAATGTGACAAGAAATCTGCTGTTAATATCACAGGGCATGGCAAATTTTTAGCAACACGTTACTTAGATTTCCACGTAAATTTTGAAATACGAATTTTTGCATAGATAAATTCAAAAATTTCTAGGGGAGAAGAGTTAGCCGAAACACATTATACAGAAGAAACATATTCGGGAAATTTACAACATTACTCAGCTTCGAATGCCATTCTATCGAAATAATGAATACATTAAATCCAGAATCTAAAAGGGCCGTAATCAGTTCGTTATCTGAATTTTGAAAAAGAGCACGAAGCCTGGAGTATCGGAGGCAATTTTGAGGCACTCTTTAGGACCTTGGAGGATGGTCTTCCTTCTTGATTATGTAACATAGTACCCTTAGATTATACTGGACTGAGCCTTCAGATGCAAATAAGGGCGAGGACTCAGCCAGGCGCCCTAGTTATAGTAATCGCCACGTAAGGTCATACACTAAAAGGTAAATATCGCCGCCCGATTCTCTTTTTTTAAGGCTGATCGCTGCTTGCAACATGACTAGTTACATATTAAAATCACCAGACCTAACCACAACAAACTAACCTGAATGTAAGCATCGATAATGAATGTTCTCTTACCGCAGTAAAATATAAAAGTTAGGATAAAATAAATCAATATATTCATTAATTAAGCCGGTTCCCACGCTCAATGAGGAATTAACGAAATAATCACACTTTCTCACTCACAGTCAAATTAATGTTACACATTTCTGCTCTTATTTTGATATGCGCATTACTATAACCATATTCTTGAAAATAGGGGTGTATTAAACGATGCAATTCATTTAATAAATCTTTGCAGTGTGATTTACGAAAGATCCAGAGATTACGTAATGCCTTTCCTTTCTTTTGCGCGAACATCAATCAATCAATCAATCAATCAATCAATCAATCAATCAATGCTGATCTGCATTTAGGGCAGTCGCCCAGGTGGCAAACTCCCTATCTGTTGTTTTGCTAGCCATTTTTGGAACGATTACAAAGAAATTGGAAATATATTGAACATTTCCCTTGGTAAGTCTTTCCAATTCCTAACTCCCCATCCTATAAACGAAAATTTCCCCCAATTTGTCCTCTTGAATTCCAGCTTTTCCTACTTTTAAAGACACCGCTTAAACTTATTCGTCTACTGATGTCATTCCACGGCATCTCTCCACCGACAGCTCGGAACATACCACTTAGTCCAGCAGCTCGTCTCCTTTCTCCCGAGTCTTCCCAGCCCAAACTTTGCAACATTTTTGTAACGCTATTCTTTTGTCGGATATCACCCAGAACAAATCAAGCTGATTTTCTTTCGACTTGTTCTTTCTGTCTTCAATAACTAGTAAAAAATATTTTGTGTATATTTCCATTTTGCAGGCTGATTATACCTTGAAGCTTATCCAAGAAACATATAGGAGAACTAATGTGCTTAGCTATGTGAACGGAAATTAGGTCAGGTTTCAAGCTCACTGCTGAATTCATAATAATAATGTTATTAGTTCTACTAACTACATCTATGGTATCCGAAAACGCTGAGGTGCCAGAATTTCGTCCTGCAGGAATCCTTTTACGTACCAGTAGGTCCACAGACATGAGACTGGCGTGTTTGAGTACCTTCAAATACCGCCGGATTCGAACCCATAAATCTGAGCATGTCATACATTCTCCCCTGCACCCGCTAAAATTAAATTAAATATAAACATTTCCTGCCTTTATTTTGATGTACGCATTACTATAACCGTGTTCCGAAAGGGAGGGGGGAGGGAGAGAGAAAGAGAGAGATCTAGATTGTACATTTTATTGCAATTTCCGAAAGTTCAAAGACTTACCACGTCCTTCCCTTTGCTTGGATATTGTTCTATTCTTTTTCTTTCTTCAGTAAGCAACAGCGGATGGAGGCCATTTTAAACATATTTTTAGTTTGCAAGTTGGTGTATCTCAAGCTTAGCACATTAGAGAAACCCAGGAAATCTACAGGGGCACTAAAGAGTCAAAGAATATTACTAGATTTTTATATCCAGGGTGAACAAAAATGACGCACTTGGAGGTCGGCACGCGATTCCTCATCCCATTGCAAGACAAAAGTTTCTATAGCCAAATCGGATCTGGTACTGTTGGAAAAAAAGTCGAAAACGAGAAGCTGGCAAAACACTGTCACATCCTGCAGCGCATCGGAATGTAATAGAGAAACGTGCATCATCCTGCTCTGCCGTACCCGCCGTCGCAGCTCACTGAATAGACTGCTGGGTTATGAATCCCACATGCACCATAGAGCTACGGCTCGAATCTGAGTCAGGTCCTTTTTCCTTTTGTGTGTGTGACGTCAGGTCCCTAGTTCCCGTCGTGTAACTGCGTTTGTGGGCATGACATCCTATTGTCAAATGACAGTAGTCGAACACATGACAGTGTGATCCATTCAACTGAATGCATGAGTCGACTAATCACGCTGTACACAACCATAACTCGTCCTGTCAAGTGCATGTTGGACGACTTCCTGATGGAGTACACAAACGGCAAATACGTCGATACGCTTTTACGTAGTGTTGGGTGCATCCGAGAACCAAGCTTCTGCTTCTGCTCGTGATTATGGAGCACGGTACCCTCAAAGACGCCATCTCGATAAGAATGTTTTTCGTCGCCTTGATCAACGCCTGCGGGAAACCAGTAATCTTCGTCCAGAAGTAGTGGACAGAGGTCGTCCAACGACTAGACGTACTCCACAAACATAGGACGAAATTCTTGAAGCCGTTCACCAATCACCTCGGCAAAGTACCCGTGATATTGCAGGCAGTTCCAGGTATCTTAAACACTGGTTGTTGACGTGTTTCATGACGAAAAACTGCATCCATATCATTACACGTTAACTCAACGCCAGCGGCCAGAAGACCGCATTCAACGAGTACAGTTCTGAGAATGGCTTTTGACAAGTTGAAGATAACGAACATTTTATAAAGAATATGATATGGAGTGACGAATGTAGCTTCACTCTGGAAGGTATTTTCAACCATCACAACAGCCATTATTGGTCTGGTCACAACTAACATGTCACCCGTTAACGTGGCTTTCAGGCACGCTCTGGAATAAACCTGTGCGCTGGAATCGTGGGAGAAGTGAGTTTAGACCCTTACCTATTGCCGGACGAGTTGAATGCGCCCCGCTATCGTACGTTTCTGTTCAATACTTTGCCTGACGATTTAGAAAACTTACCACTTGGTGTTCGGCGGCATCTATGGTTTCAGCATGATGGTGCACCGCCACACCTTGGAATAACTGTGCATAACTGGTTAAATGAAGCGTTTCCAGGGAAATGGATTGGTCGTGGTGGTCCAATGTTCTGACCTCCATGTTCCCGGACCTTAATCCACTAGATTTTTATTTGTGGGGCACTTAAAGGAACATGTTTATAGTACTCCACCTATGGATCCATAAGACCTAATAGCTCGCATGCATGCTGTATCGCCAATGGTGGATGCAGGTGTGCTGCGTAGGGTCTGGCAAAGTATGCTCCAGCGAGTGGCGAAGTGTCTGCAAATGTAAGGTGGTCGCTTTGAACTTCTGCTGTGAAGTGAACTTTGCTCGTAAGTGTACGTATCGGCTCTGTGAAGATAAGAATGCACGTCACACAAAAACTATGGAATTATTGTGCGTAGCGTAATGGGCAATCCAGTGTTGCCTACCTACTGTACTGTATTGTGTTTCCTTGTACCGAATTCGATAGAGACGAAGTTAATATATCCACTATTATGTTCTACGTATTGGGTTTATTTGTGCCATGGACGATACAAAGTGGTCGTTTACGTCTGTAAGAAGTTCATGTTATGTTTGAATGTTTAAATAAAGGTAACTGTAAAAGTAAGACAGTACATAGTGTATTGCATAGTGGAGGTGTACACTGGATATAATTTGATACATTAACTGAAAAAATTGGCACGAACGCGACTCGAACATCGGCACGTCCGCACAACCTGCATTTCTGGCACTACCTCCTCTCAATGAGGTAATGAGACAGCTCCGGCAGAGCGCCGAGTTCATGCGAGCTGCACGTCGTTACAGCATTGCCAGAGCCTCGTCTCTGACTCGCATTACTATTAAACCTATTGGTGGGACTAGCTTTTGCAAGATAAACTTTTGTCGTGAATTTCGACGAGGAACCTCATGCCGACCTCCATGTGCGGCATTTTTGTTCACCCTGTTTTTTAGCTTAAATCACACTGATTGATGACAGGTTGCAAGGCAAGAATGGGATAGGAAAGAGGGCTAGAACTTAAATGAAAGGAAGCGATATTATCCTTAATACAGGTACAGCCATCGAATTTGTCTGAAGTGAAAATGAGGGAACCACGCAAAAACAAAAACTTCAGATCTGCCAACCGTGGGTTTCGAATCCTCCACCTCCCGAAAGCAAGCTCACAGAAATGTCATTGAACTGCACAGTTCCTTGTGACGCGCAATAACACACGGGCTGACTCTCTCCAAAATTACACAGTTTTGATTTCTACCATATACTTAGCTGTATATGGATCTTCAGTTCTTCAATTACACATATATGTAAGAACATTATGTGCCGTAATAAAAGAGACTTCCCTAGTCTGCAGTCTGATACGTGCAGGTATAACAAACCTGATTATGACAATGATGCTTGTTGTTTAAAGTGGCCTAACATCTAGGTCATCAGTCCCTGATGGTATAAAATGAGACAAAAATGTAATGACAATTTAAAAGTTCAAAATTATCCACTGACCAGAATAAAAAACGTGATGATGAAGAATGAATGGCTGGATATGGATTTAAAACAATCGGTGGATCCGACACAGAAACTGTCATAAACGATAGTATTACTGACCAAGAGACAGCTTTTAAAGCATAATCCTGAATCGAGGATGCTTGTTGTCTAAAGGGACCCAAAACCCCGGTCAACGGCCCCTCATAACGATACTTATCGCTACTAAAGTAAAATAATGGTATTTGTCATGTCGCGGTACTAATCAATAACAGCGTAAACTCACCATGTTCCACCCATTATGGTACTACTCAAGGTATTGTACTTCGCACAGGTAACGCAGACCAATGGTGTTTCTCACATTATGGCGCTACTCATAGGAAACGCAAACCCATGGTTTTCCTCACCTAGATGTACTTATCACGGGCGCCGCTATTCCCATTGTGTTCTTCATATAATGGGTACTAATCACAGGCAACGCCGAAATCCGTGCTGTTCCTCACAGTAGTTCCTCACATACAGACTCACAGACTCACCTTATGTTGCTACTAGTCCTAAACCTATTGTGTACCTAACAAAGTGGTACTACTCGCAAGTAAAGGCGACCCATGGTGTTCCCCGCATGATGGTACTAATCACAAGTAGTTTCATGGTTCTAACATTATCATCCCTTGGTCGTCCCTTTTAGTCGCCACTTACAATAGGCAGGGTATACCGTGTGTGTATTCTTCGCCTGCGTCCCTCACCCACAAGGGTTGTATAACAAATCTATTTGGGAAGAGATACTTTTATACTGTATATACATCATAATGTAGTCATGTTGTCACAGCAATAAAAATATGCAAAGAAATAAATGAATCGAAAGAGATAAGCATAATTTACTGTATTGAATATTAGTTTACTTACATTTTAACGGATATGTAGTAATAATATAACAGAAACAAAAGTATGCAAAACGAAACAAATATACAGCATTTTAAAACATCAAGATTCATTCCATAGCCGCTGAATTACAAAGCAGGGAGGATGAATAAACAAACATAATAAACATGAGTACTAGTATTTACAAAGCAAAATAGCAAAGTCATCTCCTTCCAAGCCATGAGGGCCATTGGAACGGTGAAAGGTAAAGGCTTGCACTATCCATAACTTTGGCACTTGGTGGGGTAGAGTGTTTAGCTCTACATTCAGCATGAACATTGGAACTTGCTCACTGACTTGAAGCTCGCTGACCCCAAGTTCTTCCCGCCAGGTGACAATGAGTTGTTTATAGGCGCAGAACATTTCTTTTCATTGTTGAAACTCTTTCACAGGACTCGATCACCAGATAAACCTATTCTTCGAAGCCCTAAACTAGGATGGATTATTGCTGGACACTACCATCAGAGGGAAGAGAATAATGTCTTCCTATAATCACATGCTTCATGAAGTCCGAGGACAAGTTAGGCACCCAACTACAGCGGTTCTGGGAAATAGAAGAGCTTATGTCCCCAGTCATGACAAGAGAAGAGAGAACCACAGACAGGCACTTTACAGAGAATACCACAAGGGAAGCTACAGGTGGATTTATAGTTCGCTTATCGCTCAAGCAGAAACCTATGGTTCTGGGAAACTCCTTCAGACATCCCATGTCAAGACTAACTCAACTAGAACGGCGTTTCAGTAGGCATCCCCCACTAAGCACGAGTGCTGTTATCTTCTTCACGAGTATGAGGTCATGGGGCATATGGTTAAGGACAGGGAATGAAGGTGCAAGCTATTGTGTATGATGCACCTGCTAAAACTTCTAACAGTATTTCATTGCATGATATATTAATGGTTGTAACGGCAATACAAGAGGATATTTACACTATTGTTCTAAGATTTAGAATGCATACCTTTGCCTTTACTGTAGATATTGCTGAAATATAGCTGTAAGTCATGGTTCATGCAGATGATGGGAACGTTCAGCGGATTATCTGGAGGGAATCACGTAGGGTCCCACCCTGTCACTATGAACTGACAACTGTAACATATGGTACAGCAGCAGCAGCCTTCATAGCCACCAGATCTCAGAACAAGCTTGCTGAAGATGAAGAATCAGGTTCCCCAGAGACGCACAACTTGTTCGCAGAGATTTTTATGCTGATGACCTATAAGCAGCTGTGACAATATACCGAATGCTCTTCAGTTGCAGTTTGAAACTATTAATTTACTAGAGAGTGGAGGATTTCCCCTTTGGAAATGGTGTGCAAACCACCCAGCATGACTGGAAGCATTTAGGACAGTCACCCAGGTGGCAGAAGTTAGCCAGTAAACAGAATAGAAATCTAAACGTAACCTCGCTGTAATAATACACATGAGCAAGTATATTGCATACACATATGTCCTGAGTCAATAAGAATACACAAAGGCTAGGTCTGCAAACAGAATCGAAGTCGAGACAAGACTTGTTTAGATTAGGTTAGGTTAGGTTCATAACGAAATAATTTTCCATTTCCACTGATTCCCATTGTCAGAAACTCATCAGAGAAGTAAAGTTAAAATTAACACTTCCCATAATTAATTGTGAAACTCTTGCCATAAGGACCGTACCACTACGAGTGACAACTGTGAACGAGGTAACGTTGCTTTGATTTCGTAGGAGTCCTTGATGACATTTCGTGCTCCTTAGACATCCTAATTGAATTCTGTACGTAAGTATTGGAAGAAATTAAACCAAAATTAATAAAGAGCTGCGTTCGTCGTTTGTCGAAAACGACATTATCAAATGCCACCTGGTATTAGCCAAAGAGATTTACAATTAAACCCGCAAATGTAAGACTAGTGACTGCAGTCGCAATACGTAATTCTGGCAATTCACGAAATAAATCCTGACTGTATAGTACCAATGTGCCAGACGTCGTATCGGAAAGTAGGGTCCCTAAACTGTATGGTTAGCGACACCGAATAGAAATCCAACAGTTAGAAAAGTACCGGTAACAATAAATCACTACCTTTACATTACAGGGGAGAAAGAGTAAGGTTTCACCCTTACTGTACGGGCTTTCGTGCTCAGGAGTACAACACTGGTCATGTTGCAGCCAATGGCCAGAGATGAAAGTGAAGAAGTGAATGACAACAGGGAAACAATCCAGATTTTCTTCCTGTGTAAGTAGAAAGCTCAAGTGGAGAAGATGTTAATGTTTTCCATCTGTTTTCTTGCCAGAGGAATGCTTCTCGCAGGTTGAAACAGCAAGCAGAGAAAATCTTACACCACTTTAGAGCCAGAGTAATGGAACCACTTAGAGATTGTCGAGCAAAGTGAAAAAAGAGACTTCTTGAAGACGTACGAGAAAGATTATTGAAATAATTTTGGTC
Source organism: Anabrus simplex (assembly GCF_040414725.1). NCBI lineage: Eukaryota > Metazoa > Arthropoda > Insecta > Orthoptera > Tettigoniidae > Anabrus > Anabrus simplex. The sequence goes on along the minus strand of NC_090278.1, from coordinate 10,970,948 downwards.
TCTTGACAGCAGAGATAAGAGAACATCACATGTTGATATTGAACAGGTGATCCTGATAAGGGGACATTTAGAATTGTATCATACGTTTTATATCTTAAGACAGATGTAGTATGAGTAAGAGTGTGGATGGGATATTTTATTAACACATTGGCAGTAATGGACACAAGTGCTTCTATATCTGGCATTAAGCAAGAAGAAAACAGAGGAAAATCCACAGTTCTAGGCCTTCAGGCAAGCAACTCAATGCTGGAAATATCCTACGGATATGAACTACGAATTTTAAGTAAATAAAATATAATAAACTATGAGAATATATTCTATATTTATTCATAAAAGTGCAACACTTTGTTTAATTATCGTTACGCGGTCGAGTAGATGAGCAGTTTGCCTTTGTCTACCACTACGAGCACTAATGTGAGTCGATGCAGAGTTTCACTTAAACCTACGGTGCGGATATTTTTCAACAAATCAAAGATCCCTGAGGGTATTTAACCAAGGAACGTATTACAGAAATACTATTTCGGCTAGGATTTGAATAAGAAAGAAAACGCGTACCGGTAACGAACCAAGCGACTTTAGGCTCGAAGTGACTTTCGAAATTTGTCTTTGTAGTTTGACAGAGCTCTCCAGTGCTCACAATATAACACGTTAGCCCCTCAACTCTCGGCACAATTGGCCTACTATTATGGTTTTCGCAGTATGGGAACCCTACATCGTCAGCTGAGAAATGTCTTCATTTACTCACGTGGTGATGCGATGTGTGGCTGAGGTTCGTTCTCATTACAAAAGAAGAACAACAAGAAGAACACTATGTACTCCCTGTCGTTCGCACTCTATATTCTAGGGAATATCCTTCAAACATGTCGCAAGTGTGGAACTCTACAAATGAAATTGAAGCTAGCCAAGGATGAAGAAGAACAAGAGATCAAAACTGAAATTTCTCTTCATCAGGTGAAGCCTTCAGTTCAGCTGAAATCATAATACACACTGAATGATGACAAAAACCCGTTTCTATTGAATAAACTACATCCGAATATTTTTACAACACTGCACTCCAGATTTCCAAGGCAAAGAACAAGGATGTCTTTGATCTTTACCGCTGATTCACACATTGTTTGAAGTTGAAGACCACTGCGGAAGCTGAAAGTACACTTTCTGGTATAGACGAATTCAACGAATGTAAGTGTGCCCTGACAGGAGGTGTAATTGTGATATCTACACTTCCATTTTTATAAAAATATGACATACTTGGTGTTGTCAAAACAGTTGTCAAGTGTGGAGATTAATTTTCTTGTAATATTTGAATTATCTTACGTTATTCTCCATTAGTTCTCTCAGTATAGACTAAGTCCCATTAATATTAAGAAGGTCAATGACATACGTAAACTTATACGGTATATTGGTGATAATATGCCAGTTTCTACCATGGCAATGTCAACAACTGTCCAATAACTCAGCAGGAAGCTCTGCATGGAGAAGAATTCTGATCCTCTTACAGAGAAGCTACAGTACTTGCAGTTCTTGTTTTCTATCCTTAACCTACGGTCAGGGACTAAAAAAAATTAATTACATCATTACAGTGGTTACAAGGTCAGTTCTCGACGAGAGAACATCAACCGAATTGAAAAATATAATATCCTTTAAGACGGAATGAACATGATTACTGATTTTTTTGTCAAAACTATAATGTGTGCGTTGTTTGGGATTACTTCATAATTCTCTGATTTCTAAATGTTATAGGTTGATTGAAAGGAGACATTGTAATGGTAAACTCGAATTAAAAACAAAATGAAAGGACAAGAATGAGAATTTCGTTTATATTTCCTAAAAAAATTCAGTTCACTTGGAAAACTCTACACATCTAGGAAACAAAATTTGATTTTTCTTACCTTCAGGGATGGAATCTGAAATCCGAATTATAGGAATACATCGCCTTTTACTACTGTAGTTATATGCAAATTCGATAATTTTGTTCATTCATTCCATTTTGTGTCTCTTCTGCTAAATGCAATATTTTGGACGTGCCCCTTTTCCAGATGACCGACTCAGTTAGTGCCAATTGCTCAGCTTGACTTACGTCAGGACAACTTCACTGTCCTCTACAGGAACTGACTCCAGAGATGAGAGGATTCAGTTCGTTCTGATAACTACTAGCAGTAGAACGAGGAACTCTCAGTAACATTATCAAGTCTAGCCATTACTAGGAACGTACAACTTACCGGAAGATCCATGGAAACGTAAACATTGTAGCGCAAAGAAATGAACAATGCCAATTACACTTCACCAGTGTTGAGTCTCTGCATTTGCGTAATGCGTTAAATCAATTGTATATTAATTTCAGTCGAGACAACGCCTCAGTTCTCTTTGAATGAGAATCCAAGTGCTTTTAGATGTTTCCTGTTCGTTGAGATACGAGTGAACAAAACGCAGTGTGCGTTCCCTAGAACAGCTACGAGGAAGAACGAAATCGCTTTGAGCCAACGAATTAACCTGGTACTCATTTCTGGAGCAGGCTGAGCGAACCTGTGGGTCATGTGCAGCTCCAGAAAATGAAATCTATTTTCTCATGTTTCTTGAACCCACACCCATCCAGGAGAATCAAGGATGTGTTGGCAACCTCGGCTATGCTGCCCTTGTTAAATGGATGTCTTACAGTAAGTGTGAGTCTCCATTCTGTGAAGACAGGTGACTGGTGTAAATTCAGGATAATTCTACCTCTCTCGGACGAACAATGAGTTATATCCAAGTGTTAGGCGCTTTAACACGCGTGCATAACCGGCAACATAGGTGTTCATAGATACTGAAACTGCATTTTATCCGTCGTAATTTGACACTGAACGAATTTTTAACAGTTTTAGGAGTTACAAGAGCAAACAGGTGTTTTAGAAAATATCCTCAGCGTTTTCATATGATAGGCGTTGGTAGTAAACAACACCACACCACGGGTCTGATTGTACTTCTTAAAGTAGCTCACATTACGGTATCTGTAATGAGAAAGTACATAAGAAAAGTGTGTAGATCTGTTTTTATCGTGAGAGGAATAAGAACTACCAAGTATCTCCAGGTATATTCATGTAACAACAGTTGAAGAAACTGCAGCTTTGGTACATTTTTACACACGAGCTGCTCATCTCTTGAAAGTAGCAGTCATACATCACAATGAAAACAATAACAAGGTATTCATAGCACAGCGGACATTGAGCAGCTACGACAATTGCTTGTTTTAACCGCTTAGGATATGATGAACATCTAAATCCCGTAAAGGTCCACATTGATTATTTTCATGTTATATTACTCGACTGTAAGCAGTTCCGACACGAATAATGGAAACACTCGCTCGGATCATCAACTTAATATTGGGCATTTGAAAAAAGGTCCTCTAGCGAACAACAATCCATGAGCAAAGGAGATGGAGAGAAGGTACTTTGTGGATCAGTCACAGGCAATGAGTGGGCTGTGAGCACCAGATTTTCAGAATCAGTAAAGTATTTGAACGAGAAGAAGAGAGAGTTATGCTCATGGCAGAGCACCAGGGGATCGGGGACAGATTATTACAGAACTGATGACGACCTCCTCTCTTAACACCAATCAGAGGACAATGAAGCTATCGATAAAAGGAAGGGAAGACACACACCTAATAGCGTCAGAGTCAGAAAAGATGAGGAGGTGACCAAGGAAGATCGGACATTGAAGACGAAAGTTAAGAGGCTCACACAAATAACTGGATAGTGTGTCAGACTCAGCTACAAGTTCCGTGGTCACCAAGCGGAGAGTCAAGGAGAGGCTATCTCTTCCTTCTCCTACTTAGGATTATGTGATTCAGTGATGGACGATTTGTTGTACAACTGTCCCTTATCAGTTCAACATGTCACATCACTAACTGGATAACTTGGTGGACACGTAGTGTTAGGCAGCCTTTTAAGTCTTTTCTTACGACCGAATTCAAAGTGATTCTGTCCGGTCTTGTTGTTTTTACTACATTTAAAGAGGACGAGTTTCGTATTACAGCCATGCCAAGGGGTTTTAGAGCAGAGTGGCACCCGTGGAGTCACGAGCTGGGTCATATAATGTTTCCACTCTCACTGTCCGATATGACTTTGGTCTCTTCTGACGCACAGTGAATCCCTTATTTTCTCTAGACATGACTTCATTGCTCCAAGACGCGGCCTGTGAACATTCTACTGCACACTGCAATGGACAGCGCTGGTGTCTTTTAAGATACCCCGACACTAGTTCTATAAGATGTCACAGAACTTCTAAAACCTTGCAAGGGTTACAAGGGATCATTTCATCCTGTGAGGAGTATTGCATTCTATTTTCTCTTTTGTTTTACATGCGCGCTCTGTCGTCCTAGTTATAATCCATTCTTTGTACGGAGCACGAACAGTACATTTATGGAGAGCTCACTTCCAAGAATGGCAAGTTATTCATTTACATGTAAAGATTACTTTATTAGTAATGTTTACTCGTAATTCAGTTCTGAAATTAAAATTGTAATCGTTACATTGTAGTAATCGATATACATCGCATCGAGAGCTTGGTAACTTCGGAGCCCCAGCACTCGTTCATTTACCTCCTTTTTTGTAATTATTTTATATCTCCCAAATAACGAGATACAGTATTAACATACAAAAGGAACACAACAAGCAAAGCACTAAGCAATCAATCTCTTATTACACTATAATATTCACTTGTCACAAGTCCTTCCGTCCTTAAAAAAATATTACATTTTCTCTCGTATCTTATTGTTCTAGAGAATAGTTATTTCAACTGAGAAAAAAGAAAAAGAAGACAAAACCCTTGGCAGAAAACACATTGCGTAAAAAACACTGCACTATCCACTGCACGACCATTCGACTGTTACGAGATCCTTAACGTGATGTTTCTCTCTCGGTGGCACACGTTTCAGTAATTGTTGTTTGGCAACTTTTAGAAGTCGGATGAACGTGTTCTGGGAGCACTGTTCGTTTTTCTGGACATAATAAACATACCCCATGGCAAGCCAGGTTTGCGCAAATTTCAAGTGCTGCGTACCGAACTCGAGCCCTAAAGCTGCTCTGTAAGCTGCATTATGATTAGCTGATACTGTCATCTGTCGTAACACGGAACAAAACCATTTCCAGACAAGTTTGACACTTCCAGAGGTAGTAAGTTTATGCCTCTGTGTGTCCACCTCCAGACATTTTTTACACAGTCGGGATTGGGTGATGTTTAGACGAATTTTTTTATCTTCTGTTGGAATAATTTCGTTTATAACTTTATATGCGGCTTCTTTCCGCTCAGTTGGTATATGAGGATCTTTGAAATTTCTCCAGATTTCGTTCCATTTCCTATTTGGGTACTTCTCCGTGATCTGGGGTTGTGTTTCGTTCTTCCCTAGTAGATGATTGTATATTACTCTTGTAGGAGGAACGTTGTTTCCTATCACTCGTATCGTATCTATCGCTTGCAGCGTTCTTCTAAAACATCGTGTCGGCACTAAGTACTTTGGGTTTTGCTGACGTGTACTCCGAAAATAAGTGTTATTAGCAGTTCCTACTCCTGTCTTCGCAATCATTAACTCTCGCATTAAAAGCGCTTGGCATTTTTCGCCGACTGCTATGATACCCAGTCCTCCTTCCGCTACTGATTTTCTCACTTGTGATCTTGCTAAGCGAAATATATATCCTTGCCATAAATAATAACTAATAGTTCAGCTCGCTGGCTTATTTTTACTGGCATGGGGAGAATTTGTGTCACATACCACAATTTAGATAAGGCAAACAAGTTTATATGCCACACATTTTGGATGATGTTCAGGTTTAGACTCAAACTGTTTGACAATGTGGCGCGTAACCTTGAAACTATGGTTGTCCAGTTTATGTCAATAGTTTGGGCCATATTAGGGGTGAACACTAATCCAAAAATCTTAATTTTATCTTGAATAGGTATGGACGCTATTGTCATCCCTTGTGACCAGCTACCAAGCGGTAATATCTCGGATTTTTTATAAGTGACTTGGACATTAGAGGCTTTCTCGTAAGTTGTTATTGTGCTCTTTAACTGTGGGGCAACGGTTGGTGTCTGCAGTAATATAGTGACGTCATCGGCATAGGGTGCAACAGTGAACAGACTCTGAGGGTTGGAAATCGTGCACATTAGAAAGTAGACTTCCCAAATAAAGGGCTCAATACTTAAAGCAAAAAGAGTCATTGATAGGGGACATCCTTGTCGTACCGATGTTTTAATTGGAATTGGTCTGGAAAAGTGTCCATTAAGAAGTATTCGAGAATGCGCCGAACTATAAAGGGTTCGAATAAGATTGCATATTGCGTTTGGGAGACCCAAACGTTACAGCATTGCTAACAAGTACCCATGATGCACTCTGTCGAAAGTTTAACGGAAGTCCAGGTTTAGTATCGCGCCCATTTCGGTTGGTTCTCCTTCAAAGTGTAACACTGCATTTCCCACTGCTTGTAGGATGTGGGTTATTTTTCCTGTCGGGAATAGCACATGCTCGCCCTACTTTGATGATGTTATTAAGGTAGAGTCGTATTATTTTTGCCAGTGCTTTCATGAAGAGATTGTAATCGGTGTTGAGGAGTATTATAGGGCAGAAATCCGGTACAGTTCGTGGTGCGGAGTCTTTGGCTATCAGGATTATAATTCCTTCATTAACGCCTGTGAAATCTTGTAGATTAGCGAACAATATTTACATCAGTGTTAAGAGCGTTATTTTCATGATGTTCCAGTGCATTTTTTAGAATAAATAAGTCAGACCATCAGGGCCTGGAGCTAATCAGTTACTGGCCGTTTGTAGGGCCTCGAATAGTTCAGTTTCTTCAATTGGACGGAGGAGCTGCTGCCTGTCATTATCATTGAGTTGTTGTTCGATGAAAGACAGAATGGTCGTTTGATCTAGCGGGGATTTCTCACAGTCCCCGAACGTTTCTCTAAAGTACTTCTCAGTTTCATTTAGGCAGTATTTAGTAGATAAGAGTCGTCTGTGTCATCTGTAGGAAGAGTGGACATTATTTTGCTCTCCCCGTTCCTTTTCATGGGCTACATGATAAAGCTGAGCTTTTTAATCTGCTAATGGTGAATTAGAACACGAACGAACTAAGGAACCGTGTAGGATGCTCTCCTGAATGCCTGTTATTCTTCGTTTAACTGCGGTTATGTGACTGTTTATGTTGTAACCTACTTGTTGACGCAACATAAGGTCAGTTAGTACAGTGTAGTAAGAGTGCAGAGTTTTCCGTCTGTTACTTGTTTTTCTGCTCCATATTTCTTAAAGAAGGTTTGAATCGCCGGTTTAACATTATGCAGCCATTTGTGTACAGTTAAAGGTCCCTGTTGGGTGAGACGACTGAGCATATTCGACCACATCTCTTGAAAGTTCTCTTTCACGTGCTCGTCATCAAACAACGCATTATTTATTTTCCAATATCCCTTCCCGGTGACAGGTATTCTCCTCGTGGTACGAATCTTCCATAGGATAGCATGATAATCACTGATGGGTATTATTTTAACACTGATGTCATGTACATGCGGTGCTAGGTCTCTGTTTACGTAAAATCTATCAATTCTAGAAGCCGATGCTCCTAGGAAAAATGTAAATTGTAAGAAATTGCCGTGTTTACTTTCTCATCCATCACGAAGCTCTAAGGCCTGACATATCCTTTCAAGCGCTGGAGGAGGGCTGAATTCTCCTCTCTGGTCTTTTGCGTGTAAAACACAATTAAAATCTCCTCCGATAATTAATTCTTTGTAGTTATGTCGTAAACAGAATGGTAGTTGTGTGGTCAGAAATTCCTCTCGCTCGTGACAACGATGTGTTCCAGAGTGCAGGTAGATGCTTACGGTATGTACAGTGTGTTATCTTCTGTTAATATCGATGTGATCCTTCCACTAGCGTGTGTTTTAGAAGGTTTAATGTGTAATCCAGATCTGTATATAATTACGTACCTCTCGAGTCTTCCCCAGAATTGGCAATATATTGGTAATTGTTCCCAAGGTAAGGCAAAGGAAAGACGTTAACTTCTTGTAGGAAAAGGATATCGATGTCATAATCTCTAATAAATTCTTGTAATGGTCCCTGTTTGCCATGACTTCTCAGGCAATTTACATTATGTGATGCTACGGAATGTAGAAATAGACTGGTGAAGAAAAATAACACAGCGCCAAACATAATGATTAGTTTGGATATGGAGACGAGTGCTGAAGTTATTTATTCGGAACATGTTTGATAATGGTAGTGCCTTTCTTTTTGCCAGGGTCATCTACCGGCTGCTTTTACCTAGGATCGCTGTGGCTAACTTGAGGTAGTTTTGTTTCCGTAATTTCCATTTCTTATACCGTCGGGGATTTATTATTTTCGAAGGTCGGTAATATATTGTTCTATTCCCTACTTGCATGTTTCTGTCTTTGACGGATGTTGGTGGTGTCAATAAATATCCGCCCTCTGTTTCCATATTGTGATTTATTGGAGGCTGTAACTGATCCTAATTTGTTTCTTGGGGTAGCTGTGCTGGCAATAATGCATCTGACACGATCTTAGGTGGCCTTTCCGGTTGCGGCATTTAATTATAATTATCACAATTGTCGCTCTCAATTATCTGATCCCCCACCAGTTGACCTAATATCTCTCTCTCCCTGTGCGTCGCAAAAGTGGCCGGCATAGTGTTCAGGTGATCATTTTGTGTTTTCTGTGTAGCTTCGTGTAATTCACTAGGTGATGAACTGTGTGAGTTTTCTTCAGGAGTCAACTGGGTAACTTGCAGTGGAATGCGCTGTGTCGGTAGTTTCCCAATCGCCAAAGACACCCAGGTGGGACTAGCAGGTTGTTCGGTTAGCTGGGCAGGTTGTTTACGTCGCGGGCATTGACCCCGTAAGTGGCCCACTGCATTACAAGACGAACAAGTAGTAGGCTGATTTTCGTAACTGATCAGGGCTTTATGCCCACCAGTATCGAAGTAAGACGATTTATGTTGCTTTAACATTAATCGAATTGCTCGTTCACCATTATGAACCTTATACCGGAAACATGAGCTCCATGTTTCATCCTGAATCGAAAACATGGTCCCATATTTACTAGTTTGTTCCACAATTATTCTATGTGGTGCCTCCATCGGAAGATTAAAAATTCGCGCAAAATTTGTACCCAGACCCGCAGAATCAATATTCACTTTTCTACGGAATCCATTACTGTGTAAGAAGGAGTGCTCACCTGCATAATCCTGTAGCAGTTTTCAGTTGTTTCCTGCTTCTTGCATTTTATGTACACTGGCCGAGATATAGAATTAAGTTGGATTATCTCGATGTCACTTTCATGTAGATGCAAGGTGTCAAAAATCCAGTCATGCACTTTGTATGAAGCTGGTTGGGGCGTGTCTCTTTCGGTGAAGATGATCACAATCGTGTTCTTCTTTCCCACTATCATGATCTTTTAACTATGAACACATAGATGTCTTCAACAACCCTATCTGTCACCACTGTCAAGAGTTTGTCAGGTAGTCACACACAAATAATATCAGACTCGTTATACCGTACACACAGTTTGAGAGCTCTCTAGCTGTCCTGACTTGCACGCACGCTGGTCCAAGCAGAATTGTCTAGCAGGGAATAGTACTCTTCCGTGATGAGAGTAAGTGTGTACTCTCTGGCTGCATGCAATGACATTACTGAGGATGAAAATCTGATATCAAAATATTAATTAAGTGCTAGTCGCTTAGCAACCTGCTGAGTGCAGAGTGCATTGCGGGTTAGGGTAAGTCTCCCCTTGCAATTACCGGAGTGATCATTTAATGATTTGGTTTTATGATCACTCAAATTTGGTTGATATTAGAAACCTATCAACGTCTCATGAGTATCCGTCAAGTAATTCCGGAGAGAATAAAACAATAATGAAGCAAATGGGCCCAATAGAACGGACGGACCGATTTGCCAAATCTGTTCTTAGTAAACTCTTTTAATATATTAATAGCAATTTTGCCTTGTCAAGTTATAATTGTCGTTCTCAATTATATGATCACCAACCTGTTGACCTAACATCTCTGTCTCCCTTTGCGTCGCAACAGTGGCCGGCATAGTCTTACATCGCATCAACATAAATGGGTCTTATGGCGACGATTGGGTAGGAAAGGGCTAGGTTTGGGAAGGAAGTGGCCGTGGCTTTAATTCATGTACTTTGCCTGCTATGAAAATTGGAAGTCACGCAAAACCATCTTCAGGGCTGCCGACAGTGGGGTTCGAAACCAGTATCTCCCGCGACCCTAAACGCACGGCTAACTCGCCCGGTCAAGTTTAAGGAGGTGGGAGGTCACAAAATAATTTGGGTCCAGAGGCGTTGCAAAAGTTTAGTTCAGCCCTGGGGATGATTGCGCGCATGGAAAAGGATCCGCATGGCACCACAATCTCTAGGATGTAGTGCTACCGGACTTACGACGAAAGTTTTCCCATTGTTTTGGACATGAATTAAAACAATAATCACCACCAATGGTCTTAAATCATGATTATGACCACTCTAGGCAGATGTACCAGCACTTGGTTCCCCATGGTCGGTTGGCTTCGGAGTACAAGCTGCAGCCGAATTGCCTGAGACATTTCTGGGCTCTTTTTCTTAATTTCTATTTCTTCCTTTTCTATCCTAAGCCCTTTAGATTTAATTTCTCTTGCTGTCTAACCTGGCTATCTGCCTCGGCTAGTGCGTACGTGTGTGTGTGTGTGTGTGTGTGTGTGTGTGTGAGTGTTTGTACGTAGGTCTCAACATTCCCAATGATGAGCTTTGGGTCACGGCGTAGTGGTGAATGTTTACTGGGAGAATAGGAGCTAGCGGTCCACCACCAGAACGGCTGCCAGACCTGGAAATGCAAAGCTTTGCAGGTCTCCCTTGCTGCTCGTGGACCCAAGAATGGAACTCTCTGAAACTATAATTGTAAGGTAGCACCCACAAAATGGCGTCTCAGAAGGCGAAGTAAAGACTGATCTTGATGATGCTTGTTGTATAAAGAGGCCTAATATCTAGGTCATCGGGTCCTCGATAAAAGTAAACAATATACTCTATAGCACTAGTCGGTGAAACTGACCGGCGTGGATGGTCAGTGTTCGTGGTGAAGTGGACAACATGCGCAAGCTACGTGACGGGTGCGTGCTTCCTCAAACTTTAGACCAGTAAGTTCGGGAATGTGACAATAAACATCATGAAGCACAAGTCCCTGAACTCCTGCAAAGAATTTATCATGCACAGGGATCTAATAAAATCTTTTGACAATGACGTTATAAGGAACATTATACAGGAGGCGTGTCGCTGACAAGCTGTTAATCTCGACTTACGGCGCCATTAACTGGTGCAAAGAATGTACCGTTTGACTGTTCGCCCGTACATAGCAGCTCCAATGAGTTGTCGAGGTTCGTCGACGCGTGGATGTGAGCTTGTGAGTGTCGAGTGCACATGTGAGCATGTTTAAGAGGCTTGGTAGTTCTCCGTCTCCTTCGCGAAAGTGAGGTACTTGCATCTCGTGTGAAGGCGCGTCATTGCCGTCTTCCCAGGGTCACCGGACTCTTCTAGAAATGGGACCTCCTACCGCTCTGCCTGGCAAGCCATCAGCCAGCACACCTAGTCCTACAAAGAGAGAAGGTTCTCGACGTCCTCTTCCTCCATCGTTTTCTGGATATCATGTTACCCTCGGGACGAAGGCTCTCCGGTCCAAATCAGTAAGTTCTTCATATGCGGACTGCTCAGTCGTAATTTACAACTTATAACGGTGGTGACAGGCTTAAAATATCAAGACACACGGAATGTTGATTAATATAGATGCAAATGCAGAAACAAACACTACAGGTTTCAATTTATTTTGGCTCTTACATTTTAAATTCCTAGGATAACATTTTAAATCTTTCGTGCCACCGCAGAGGTTAAGCTAAAGGGCCCAACGTAAATTTATTTCCTAAGATATGTTGCTTCTCACTAACGAGAAGAAAAGGTCACATTTGAACAAATTTGATGGTATTGGATATCACAACGTAGCGTGAGGAATTTGTCCGCTACGTTTGACGAACTTGAAATATGGAAGACATACAGCTGTGCTGACTTAGAGTACATGCTTTACCTCACATGACCTCACTAGACATTATATGACCTTACGCTGGCTATGAGTTCAGGCTTAACCTTACAGACCTCGGGTTCGACACTAGGCTTAATGGCCTAAGACCAAAGATCGATGCCAAAAAGTGCACGCTTACCGTAACATCCAAAGTGATTATGGTTAAGAGAGGGGAGCTTAATATAAGTGGCATAACGTGTCTAGAATGAACCTCGCAGATCCCGGGTTCGACTCCAGGCCCAAGGGCGTTAAGCGTACAGAACATATTTGGAAGCCTAAGAGTACAACCTCTAATCCAAGAGACTCAATGTTCAACATAACCGCATAAAGTAGAAGCTGAACCTAAAAGACTTCCAGTTCGATACTCTGCCAGCTGCAGATCTCACGTTACGCTGACCATGCGTTAATCTAACTTAAACTCTCAGAACATGGAGCTGAAATTGGAACAAGTTGGCAGCTAGAAGGCTTAATACGTATGCCTTATTCATTGGGGCGTAATATCGGAAGGTAACTCCGGGGGCTCAGAGCTGAACTAGAAACAAGATGGCAGCTGCACGTGGGATTAGGGAGATGGTGTAAAGGCTTAATGCATGTACATTGTTCATGTGGCCTTCAGTTCTAGAACGACTTAAGGAAGATTTTAGCTGACCTCGGAACAAGATGGTGCCTATGCTGACGCGTAACGCGCTGTTCGTTTTTTAGTGCCTGGAACACTCAGTTTTTTATTTGAAATTTAGGGTTTATATATTTGAACTGTAGAGACTCACAGTAGCCTAAAATATTGTTGATACGAAGCGGAGACTATACTATTGTGTTTAAAACCGAATACTGTTTAGCGCTACTTACCGGCTACCTAACAAGGAAGGTTAACACTTACCTGATATATACTGAGAACATTTTCCTGACATGTAACTGGAACATAAATAATACTTACCCGCAGCAAGTTACAAAAAATATACTGGGTAGCTGTGCATATGTTCAGTGATGAAAGTAGATTGAGGTATTAGGAGTGGTGAATGAATGGATAGGCTAAATGAAATAAATCTATATAAATAAAGTTGTAGGGGGTCCGCTGCCTGTAATTTCTTTTCTTTTGCCAGTTGTTCAGATATTTATCCGTTTTAGGTCAACTCAAGGCCGAATCGGTAGTTTTTACTTTTCTTGTCTGTCTGTTTGTCTGTCTGTTTGTCTGTTCCAACATCACGTTGAAACGTCTGGATAGATCTCAACCAAACTTCATATTTAGAGTATACTCATCCCGAGGAAGGTTTCGATATGTATATCATTTTAACATCTTTGAACAGACGAGCGTTTATAGGAAAACCAGAACAGTTTTCCTCCATTTTCTCTTATACTATTGATTTTTTGTAAACTCCGTGGACCGTACGTGAAACATCTCTTCATTATAAACAGCTTTCGTTATGTTCGTAATTTACCTTACTCTCCACATAGAGGAGAAATTTACTATTTTCTGCGGGTATCATGCTCTGCATTGAGTGACTGACAGACCGACAACGAACCTAAAGGGTACCATGGCAACGTCTCTCGCTGCTTGCCAGCAGGGAAGTGACGTATTGCCATTTTCCTCATCATGCTTTTAAATTTGTGCTTGTTCCTTGAGTAGAAGGCAAGAGAGGCGTCAATCGACCATTCTGCGGGATGTTGGCGGAATATAGTTGGAGATTATAACCGCCCTCGAATAGATCAAGTAATAACACAATTAGTCATCTTCTTATCTGTTTACCTAAGAATACTGCGCCTAAATTTATCATCTGTTACCGCTTTATTATATCCATAACTCACACCAGCATAATTATTGAGGGGCATTTGATTTTCCAATACATTGACTTAGCATTTACATATTTGTCGTTATCCAGCTGTCCTCAGTTATAATCTATTTTCTATTAATTTCAACTTTCTTAACTGTATTATTTTCTTCCTTAATTACTCCGTATGTACGCGAGTGCAAGAATCTACTGGATATGCTTCCACCAAACTTCATATTTAGAATCCACCTGTCCTTGGGTAGGTTTTGGGGAAAATATTGTTTCTAAATCCCTGAACTGACCGGGGGTTTATACGAAATTGAAACCGTGATTTTGCACTCCAATAAAATATACACAACTAAACTTAATGGAAATCTACATGCTTAATGGAAATTAATTTCCAAACCTTTTTTCTCATGTGCATCATTTAGATACGAGGATTAATAAGGGACATATTATTAACGGACCATTTTTCGGTACAAGTCCCATCGGACTTAACTCAAGAGCAGGTGCGTGTAAAGCGTATTTCTTACAACTTGAAAACTACTGAATACATTCGAACCAAACCTTATATTTAGCATCCACCTGTCCAAAGGTATGTTTTAAAGGTCAATAACATTTCATGTTCCCGGAATGGACTGGAGGTTTTCGGGGAACCGATATGGTGACTTTACTCTTCCACAATACACAGAGTGCAAGACCAACCTTACTGGAAATCGACCAAACGTGATGGAATTCATCTCTAAAACTTTTTTCATGTGCATTTTTTTCGTCATGGGGATTAATAAGGGAGATATCTTGAATGGTCAATTTTGCAATTTTAGTCCAGCGACATAGACCAAAATGTTTTGTACGTGCAGCAGACTCCTTATCTATATAAATAAAATCATAACGACTGTGTTCCTCTACAATGACTTTTTGGCTACCCGTTTACGGGGTAATAATGATCATCTGCATATTTTTTGGTTTAGATTCTTGAAAGTCCTAATTTTTACCCTCCTCGACCAAAATCCAGATTGCGGCATAATCTGGCAGACGAAAACGAAAATGGAAATTGGACAAAATTATACGTTTTAACCTGTAACGGACGGAAAACTTTCAAGATCTTCAAATTTTTCACTTTTTATCCCCGAAGAATATCGAAATATGGAAGAAATTTTAATGATGGTGCAGACCTTCGGGAAGTCCTATCACATAACGGATTGCACAACCTCCGTTCAATTTGGAGTGATCTTCAACCTTTGTCTTATGACTTTTTGTCGTATCTGTATCCTCTTTTACGATTGACTTTTCTCTATTAATCGATGTTAAGTAAATTTAGACTTTTCACATGCATCATTTCATACTTTCAATCACTTATAGGAAATATAGAATCATCAAACTCTTCACGAAAATTGGCCCACCCAGTAGCCATATGTGAGCCGAATGCTATGTATGTAGCTGTCACATAATTATCCGAAAAGTAATGCAATGTGAGATAATCTTACAAAACCTTTACCCTGTTCAACATTTCTAACTCAATCTGACCAAAAAATAGATGAGATATCATAGGACCAGCCATTTAGGCCACTATATCCGGCGTCTTATGGTACAATCTTTTGTCAATATGATGTACGTTTAGCAGCAGTTAATCTGTAAATGAAGATCTGCAATACTGTAAACACGCACATACTTTCGTATATATATTCACTGATGTCGATTTGTAGCGATCGAGAAAGGGTGTGTCTGCTATTGTAATCAGTACTCCCCACACCTACTTTGACTGGCAACTCGTGTGTAACTGGCATTAGTAAGGAAGGCCTACCATTGTATTGAATAGTTCACTTCTCGATTTGACTTGCAGAAGGCAAGGGAGCATGCAGTTTTGTTTAAAACTCCCCTACCCGATTGTTTTCGGCAGTAGGCAAGGGCACCCACAATGATAAACAAATGTCCTCATCTAAAATGTGACTGGCATTAGGCACAGTGGCCTGCTATTTTGATGGAAACTCACCAACTTGGTGTGACTGGCAGTAAGCTGGCTGGCAGTAGGAAAAGGGGCCTGACGTTACAATAATTGCACAACTCAATTTCGACTGATAGTAGGGTAGTTGTCTGCCATTATAATACAACTCCTCAACTGTTATTTGTCTGGAAGTAGGAGAGGGGCTGCCATTTTAACGAAAACTCCCCAAATCGATTCTGTCCGCGTAGTAGGCAATGGGCCTGCAATTATCATGTAAACTTCCCAACTCGATTGTGAATGGCAGTTGGCAAGTGAGCCTGCCGTTATATCACAAATCCGTAACAAACACTTTACATTGGAAACAGCGTATGGGGACCTCTCCATGCTGTTTCTCGGATAACACTAAGAGACGTGCAATTTTACAACAATCTTATTTAGTGCATGTACAGTATTAAATTCGATATTCGAATACAATGTAGAATACCGTAGCGAAGCATGGGTACATTTGCTAGTAAATAATATTTTTAGTTTATCACATATCTATTAACACACCTGTGATACAGCTTAGGAAGTACAGATCTTTAAAATACTTGGCTTGATTCAAGCATACACAGTCTACAGTCCTTAATCATAGGATTTAACCCATCCCTATCGGTATTACCGTTTGTATCTCGGATCCTGTAGTGTTGCTGGCAACGTCTGCATGCAGCTACTTCTAACATCTTACAATGGATACGTAGCATCCCCCAAGCGGAATGTATATCGCAAGTATCGTACGTTGATAGATGAGATATCATAGGACCAGCCATTTAGGCCACTATATCCGGCGTCTTATGGTACAATCTTTTGTCAGATGATGAATACATAATCAAATGCTGCGGCATGCAGCGTAAGCGTTTATATTTATGGAAATCTGTGATAGCCTTACTTACTAGTATATCATTAGGTTCAATGTAAGATTTGCACAAAAAAGTTTTTCTTACTTCTTCGTCTCTACTTCATTTTTTCATATCCATGATCCTCGATGTAGAAGGACACACACAGTAATAATAATGAATTTAATTTTTTTTCTATAGTCATGTGACGATATTAGATAGTGGATGGTAACTAACATCAGTCATGTGATTGATAAAGTAATACGCTGTAGTGTTAGCAGGAATATTTTCAGATGTCTCAAATTCTAGATAATGGCAGTTTATTACAACAATCGGTGCTTTATTCTTAAATTATTCAGGAGAAAATAGCGGGCGGTACTTTTTCTGGTAATATGATGACTGAGATTTACTAACTTGTCATAGAGCAGGACGAATTTATTTTTCTCGAAATTAATATCCATGCATATGTAGGGGTAAATAACTCT
Organism: Anabrus simplex; assembly: GCF_040414725.1. Lineage (NCBI taxonomy): Eukaryota > Metazoa > Arthropoda > Insecta > Orthoptera > Tettigoniidae > Anabrus > Anabrus simplex. The sequence goes on along the minus strand of NC_090278.1, from coordinate 10,953,794 downwards.
GTAGAGGTATAGTCTGATATTTCTTAATTTGCAGTGATCAAACTCAGAGCTATCCTTCATACGGTTGAATTTACGATCATCTCGAAATCCACAAATAATGTACAGAGGTTTTTCAGTGAAACGTGATGTTTTTACCGCCCAGCTATGCTTGTTTGTAGGTGGTAACACAGGAAACACACGCAGCTCCCAACTTTGAAACCGTATTGGTAATGGTGTATTATTTTCTACATTCTTGAGCAATCAACGCTTTTCTCTATCAGATAATGTTACGTGTGGAATCCTCCACAGGATACGTTGAAGGGTAATTTTTGAGTCTACAGTTACCGCTGTTGATTTAAGAGCACTGTAATCACTGCGATCACGGACAAGAATTAGCTCTTGGTTTGCGTTGATTATAATACGTCTATAGTCTTCAGGGAAGCCAAGAATATGTTTCAATGATAACATACCTGTAAAAGTACCATCATCATAAATCATCCAGTTGTTGGTAACTTTCGGACACCATCCTGCCAGTCGTAAAAGATTACTTCCTTAAACACTAAAAGATGGGTAGAGTTTCATTGCACTTGTAATACCAACATTCATAGATCGATCTACTTCAACACTATTTACTTCAGAACGCGCCTCCGAAAGGAGAAAAGCCAGACCACGGTTTTTAGTTGAGATGTTCTCGACCCACTCCAATCAGCCTTATCTCTTCGTCCTTCGCTATAGATGTAGCTTTCGTAATGTTGGGTGTATACAGTTTACTGATTGAGAATGATGCGAATTTCATCATTGTTACTGAGTCAAAACGTAAAATGTTGATAAGAATGGAACTCACTTCGTACTACACTTTCTTGAATTTCTAATGTGTTCATAATGTCTAGCATCTCTTCTACATTGTTGCAGCGTATAACCTAAATCGTGGAGAATCTTCCAGTGCACATCTGTAACTCGATAACTCCTCGTAAACATGTGGCATGTCTCGTCGATTTACACCGTGCTTTATAGATCTGTTTTATATTGATTTAAGCTGAAGTTTGTAATCTACGAACCTGTGACTATATAAATTATTAAGCTGAAAATGTTTATACACAAGTCAAAGGGGAATGTTACTGATGTGTTTTACAGTCACTGGATGATATAGCACAAATGACGGTTTCTCACGAATACTGTAACCACCTTCTTGTGTAATGATAAAGTAGTGCAGGACGTGCTAAGGTTGATGATTACTATACACGTCTGTATTGATATTACAGGTAATTCTTACACGATGGTCATCGAAATATGTTATAGGTTGGTCAGACACATGACGTACGTTCGGAGTTAGTTCTCTATGAAAATCCGAGCAACAGACCAATCGAATCAGGTTTTCAATCTTGAAAGAAGAGTCAATAAGACGTTTATATGCAATGTTGTTTACTGAAGGAGAAAAATTGTAATTATTGTTACTGTATCGGTGGTAAACCCGCCCCGCGCATTTAAATTAAGCGCCTCGGAGAACGCCATCTGAAATTAAATCCTTACAACAACTAGCGCAAGAAGTTTGATCATTTCTCAACAAATGTCGCTATTATAGAGTTATGTTATGCCCTCTGGTGTGAATATGAACTATTAAAATTCGAGAGTAATTTTGTATGTAATGGTTTCCTAAACTGAAATGTTTATTCTTTGTTTTCGGTGTGCTAAATTTTTGAACACCTCGGTCTCTTCCCGCCAATTTACGATGCTGGCCAAAGAGATATTTTGGTAATTATTTGATTATCCGATGAGAATTGGGGGTCTGTCTGGCCTTAGCGCAGATTTATCTGGAACATTCCCCTGGGCTATAAAAGCTGGCACATTTTCGGACCAGGTTGTCTTAGTGATCACTCCAGTCTAGAGTGTGTTTATGAAGGAGGTGGCGACGCATCGTCCATCTTCGAGAGGTCCACCAGCGCAAGGTAATGGCAGATCCTGATTAAAATCTGATAGTCTTTCAAAGCTAGCTCTAGGGGAATGCTTGAAAACGTTAGTAATATAACTTAGTTTTACAAACATTTAAATTTCGAACTCTAAATGTAAGTTTCAAGGAAGTCGAAAGAAATACACCGAAATCAGAGCATAGAGAGTGATGTATCCTCTTGTGTTCCCTCTCAACTTGATTGTGAGGTGACTATAATTTTGTAACCTTTTCTGTGTTTTAAATTCTGTAACTTAAAACATTTTCTCCATCTAGTCACCTCCGTAGTAAAGGCTTAGCCTCTGTAACGTCGGGCCATGAGTCCAAAAAGGTTTTATGTATGTAATGTAAATTAGTGCCTGAGTTAGCCTCTTTAATATTTTGGTTTTGGGGCCAGTAATTTAACCTTTTGTTTTAACCATAGACCTGGTGGGATTATTTATTATTTCATGTTAAAGGTATCAGACTGTTGAGCAGTTAAGACAGTGAATACTGTTTAATTTTGTTAAATGTAGGTTGTGCCTTTGATAGGCCGCGAAAGTGTGAATTTTCTTAAATGGATTTTTATGTGTAAATTCATAGAGCAAGGACGCTCTTGTTATTAATGTAAATGTTGAATGACACCTTGGTAGGTTGGAATGGTATAACGTGTGGAGAGTAGTCTCCTAGGAAATTTTTGGAGCAAATATCCTCTTACTAATGGTGTAAAAGCAATTGGGAGATCCGTCTCCTGGACTATTGATTGAAAGGGAGCAGCTGTGCTCGGGTAAAGTCTTTAAATTGGAAGCTTCAAGCTCATGTTTTAAATAGTTGTTTTTTCCAATTTTGTCGCGCAAGATTACGAGCTAGCCTCGTTCCTGGTCTGTTGTTATTTGCTCAGCAAAGTTTAAATATCTAAGATTTAAAAAAGGAAATATCATGGAATGAAATAAAGCTGCCAATTTTAAAGCTTTAAATCAAATATTCGATTTTTTATATCCATCCATTCATGCCCGCACCTCTGTAAAGCACGGTATCCCCGTAACAGTTATTAAAACTCTCATCACCAAACGGTTCAATCAACACACTTTCAATGTATTAATGAATAAGTGCCTGACGGTAGGGTTAAGACATACTCATCGTAGTAGAACTTGTTTCTGCCATCTCGCACGTTATAGATTTTATTATAGCTTTCAAATGATACTAGCCCACGACTATGTAGCCGATGATTGAGTTCAATCGGTGGATTAAAGTAGTCAGTTGTTTACGCTCCTTCTCCACGTACAGTAAACGTTCTTGTAACGATTATCATCACGTGCACACTAATGCCTTTCGTCTGCAGTTTGGGATTAATATAAGAACATTAGACATAATCGCACACACATGCGTGTATTGAATTTTTGCACACGGTTTTATTGTAAATAATGTCTGCACTGATTCCGAAATATTGTATGAGCACAGATGGAGCGGTTAAGTCTCCATAACTATCGAAATACCACAATTTAGAGTTATGTTTTACGTAGGCAACGGAATGAGTTCCAGGCCCACGACTGTCGTCTAAGTTGATTACAGCAATCTCAAGGTCCCGATAGGGCATGATGGTAGCTGATCTCGCATATAGACGCAGCGAAAATCGTGAATTCCTTGTTGATTAGCATACGTAGCACCTACTCCTTTGGTTTGAGCTCTATGTGACAGTGCATTCAGTAGGCGTTATATGGCGATATGTAGATATCAAGACCTACCTTGTACGGCGCTAGCGTCGTGTGCAAACCTTTACCTCCCAATGAAATGGCTTCTATCGTCTTATTATGACGCTCACTTTCTTTCAATTTCTGCCTCACGTCTTTTACAACCTTAACACATCTTCCTAGAGCCTGGCACCACCTAGCAGGGATCCTAAAGCCGGTAGTCCAGAAAACAGCCCTGAAAGGAATCCGGCCCGTTTAGGTACAGGAATAATTCGAGCATGATCGCTAAACATTGCTTTACTCTACGGAGAATTTCTCGCTCTAGATGCACGTAGTACTTTAGTAATAGGTACTCGTGGATTGTGTTCTCCTCGAGTAGCTTTTCCCGCAGCCTTTACAACTTCTGATTACAACATAGCGGGTGAAGTGGAAGAACGTGTAGAAGAAGCTCTACGAAGTTTGCAAAATATCGCAGAAACATGAGGATACCTGAAAAATGAACTGAAGGAGAACATTCTAGCAACCGTGAGTGTTCTGAGGACCTGTTTTAATGCATTCAAAATAGGACTAACTATAGCGAAAGAGGAAAAAGCGATACACCAGAAAGAGGTTATGGGTAACCAAGGAAATTTTACAACTGAGGGAACAGGCAGCTCCGCTACGGGACAACTAGCGCCATCTAGCAGCAACGAACAGAACCAAAAAGAGGTTACGGATAAGCAAGGAAGTGCCACAACTGAGGGAGCAGACAGCACCACTGCGGGACGACTAGTGCCACCTAGAAACTACGAACAGAACCAGCAGAGAAAGAAAGCAAACAACCTCACTACGGTCCGAGTAGCGCCATCGACACACGACGAACAGAACAAACCCAGAGTTCCATCTACCGGCAACGGCAAGAATCAGCAAGAAGAGACACCTACCAACACCATACAGGAGGCAAACAGGAGCCAGCAAGCATTGTTATCTACCGGCACCGAGAAGAAGACAAACAGTAGCCAGCTACCGCATAACAATCCAAGCGAAGAAACATACAGAACACTTGAAGATAAAATCACAAAAAGAATTACACAGCAAATACAATCAGTAATGGAAAATATCACGCAAAATATCAAAAAGATTATAAGAGAGGAGATCAGATGTACAAATCAACAGAATCTGACTCCTCACCTAGATAATTCAAAACCAAACCTTGTAATACCATACCGCTTTGGAAGGAATGTGCAGAAGTCCAACATGCGAAGAGAAACACACCCTACCCCAACGCCTATAGGAAGAAATGAGGATTACACTAAGAGGAAGATAACTTCCCAGCGATAAATAATGACTCACCTCAAGGCCAAAAACAGGAAACATCAACAGGCGAAACAGCCGGGGAGAAGTGAACAGATATAATCGGCAAAAGGAAGTGACAACCAACGCGAACACAAGCGTCCATAACTGGAACAGGATCAGAAGACCTATGAGCAGCAGAAAAGATGGCCTGGATCTTCATACGAAGACTACAACAGGAAACAACAGCAGAGGACATAGAGAAATTCCTTACCAAGAAGGGAATTATAGGAAATATAATCTGTGAGGAATTACCAACGAAGTATAACACGAAATGCTTCAAAGTGGGAGTCCCATTTAAATACCTTGAAAGAGTAAATAAATCCGACTTCTGGTCAACTAACATCACCGTCAGTCATTTTGAGAAACACAGGGATGCACACAATGGACTTTGGAGTAATAAAAAATACAGAGGAAAGGAGAATAAAGGAAACATACAAAGAATGTCATGGAATATTGAAGGCTTAAAAAACGCAAAGCATGACGCCAACGGATTGCCTAAAAGGATATGAAATAATAATATTGACAGGAATATTCCTCACAGACCATTGGCAACCTGCAGAATATTATTGCATACATCTACAAGCGAAACAAGGAGAAAGAGGAAGACCCATAGGAGGAATATCCGTTCTCATAAAGCCTCGGTTGACCCCAATAAAAATGATAACGCAACTGGATCACTCTCTACTAATAGAAATAAAACGCATCATAATTATTGCCACTTACTTTCAACCACATACAACGGCCTTGGATATAATAGACGAATTAGGACAAGTAATAACTCAGAGCAAACAAGACAACTCCGTAATGATAGCAGGAGACTTAAACTGTTGGTTGGATGTACACAATTACAAAACAAAACTAGTACTGGAAAATTTACAAGAAGATGGCCTTCTCCAATTAAATATAACAGATACATTCCAAACTACATATTTCACAACGGAACAAGCGTGATAGATGTTGCACTCATAAAAGGGCAAATAAAAGGAAAAATAACCCCTATCTGGTCAGCAAATCACACACCAATAAGAAAGCATATCCCCATGAAAATGAAAATTTAAGGAGATTGGCGATCGCCAAACAAACAAGCAAAATGCCTATTATCAAGAAAAATTGACGTCGGAAAAGTAGAAGGACAAGTCGATCAAATAAGAAAAATTGAAGAGCTCACTGAAGAATTAAGACTAGAAGAAGCGGCACGAACTTTAGAGGAATTGCTAATACAAGCCGCAACCCCAAAAAAGGACCGAAAGGCAAAAGAATGGTTCGACCAGGAATGCTACGTGCTAAGAAAAGAAGTACTGAAGGCCCTGCATGAACTAAAAACAAACAAAAATAACCTTACCCTCTATCAGGTATACAACGGAAAAAGAAGTGTCTATAAAACGTTTACGCGGGAAAAGAAAATGATATACGGGGAGGAAGAAGGTAAAAGAATAGTAGAAGAGGCAAAAAAGACCCATATCTCGCTCTACGTCCCAAGAAGCAAACACGGACACACTATATAAACATGGAAGAATGGATGTACCACTTTAGCAATATACTCAACAAGGAAGGAATAACAAACATCCCAGAAAATTATCAAAGTAACAATACACTAGCGCCAACAGCATGTACTCCACTGACAACAAATGAAGTCCAAAACATCATCTCAAGCACAAAGGAAAAGAAACTTGCAAGACCAGACAACATATACAGTGAGTACTGTACCCGTAAAAATGTGTACATATCTTTAAGGCGCTTGATATTAAATGAACGAGCATGATTCCTAACCTAGGGAGTGGCTTTATCATTGGAGCTGGTACAGAGAGAGGTATAGTTCAATTTCAGAGATTATTTTGATACATTGAGTTTATTGATCATCAAAAGCAAGTTCATGTCACCTTCGTACAGCAGCGTGGAAGTGTCGTGGCTAGTTGGTATCTCCAAGTCCTGGGATGGTGCTGGACATCGACTGGGCAGGGACCACAACTGCTCGGATGAGGAGTTCTGGAAGGTCTGGAGGTTCTGGAAATGTCTCGACGTTCTGGAAGTCTCGACGTTCTGGAATGTCCCGACGTTCTGGAATGTCTCGAAGATTGGCACATGTTCCTGGGTTCGATTCGAGACGTAATTCACACTTGAATTTCCTGCACGGCACTCCACACATTCAGGACACTGTCTGAACAGATATGACCCTTTAATTATGGTTACTGCACTCTAGATATTAAATCGAAACGTTCTGGAATAATCACTCGAAGAACAAGTACTGGTACAAATGCAAGTTCATAATGCAAGCTCACTATAAGTCAGAATGTTCTAGAGGATTACTGTCACTGCAGTCCTAAATGCATAGTTGGCAATGAACTGAGTAAGTAGCACTCGGAAACTGTCCTGTTGCATTAATAAGCGAAGTGAATAGCCATTAAAGAAATTAATATTTGAAAGAAAAAGTCTGACTTCATAAATTATGGATCACTCAAAATACTGGAAAGTTCTATGCTTTCTGGGAATGCGATATGCGTATTCTGAATTGTCACAGTCTTTAAGAATCAAAACATAAGTCCCTGTGCAGCACTTGGAAAGCATTGCATATTTCACAATTAAACGTAATGTTGAATGTCCCCTAAGTTCAATGTTCCAGAAATTGATTCAAAAATATAAGTTCGAATAAGTTCGAAACGTAAGTTCAATGCGATACACAACACACGTGAAAATTCAATCGTCGTCGAATAAGTAAGTCCTTAGGTGGCACTTCAAAAAAAAATTCCAATGTGCAGAAATAACAAAGTTCCAATGTGCCGAAATGTTAAATTCCCAACACAACACTCGAAGAAAATAAAGTTCCGTGGTGTCGAAATGCTAAAGTCCCAACACGACACTCGAAGAAAATAAAGTTCCGATAACAATGTTCCAGTACGTCACCTTAAGAAAATAATAAAGTCTTATCGCGACACTTGGCGAAAATAACTAAGTTCCAATGAGACGCTTCAGAAAAATAACAGAGTTCTTATATGGCACTTTAAGAAAAAACAAGTCCAATCACGACACACGAAAAAAAAACAAAGTTCCAAAGTGGCAATATGACAAAGTTCCAATACGATGCTCTCAAAAGTAAAGTCCCTTTCAGGCACTTCAAGAATATGATAAAGTTCTGATACAACACTTACAGAAAATACCGAACTTGGATTTCGCAGACTGTCGACTAGAAGTTCGTCGCGCACAACACTTCTCTTGTCACCCGTGTCACAGAGACGGCGGAGTGACAGACACTGAATTCGTAGGTCGGGTGGGCCTCCTTTTATACACGTTCGCATGGAAGTGTCTAGAACTCGGGTACTATCTACCCTTATAACTTCTATAATCCTCGGCGGATTTTCTTGAAATCTTAAGATATGATGTCCATTGTAAAGGCTTTTAAGTTGGCAGTGTCAAAATAGCGATAAATTAGCTCAAAATGTACCTTTGAGGACGAGCTGGATCATTACCATATATGGTAGCGGATAGCTGGCTTACGGCGGCCACGTCACTCGCTGGGTACGTCACTGCGTTCGGCGGGCTGCCTACCTTCCACCTCGCGCGAAGTTCAACAAACATACTTCGGACTTCTGTCGTAGCGGTGATCCCGGTACATGCCCCCCCTCTTAGGGCAAAGAAAATTCGACAAAGATTTTCTTTAGGCTTCTCTCTCGAAGTATGTTTTTAGGCTAGAAGCGTTATATATTCCCTCGGCGGTTCCATGATGTGTGTTCTTGCTTATGCTCTGCATCTCCATACTATGGAATAGGGACGTTTTTTTATAAGTGGAAGTATCCTTGACATCCAAATGATATTTAAAATCTCGGATCTCTCCGGGTTTATCATTGAACACGTCTGGATAAGTTTCGAAGATTTCCTTGACTGAATCTGCAACGTCTTTGTTGGCCACTGGGTCTTCAATCATACTGATTACGGAGCTGACATAGTCTGGACCGTCGTCGTACATCTCATCTATCAGGGGTACATCTTCGACGGGTCCCACTTCTTCGGGATCACCCTCTTCATCTCCGAATGGTGCAGCATCGCTATTTCCACCATCGAATTCTTCTTGCGGGGTATCTATCCCTTGTATCCGACCGTCATCTCCTTCGATCAGCTGTAATTCTACAGGGTCAACGTTATAAAATGTAATGACATTTGCTGTGTAATCAATCACTCCTCCATATTTGATGAGAAAATCCGATCCAACGATAACATTGAATTTCATCTGAGAGATTACTAGAAAAACATGCTCAAATTGAACATGTCCCACGACGAATTCCATAAACGCCTGTAGTTTACATTTAATGCACTTATCTGGAACAATCCCTTTGATTCTAAGTTGGGAAACAGGCATCGCAAGTACATCACGTCTCTCCTTTATGGCTTCTAATGGTCTGGCTGAAATAAGTGAGGCTTGAGCTCCTGAATCTACCAATGACATAACTTTAATATTGCCAACCCTAATGGTGATTACTGGCAGGCTACGTTGGATTCTTGGCCTAGACGGTGTCATGTTTTCATGGAGTAGTTCCGAGTCCTCTACGTGCCAATAATGTACCTGAGTTACGCAGAGCGGCTCTTCCCTTCTTCCATTTTCAGGCAATCGTCTTAAGAAAACATTGGAGTTTTTTTTGCACCCGTTGTGTTAGGGTTCGGGGCAGGCGTTTCGTTTTTCTTACCAGCGGCTTGCTGATACTCTAGCGAGGCGGCTCCTTCTTGATCCTCGCCCTTTCGCTGTTCTTTCAAGTACTCTTGAGTATCTCGCCATCGTCTATTCAATTCATCTCGATAAGAAACCCTATCCTCTACTTGTTGGGCCTCTGTTGGCTTTTTCCATGTTAATCTATTTTGGTATGGCACTTTCCCTCGGTCCGGCCGTCCTTTATACCCTCGATATCGGGTAGGTGTGTTTCATGATGTAGGCCGTTCCTCTGGTACTTCCGGATCTGGACGTCCTTGTGTCACAATGGCGACAGGACTGGTAGTCATTTCTTTAGTCTTACTCCCTTTCGGTAAACATTGAGCGTGGGCTGTGTCCAATCTACGAAGTATCCCATCCATTTGTTCTAAAGATTGTATGTTAGCAGCTACCAAAATCTCCTGAACTTGGGCTGGGAATTGCAACGTGATCGCCTGATCAGCTCTTGCTCAGGCAATGGTGGATCCAAAAATTGCATCTTCTTAAGTTGCCCGATGAAATAATCTGAGTAACGGGATGTGTTTATAGAAGTATTGTACTTCTTAGCATACAACTGCAACTTAATCAAATGTTGCGTCTCTGAATTCCAAAAACGCTTCAATAGGGCTTCCATGAATTCAGAATAAGTGTTAAAGCAAGATTTAAAAGCGGAATACCATGATAGAGCGCGTCCCTCTAGTAACTTGGAAACGACACGAAGCTGTCGATCAGGACTGATTTTATTTTCTTGAAAAAATTCTTCAGTGTTGAGTAAAAATTCCCTAGCGGTGTATTCCTCCTTCCCAGAGAATTTAGCAGGTTTTTCATCGGTCATTCGGATGATAGTGGTAATGTTTGCGTTTTCATTAGTTTTTAATAGACTAGAAGAAAATAAGGGAGTATCCTTCAGTTCTAAATTAGAGACTTTACTACCAAGGGTTTCTATCTGTCCTTGTAGTTCTGTTTTAACATCCTTCACCTGTTGTTTAATAGTATCTTCTACTACCTTAACTTCATCTGGAGATCCTTTTTTTATTCGGATACGTCTCGACATATACGCGTAACCTGAGTGTGTGTAGTATCTAATTGAGATGTAAATTTTTTATCAAACTCTCCCTGTTTACTCTTTATAAGACTGACTTCATTGTTTACTCTTTGAATGTCATTTTTAAGCGTATCTCTAAGGTTCTCCTGAATAGAGGCTATCTTAACCTGGGCTAAAGATAATTGTGAATGTGATTCCTGTAACTGAGTTTTTAAGCCTTCCATCTCTTTAGCAATTGCCTGAGAAGTGGGGAGAATGGCTTTGAAGTCATCTTTAAGAAGAGCTACGACTTGGGTTTTAATTTCTTCTTTCATGACCTCCATGTTACTTTTCAATTGGTCATTGATTTCGGAAAATTTTTCATCTACCCTAGCGTTGGACTCTTTAAATTTTTGTTCAATGCGAACACCAGCCTGAGTAAGCCTTTGTTCTAGGTTGGCATTCGCTTCTACAAACTTCTTATCTACTTCAGCATTAATTTGAACTACTGATTCCCTAAGTTAGACGTTCAAGATTAGAACTAGATTCATTAAGTTGACGTTCAAGATTAGAATTAGACTCATTTAATTGTTCTGTCTGTTCTCTCAAAGACTGTTCAAGGTTAAAACTAGATTCATTAAATCTGCGTTCGAGATTAGAACTAGATTCGTTAAGTTGGTGTTCTACGTTTTCAGTTGCTACTTTCATACTGAGCCTAAGGGCTTCAATCGCTGCCATAATCTCCTCCATTTTATTAAAATATATAACTCTAGTACCAAGTACAGAAATAATGATTGACACACTTCAAAAACATTTTTTTTAAGATTTTCGAAACATGTATTCAGTCAAAAGTTCAAAGTCTTAAGTCCTACTGCCAATGTTTCAACACAAATTAATTAAACCAAGTCTTTGCAAATCACCTCTACCAAATCACTTAAATTATGCACTTATACTTCAGTTAAGTTAGTGTCCACTGAAATTTGCAAACACTTCTATTCTGCTTGAATGTAGTTACCATAGTTTGAGCTGTATGTAAGTCTTTCATGTTAAGCTCCAATGAAATCGGGCCCCTAAAGGTGGGCGCCACGTATACTACCTCCTCTCTGTACCCGTAAAAATGTGTACATATCTTTAAGGCGCTTGATATTAAATGAACGAGCATGATTCTTAACCTAGGGAGTGGCTTTATCATTGGAGCTGGTACAGAGAGAGGTATAGTTCAATTTGAGAGATTATTTTGATAAATTGAGTTTATTGATCATCAAAAGCAAGTTCATATCACCTTCGTACAGCAGCGTGGAAGTGTCGTGGCTAGTTGGTATCTCCAAGTCCTGGGATGGTGCTGGACATCGACTGGGCAGGGACCACACCTGCTCGGATGAGGAGTTCTGGAAGGTCTGGAGGTTCTGGAAATGTCTCGACGTTCTGGAAGTCTCGACGTTCTGAAATGTCCCGACGTTCTGGAATGTCTCGAAGATTGGCACACGTTCCTGGGTTCGATTCGAGACGTAATTCACACTTGAATTTCCTGCACGGCACTCCACACATTCAGGACACTGTCTGAACAGATATGACCCTTTAATTATGGTTACTGCACTCTAGATATTAAATCGAAACGTTCTGGAATAATCACTCGAAGAACAAGTACTGGTACAAATGCAAGTTCATAATGCAAGCTCACTATAAGTCAGAATGTTCTAGAGGATTAATGTCACTGCAGTCCTAAATGCATAGTTGGCAATGAACTGAGTAAGTAGCACTCGGAAACTGTCCTGTTGCATTAATAAGCGAAGTGAATAGCCATTAAAGAAATTAATATTTGAAAGAAAAAGTCTGACTTCATAAATTATGGATCACTCAAAATACTGGAAAGTTCTATGCTTTCTGGGAATGCGATATGCGTATTCTGAACTGTCACAGTCTTTAAGAATCAAAACATAAGTCCCTGTGCAGCACTTGGAAAGCATTGCATATTTCACAATTAAACGTAATGTTGAATGTCCCCTAAGTTCAATGTTCCAGAAATTGATTCAAAAATATAAGTTCGAATAAGTTCGAAACGTAAGTTCAATGCGATACACAACACACGTGAAAATTCAATCGTCGTCGAATAAGTAAGTCCTTAGGTGGCACTTCAAAAAAAATTTCCAATGTGCAGAAATAACAAAGTTCCAATGTGCCGAAATGTTAAATTCCCAACACAACACTCGAAGAAAATAAAGTTCCGTGGTGTCGAAATGTTAAAGTCCCAACACGACACTCGAAGAAAATAAAGTTCCGATGACAATGTTCCAGTACGTCACCTTAAGAAAATAATAAAGTCTTATCGCGACACTTGGCGAAAATAACTAAGTTCCAATGAGACGCTTCAGAGTTCTTATATGGCACTTTAAGAAAAAACAAAGTCCAATCACGACACACGAAAAAAAAGTTCCAATGTGGCAATATGACTAAGTTCCAATACGATGCTCTCAAAAGTAAAGTCCCATTCAGGCACTTCAAGAATATGATAAAGTTCTGATACAACACTTACAGAAAATACCGAACTTGGATTTCGCAGACTGTCGACTAGAAGTTCGTCGCGCACAACACTTCTCTTGTCACCCGTGTCACAGAGACGGCGGAGTGACAGACACTGAATTCGTAGGTCGGGTGGGCCTCCTTTTATACACGTTCGCATGGAAGTGTCTAGAACTCGGGTACTATCTAGTTTAGTTTAGTTTATTGCCTTTCTTATATGGCGGGGCTCAGGCTATGAAGCCTGCTATTATGCCAAACCACCCTTATAACTTCTATAATCCTCGGCGGATTTTCTTGAAATCTTAAGATATGATGTCCATTGTAAAGGCTTTTAAGTTGGCAGTGTCAAAATAGCGATAAATTAGCTCAAAATGTACCTTTGAGGACGAGCTGGATCATTACCATATATGGTAGCGGATAGCTGGCTTACGGCGGCCACGTCACTCGCTGGGTACGTCACTGCGTTCGGCGGGCTGCCTACCTTCCACCTCGCGCGAAGTTCAACAAACATACTTCGGACTTGTGTCGTAGCGGTGTTCCCGGTACAGTACATAAAAGACACTGCTCATCTCCTACTGCCTACATGGACAAACTTATACAATAAATGCATTGAGACGGCCTCAATACCGGAGAGATGGAGACATTCAACTATTAAAGTACTCTATAAAGGAAATGGTGACCCATATGACACAAACACATACAGAGGCATCGCTCTGGAGAACATACCGTTCAAGATATTCACAAAAGCAATCGTGGCGAGAGTCAGAGAAGAAATAGATGAGTATCTAGCGGAAAATCAATTCGGATTCAGGAAAGGAAGATCAGCTATTAACACCATACAATTACTACTCAATAACATATGGGAAGTCCTTGAAAAAAGAGAAAAGTTTTACTTAGTGTTTATAGACTTCACAAAAGCATTCGACCTCACAAATAGAGAACTTGTGACCCAGAAGCTGGAAGAAGCCCTGAACAGAAACAATGTGTGGACTAAAACCATAAAAATGGTACTACAATGGAACAAAATAAGAATATCTGACAATATCTCTCTCTCAGAATCGATACTTCATACGAACAGGGTATTACAGGGTGATCCAATTAGCCCGTTACTTTTCATCCTGGCAGCAGAAATAATGAGAATAACCCATAAGGAAGACGTAGTATCGTACGCCTACGCCGATGATATAGTGATCGGATCAAGAGACATCACGAAACTACAAAAAATGATAAAAGATATGGAGGAATGGTGCTACGAACATAAGTTTGAAATAATTTCAATTATTATTACATCAAAAACAAAAATTATGGTATTTAGGCAAGGAGGAAAGATCCCAGCAATGGCAGAAATCTTCATAAAGATCAGAAAGTAGCCATAGTAAACGACGTCAAGTACCTTGGCATTACTCTGCAAAAGAGTGCCAAATGCTTTACAAAACTTGTAACAGAGAAAGCAATACAGGCGGTACGGGCGACGCACGAAATCAACTACATAAGATCACTCGGCCTAGAGACACACCAGTAATACTCTCAGCATTCCAGTCACAGTTTTGGAACTGTTCTCCTCTCACACATCCGTGTTTGAACAAGGTACAAACGCTGGTGGTGCATAACCTCTCTCAATAGGTGCTCAACAGGCTGCAGTGTTCGCAAGTTTTGTTGCTCGGAGAGAGCGTGTACACCGCTGTCATCCCTCCTCTGGGACCATCGTGTAGGGCATTTGGCAGCGTTCACTTATGTTCTGCGGTGATTGCCGTAATATTTCTGTACTTATCTACGACTAAACACTTCGAGGTACAGTCATGCACCTCGTGTTCCGAGCCATTAACGAGGTGGATATATGCCAACACTTGAGAGTAATGTATACTCCTGCGTGACGGTACAAGCTACAGGAATATAAGAACATCTGACATCCACTCTGAATGTTCATAAGCGAAAATAAAATCTCTTTTTATTTCAGAGGAGGCTTGTCTAGATTACCTCGCATTTATATCGTAGGCCCAGAAGACTATTAAATAGAGTGTGCTTCGAAACACTGAGCCTGCGCAGTCAACACATCAACGCTCCACTGTTTCGAAGCAGTGAGATTACTTCGTGTGTCTTGTCGCGTGAACACGAACCCAGACACGTCAGCTACACGATGCTTCGGAACAGTGACGGAGCTTTGTTTATCCCCTCGCCTCAATTGTACATTTGGTCATTAAATATTTCACGAACCTCATATTTTATCTGTACCAGAACGTCGAACATTTTAGTCATTGAATTGGACTTAGCTGTGCAGTGTCGTTCATGATCCTCCACGCCATCGCGAAGCACTGTTTCTCTTGCAATCCGAGACGGAAGTACGCCGTGTGTCGACACACTGCTTCCAAGAAATGCGCAGTGCCGTATGAATGTTTCGAAACGTTCAGCAGTGACAGTTAGGCCATGTCTGTTATTAAAACAGTGTTCAAGGCACAAGAGGCGGAATGATTCAGGCTTATCCCATTGTACGTAAGATAGATATATTCACAATATAAATCTAACAATGATTCATCTTCTTCTTCTTCTTATACAATATCATCGTCGTATGTCGGCTGCCATCGGGGCGGTCTGACTCTCAGCAAGTAGGAATGGGGTGGGGTACCGAGTTCATATCATTCTCGTACAGTCCGTAGCCAAGATTTTCTCCTTCTTCTCCAACACCTCTTTCCTTAGAGAGTATCTTTAAGGCAAACTGAAGGAGGTCATTTATTTCTTTGTGTCATTCGCATAATACAGTAAAAATTACAAGAAAGATGATACATATTACAGTGGTGCTACCTAGTGCCAGATACGAGTACTAGTATCAGGTGGATGTTCTTCTTTACGTTGTCCCAATTCGTAGCCTGTTTAAAGACTTCCACATCGTCCAGCACTCTTCGTAGTCACGGAGCAACTTCTAATCAACTTTCACAAGTTCCAGGTGATATGGATGAGCAGCCTTGCCTGATCATGTCAAAGCATTGTGAGAGAGGACTTTTGCCTTGGTATTGGCGCATTGATACTTGCAAAGAGTGAGCTCGGATACTGAGGCGTATCGCTGTGTTGCATATTTTTTCCCAATCACTTCATCTGCAACTTTCAAGATGCTTCTTTATTCCCCACGTGAAAAGCATGTGCCTGGGTTGTTGATGGATTTGTTTTGAAATTATAATTATTTAAACGTACAAGACACTACACTAACAACGACATGACCAAAGTACTCTACTTTGTGATATTGCACGTGAGTAATGTAGCCCCACATCTCAGGCCTACATACACAATACCGAAGTAAACATGGGCGGAGCAAATGAAGTCCCTGTAACAGAGGATTTAAATCATACTCTTGAAAGCAGTCCTTGGGACCTAGTTGCAACAGGACTGATCACGCTGTGATCAAGTATACAGGTGAGAGACTTCAGGCACTGTACATGCTCCAGTGGTGTGCCAGATACCGTCAAGTTAATAGGTTGAATGACATGTTTACTTACGGTCACTATTTTTCGTGTTTAAACGCAGAACCGTGTTTGACCACACAGATTGCTAATATCTGTGGATTTTCAGCACTTATTGCAAATAGAAAAGTATCATATGCATATTGCAGATTATTTATTACGATTCAATTAACAATGATGATATCCTGTTTTCTTTGCAGTGCTTCAGAAGAAAACCCTTTCAGAGTAGATTTTGAAGAGGAGTTGAATTATAACAGAGCCTTGCCTCATCCCTTGCTTTATTTCGATAGCACAGGTGTTGGTGTTATCAAACTTAACAGATGTGTACTGATTTTAATACAGGTTGGCAACGGTTAGTATGTCTTTTCTATCCAGACCAATATCATATAGTTTAGTCAATTTATTAGGTAACCAAAAAGTCTCGGGACAACTGGAAATAAAGCGAAACGAAGATGAATCAGTCTCTTCAGCAAGCAAACTTGCTGTTTTTCATGAACGTAGATACCTTAATCATGACCAAGGGTTTCTAGTTTAATGTGTAATCTGAGCCAGAATAATATATTCTTCATTTCGTAATTCCCACAAATTTCCTATTTGCGATGTAAAATAAATGTATGTATGTACATTCCGTCGCCGGAACTCCAACCTCAGCCAGCTCAGCGACAATGATACTAGGCTATCATGCCCCCTGATCTTAATCCTCAGGTTAAGTCAGCAATAACCTTATTGGAGTAACGTCTGCTTTGGTCGAAATGGGCCTGTAGTTCGCACTGGAAGGTCCACTGACAGGCAACCCTAGCAAAGGAAATGTGGTGCTACAGGCAAGAGACCAAGATAATATAGATTTTTGGGTAAATGTGCTGTAAGGAAGATATTGTAGGATGTCCTAGGTGATGCAGGTAATCACTTCACCACTGCCCGCTCCTTAGGTTCGAGAGCTTACTGAACCCTTTAAGATTGTCGTTTAATCTTTCACGGCCGGTGTCTTCGCTGTATGCCGTAGTCGAATTGTGTTAGTAGCTGCCAATGTTTCGCTGAAAACTCAAAGCGGCATTCTCAGATATCCGCTCTGTAGGAAGTTCTGCAATGTACTGAAGGTGTGGCATCCAATACATGAAAGATAACCCGAAGTGGCAAGAAATTTCTCTGAATAGGAAACATAAAACTCTTTGTTGATGTAGCTCCGAAGACGCAGCAGATGGAAACTGGCATGAAAGTGAGGATCTGGCAAAGCTTGGGACCGACGTGTGGATTGGACGTGTTTCTACATGCCGGACTCATCATACCCCGCCTGTCTGTTATGTACAACAGAGGAAGGATTGTTTACAACTCCGCCATGTGTAGATATTTCAAACTGCACTCAACATATAACAGCCACTATAGTGATTACCTTCCTCATGACGAAACTACAATGTGTGTAACAATTAGCCAAGTATACTCCAACTTTTCGTGATGTGATAATGATGATTATTATTGTTGTTTGAACGAGCCTAGCATCCAGGTCATCGGCCCTTAATGGTACGAAATGTAATAACAATTTTAAAGTCCAAAAATTCATCCACCGACCACAATACAAATCTTGATTATGAATAATGAAAGGATGAATATGAATGTAAAATTATCAGCAGATCCAACTCACAGAATTAAAATTTACAAATAATTCCAAATCAATCCGTCGACTAGAATTAGAAATCACGACGATGAGCAATGATAATGAACTTAAAACAATCAGCGGATCCGATCCGCACCAACCCACCTTCCCAGAAGCTAACATACAACAATGGTATCTACTGACCAAGGGGCTGCTTCCAACATACAAACCTGAATCCATGATGCTTTTTGTCCAAAGGGGTCCAAAATTCAACGACACATCATAAAGGTTCGTATCGCTAATAAAGCAGAACCATGGTATTTCTCATGTAGCGGTACTAATCGCAAGTAACGTAGACACACGGTGTTCATCATATTTCAGCACTACTCACAGGTAAAACACTACGCACAGGTAATGCAGACCTATGGTGTTCCTTATGTAAAGGCGCCACTCACAGGCAACGCAAAACCATAGTGTTCCTAACATAGTAGGTACTAATCACAGGGGCCCGTACTATTCAATGGTTTTCCTCACATAGTGGGTACTAATCACAGGTAAACACCAGGCCAGTGGTGTTCCTTGGAACGCAAACCCATGGTGTTCGTCACATATTAATACAAATCTAAGGGAGCCGTACTATCCCGTTGTGTTCCCCACGTAGTGGGTACTAATGATATTTAAACCCCAGACTCGTGGTGTTCCTCAGAACGCAAACCCATTGTGTTCCTCACATAGTTGTAAAAACCTCAGGGACCCGCACTCTCCCGTGCTGTTCCTCACATAGTGGTACTAATGACAGGTAAACCCCAGACCCATGATGTTCCTCACATAGTGGGTACTAATGACTGGTAAACCCCAGACCCATGATGTTCCTCACATAGTGGGTTCTAATCACAGGTAAACAACAGACATGGTGGTGTTCCTCACATAGTGGGTACTAATGATGGTAAATCCCACACCCCTGGTGTTCCCCGGATTTCGTCACGTAGTTGTACAAATCTCAGTGACCCGTACTATGCCGTGGTGTTCCTCACATACCTGTACTAATCTCAGGGAGTTGTACTATCCCATGGTGTTCCTCGGAACTCAGACCCGTGGTGCCCTACCGAATCCGGGTATAGTGGTGGACACTTTACACGGGTACTCTAAACCCATAGTGATCCTCCAACAGACTCATGATATTCCTCACTTTGTGGCACTAATCATAAGAATGATGGAACTAAACACAGGTAATTTGGTTCAAAATTCAGCATATCTTGGACTCGTCAGTTGTAGAGCTGTGATGGTAGTAAATTCACTGAGTCATCACTTCTTGCTGCGTCAGTACCCGATGTCATTGATCCCTAGTAGTGTACCTAAGCGGATTCTGACCCCAAGGTCAGTGACGACCCCTAGTATAGTAGTAGGGCTAGGCCGATTTTTTGATTTTGCATAAGCGAGCCAGCCTAACCTCACAGCCGCCATCTTGAGGGGCGTAACCTCACATTAACGGCTAGTTGCCCTTCTCTACGCCTGGGAAAGCAAGCCTAACCTCACATCCGGCATCTTAAAAGGGGGCTATCCCTAGATGCCCTTCCCGACGCCAATTGCACAAGATGGCGGCTATACACAGCACCTTATGAGATGGTCTATGGGCGCTTGCGCAAGATGGCGGCTATATATGGGCTCTTATGAGACGTCCTAGGGACGAGTGCGGAAGATGGCGGCTATCTAATTCTACAAGATGGCGACTATATGGCTTCTTATTGGATGGCCTAGGAGCGCTTGTGTAATATGGCTGCTATACATAGGCTGTTATGTGATTCCTTAGGGACGCTTGCGCAAGATGGCGGCTATACACAGGCTTAAATCATGGAAGCCAGCTTAGAGGCTACTGCACAATATGGTGGCTATACACAGGCTCTTTTGAGGCTAACTCCTAGAGCGTGGGTCAGAGGTTACTGTGCAAGATGGCGGCTGATCTTAGGAGACGCCTTAAGGGTGCCTGCGCAAGATGGCTGTTATACACAGGCTCTTATGGAGAAAGCTAGCCCAGGGGGCTACTGCACAAGAGGACGGATATAAATAGGCTCTGATGGTCTCTTCCTCCTCCGAAGGGACACAGCCGCCTTCCTCCTCCTCCTCATCCGTATAACAAAACGGCAAAAGGGCACCTCTAAGTAGCAAAAGGGCAAATGGGCAAAAAGGAAACTTCCTACTGACAAAAGGGCAAGAGTGCTGCTCTTCCTGGCAAAAGAGATAAAGGGCTCCTCCTTATCCGTTTAGCGAAAGGTCACCTCCTCCTAGAGAAACGGCAAAAGGGCTTTTCTTCTGGGCAAAATTGCAAAAGGGCTCCTCTTTATCTGTATGGAAAAAGAGCTCTACCACTTCGCAAAAGGGCTCATTACAAACAAATACACTTACGTTATGTAGCGTTGTCCTCGTCGCATAAGTTTTTGGATTGAGGAGAAGTGGTAGGAGGAGGAGGCGGTAAGGAGAATAAATAATTTTTCAGCATGCAAAAATATTGTGGAATAAGCAAATGCTGTATCCGACAAGACAAAACAGATTCAATCTAGTTACGGAATGCAATTGTAAAAATATAGAATTGACATGCTGTATGTCTTTATCCGACAAGAAAAAAATGTTGACTATTAAACAGAAATCTTTTATCGCTACTGTGCTATATGTTTCTATTTGTCAAGACAAGTTACACTAGAATTGATTGTAGAAAAAGACGAGACATATTTACAATTAGTGTTTAGAACAGAGAAACATATAACTCAAAACATTATGAGATTAATCTCTCTGTTGAAACAAACGCACTTCTATGCAATCAGCGCGTACACATAGAATTGCAAATGTTGTATATCTCCATCTGACATACTTCTTCTTAATCACTGCAGATAAAATGATTTTACTACTTTGTAAGGGATATTTAGCGCGCACAAGCTATGTGATACTACGAATCGAACTCCCAGCTACATAGTAGGAGGGTATCTACATTTACATCACATGTTTAGAACACACCATGTTTAAAATCGTTCTACGAAATATAGAATTAAACGTTGCATTTCTCTTAAAACAATAATCGCTACTACTACCATTAACATTACAGTTTGAACCGACTCTCTTACGACCCGGAGGCTAACAATTCGCCAACTGTACAGTTTAAAGTTGATTACTGCTAGGATATAAGTTCTATTATTTTCATGGTGAGAAAAGGGGAAACTACGGAAACGCATCATCAGAGTGCGGTTCGAACCTGCCCGCTCCAAGCTGATAGCTACATGCAGTAGCATGTGAATAAACGGTAACACAATAATCACTGCCTACTAGTACTCTGCATCGTAAAACTACACACGCATAAACAAGATACATCCAGTTTTAGAAGGCGTTGACGTGTAAATTATTAGCACTGCAAGTAGAAACGTACACACTTACCTGAAATTAATAATACTTACATAGTGAAATGGGAAAGAACAGATCTGCATTCAACACACAGACCATTCAAAGTAAATATTTGCATGCTGCGAGCTGGCTGACTCGCAACCGGAAATAAGCGATAAATTACTAATGAAACAGTAGTGTGCGTCAACTGTATGTTATGGCTCACAGAGGAACATTGTACAGAGTTAAGATTACGTGGATTTTAAATTGCCCGTCACCACATGCATTAGGTGGCAACAGTGAAATTTAGCCCAGTCAAGATGGAAGCAGTGAGGTTTGTGATGGCCTGCTGTTTAAAATTCCGTGCCCACGTGGTTAAAGTTGGCAGCTGTCATCTAGGCAAGTGTCAAAATTACGTGGATTTTAAATTCCGCACCATGACGTGCATAAGGTGGCAACAGTGAGGTTAGCGATGCTCTATTGTCCTTAAAAGTGAGGTTAGGGTCCGTCAAGGTGACAGCTGTCAAAAAAGCACGTGTCTTTGTTTATAAACAAGAGCATGTGGTCGTGGCGGTACGGTCACGTGGTATGCTGCGTCAGCACGCGAAGTTTAAAATCCACGCCTACCTGGTTCGAACTCGTCTAAAAGCACACAGATTTTAAATTTCGCGCCTACGTCGTTAAGAGCAGCACAAATAATAGCTAAGTTTAAAAATCTTGTGAACATAGCAGCGGTAAGAATAGCAATGTTTTAAAGCGTGTACACATCACGTATCGATTATGCATGCTTCGACTATCGTACTAAACTTCTTCCGCTAGAGTGTACAACGATCGCATGTGTGTGCTGCTATCTTAGCATGCCCTATGTGAACTAAATTAAAGAAAAAAGAATAGCTATGATTAAAAATCTCGTGAATATAGCAGCAGTAAGAATAGCGATGTTTAAAAACGTGTACACATGACCTATCGAGTATGCAGGCATCGACTATCGTACTAAACTTCTTCCGCTAGAGTGTACAACAATAACATGTGTGGGTGATGCTATCTTAGCATGACCTATGTTCACATATGTGACATTTCTCTATGGAAATGGCTTCTATCAGCCTCATTTCCCAATAACTTATATATCTCTAGTAATGTCCAGTAGAGGGCAGCACCCTCAGTGGTAAAACTGGGAGATCGTTCATTTTACGACAGCGGCAACGTTTTTCTCTTTGAAGCTCATCTTGTCGTTGTGTATGTGGCAGATAATAACAATGGAAGCCACGATGATCGAGGTGGCGTTTTGTATCATAAATATTCATTTAACATCTTCAAGCTTGGGACATACATGAATTTTTCTTTCAATTTAAACAATTGATAATTACAGGTATGTTGGTTTGTTTTAAATCTTTGGTTTTGCTTACTAACACAGTTGGTTGACATACATCTTTTCCGCTCCGTTGTATGATATGGTTTGTGTGGGTGTGACTGTTTTGTGATCTTGTGATGTTGACAAATGGGTCTCTGTATGGCTACGTTTTGGTGCACTGCGTGCTTTTATAATTCGTCATCCCAATAATAAGCCCTTCGTCTCGACTCGAATCTACATTCAGGTCGCACGAGGCGCGTCATACTGATGGATTTGAATAAAGTATTCAACCAACCTGGCCGTAAAATTAATTGCACGGTGCACGCTAATGCTTGAAATATGTGAGACCTATTGGTGATGACGGTGTGGGTCAAAATTTATGAATTTATATGACTGTGTTATCTGAACGACCGTTCGCATTTTTATTTCCCGATACCCTCATGTTGTGTGTGAATACTAGATGTGTGTGTGTGTAAATGAGTGAGGGGAGAGAAAAGGTGGTGTGTCGGTCGACCTGATTTATTGCTTTATTTGTATCTGTGCCCTAATTTGTTCTCGGTACAGATTTGGTAATTTATTTTTCGTCCCGTGGCGTGTGCTCGCCCAAGTGGCCGCCATGTTTGTTGCGTGTATTCTGATTTGCGCATGCCTGTAGTATTCTTTGATCCATCATCTTTGGTTTGGTCCATCGACGTTTCTCTTAGTCTCGTACCGATATCTGCATTCCTTTTATCTGCCTTTTGTTCTCCGTGATGGGCGGATTGTTGACGAGCTATTGATATTGTTGATTGCATAACGGTGTAAGTAAAGACGTGTTATGAATGGAAACGCTTCCCGTTAAAGGGGCGACCTAAATTAAGATGTGAGAATGGTAATTACGCTGCCCTATGATGTAAGCAAGGTGTTGCTGGAAGGCGCTGAGCTTATTAATATGTGTGACTGAGTATTGAAATAGGTGTAATCTTGCGCTCACGCCTTGATATGGAGTTATTCATTTCTGAAAGGTACGTTCTTGTTAATAACCACTACATTCTTTTTATTTTCAATTATGGGTTCTATTCTTGCTTAGTATTTGATTTCAATCTTATTAGTAAACCCTGAATTTAATTCATTCTATTTTTTATTGCTGGTAGTTGTAGTTACACCACTTGTTCACAGACAACGAGGGTCATTTCCAACTCAGGGCTAAGTTTCGGCCTTACCTAGCCGGGTTGCACGCCTAAATTATTCCCGATGTATGTGTTACTTTCGGTGTTATACACTGACTGACAGTGACAATGCAACACCAACGAGGAGTGGTTCGAAGGGGATGAAAGTTGGGGAAAAACAGAGTCGGCACGGAAGAATAATTGATGTTTATTTCAAACCGATATGCAGGTTACACAATGCGCACGGCATCGACTCAGTAGGATGTAGGACCACCGCGAGCGGCGATGCACGCAGAAACACGTCGAAATACAGAGTCAATAAGAGTGCGGATGGTGTCCTGAGGGATGGTTCTCCGTTCTCTGTCAACCATTTGCCACAGTTGGTCGTCCGTACGAGGCTGGGGCAAAGTTTGCAAACGGCGTCCAATGGGATCCCACACGTGTTCGATTGGTGAGAGATCCAGAGAGTACGCTGGCCACGGAAGCATCTGTACACCTCGTAGAGCCTGTTGGGAGATGCGAGCAGTGTGTGGGCGGGCATTATCCTGTTGAAACAGAGCATTGGGCAGCCCCTGAAGGTACGGGAGTGCCACCGGCCGCAGCACATGCTGCACGTAGTGGTGGGCATTTAACGTGCCTTGAATACGCACTAGAGGTGACGTGGAATCATACGTAATAGCGCCCCAAACCATGATGCCGCGTTGTCTAGCGGTAGGGCGCTCCACAGTTACTGCCGGATTTGACCTGTCTCCACGCCGACGCCACACTCGTCTGCGGTGACTATCACTGACAGAACAGAAGCGTGACTCATCGGAGAACACGACGTTCCGCCATTCCCTCATCCACGTCGCTCTAGCCCGGCACCATGCCAGGCGTGCACGTCTATTCTGTGGAGTCAATGGTAGTCTTCTGAGCGGACGCCGGGAGTACAGGCCTCCTTCAACCAATCGACGGGAAATTGTTCTGGTCGATATTGGAACAGCCAGGGTGTCTTGCACATGCTGAAGAATGGCGGTTGAAGTGGCGTGCGGGGCTGCCACCGCTTGGCGGCGGATGCGCCGATCCTCGCGTGCTGACGTCACTCGGGCTGCGCCTGGACCCCTCGCACGTGCCACATGTCCCTGCGCCAACCATCTTCGCCACAGGCGCTGCACCGTGGACACATCCCTATGGGTATCGGCTGCGATTTGACGAAGCGACCAACCTGCCCTTCTCAGCCCGATCACCATACCCCTCGTAAAGTCGTCTTTCTGCTGGAAATGCCTCCGTTGACGGCGGACTGGCATTTTTAGCTATACACGTGTCCCGTGGCACACGACAACACGTTCTACAATGACTGTCGGCTGAGAAATCACGGTACGAAGTGGGCCATTCGCCAATGCCGTGTCCCATTTACCGTTCGCTACGTGCGCAGCACAGCGGCGCATTTCACATCATGAGCATACCTCAGTGACGTCAGTCTACCCTGCAATTGGCATGACGTTCTGACCACTCCTTCTTGGTGTTGCATTTGCTCTGTCAGTCAGTGTATTATCGTATTGATTTTTTGGGGGGATAGTAGGCGGTGGCTGGCTAACCTATGTGCACTAACTTAACGACGTAGGCGCGAAATTAGAAATCTACGTGCTTTTTGACGAGTTTTAACCACGTAGGCGAGGATTGTAAACTTCGGGTTCTGATGTAGCATGCCACATGACCGTGACGTCACGACCACGTGCTCTTGTTTGTAAACAAAGCCACGTGCTTCTTTGACAGCTGTCACCTTGACGGACACTAACCACAATTTTGAGGACAATAGAGCATAGCTAACCCCATTGCTGCCATCTTCACGACGCTAAATCTCATAGCTGCCACCTTGTGCACGTCGTGGCGCGGAATTTAATATCCACGCACTTATTAACACCTGTCAGCTGCCATTTTTAACCACGTTGGCGAGGAATTTTAAACAACAGAGCATCGCTAACTTCACTGTTGCCATCTTGACAGGGTTAAACCTCACTGTTGCCACCTTGGTTATACGATCTTTTTATTAGTTTACTGTTAATCGCTAAGCTGTTTGCATCATCGAAGTAGAGAGTAACAAGTGTCTAGTAGATTTAAAGAAGAATTTGTTATCAGAAGGTAATGTTCGTCATGGAAAAACCTGTTTCGAGGTATATTTGCAAAGAGTGTGAAAAAGCATTTTCCCGAAGCTATCACAAGAGACATCATGAGATATCATGTAGGACAACTTTTCAGTGCAAGCATTTCAGAAGAGAGTTCAAGAACGCATGCAAGGCTCAACGTCACGAAGCCGCGTGTAAAGTACCTTCATCGAGAAGGAAATACAAAGAGCTCAACCGTAGTCAAGCAAACACTCATTTATTTTTAAAAAGTGCACCTCTACGAGAGATTTTTAATTCTTCCTTGTTGTCTAGGCCTGGTAAAAGTTCTACTAAGTACGCACTTCAAGATACAGAGAGGCAAGATCATGACTATGATAGTGAGGATCATGATGTTGATCAAAACAGTAGTTAAGGAAAAGTAGAAGAAGAAGGAAAGAAGGTCTCAATATTTCATTGCCATTAGAGCTTGATATATTTACTTCATTTTCTAAGCCTACTACACGTTTTGTCGCCGTGCAAACATCTCAAGAAGAGATGGATGATGAAGTAGAAGAAAATTTCAACGCTTCATTGCTACCGAAACAAGTTATGTTTGTACCTAGAAACGCTACTGCTAAAGCACGTATTACATCAATACAAGTCCCTACACATCAACTGTCGGCATATCGGTTCAAAGTTCACATCAAGCCTCTGTTACCATATGTAGACATGATACACTGTAAAGACCCCAACGTACTCATAAATCGTTTGCAGCTGCTAAGAGCCTATCAAGATGCTGGTTACACAGAGTATGAAGCAGATATTTTAGAATTAGAACAAGAATTACATCGTGTAGGTATTATTGAGTAATAGCTCTATCTCGATAGTACAACAGCCTAAACACCTTCCTACATTCCCAGCGCTTACCCTCACCTAAGTCATCCTTCAGATGTATATAGTTGTTCGAGTAGCTATATTCGTATAGATTATTTTCAAACATTCTCCCTTAGAGTGTTAACTCCGCTTCTAGATGTAGAGCCGGTCTCAAGCTCGGAAAAAACAAGAGAGGCACCTTAGCTCATTAGCCCTTTATCGCTCCTTGTAAACAAAGTTTCAATCCTATAATTTTTCATTATGTTAAAACGGGGTTTGAATCCATAATTTTTCTCCTTAACACAATATGATGCAGGACAAAGGTATCCCCTCCCAAGTAGTAAAATATTTCATCTGCACAGTAGTATGATTTTCTTATCCTGTTACTGTAACTGAACAGATTTTTTCTGTTGCATCGGTTCGAATCCCACAAAATCCATCTCCTTAGGACAAAGGTATCGCCTGCTATGTAGTAATCATTTTATCTGCAGTGATCAAGAAGAAGTATGTTGGCTGGAGATATAGAACGTTTGCAATTCTATGTGTGCGCGCTGATTGCATAAGAGTGTGATAGTATAAACATAGAGATTAATCTTATAATGTTTTGCGCTATACGTTTTTCAGTTCTGAACACTGATGGCCAACATGCTTCGTCTTGTTCTACAATCAATTCTAGTGTGTGCTAATTGTAACTTGCCCTGACGAATAGAAACATAGAGCACAATAGCAATAAAAGTTCTCTGTTTAATAGTCAACAGGGTTTTCTCTTGTAGGATAAAGACATACAGCATGTCAATATCATACTTTTACAATTGCATTCTGTAACAAGATTGAACCTGTTTTGTCTTGTCGGATACAGCATTTGCTTATCCTACAATATTTTTGAATTAAAAAAGTATTACCTTCTCCTTACCGCATCCGCGTCCTACCGCTTTCGCCTAAATCGAAAACATTATGCGACGAGGACAACGCCACATAACGTAAGTGTATTTGTTTGTAAGGTACCGTTTAATTGAAGAAAGCATCTGTCTGTAAGAGGAGGGATGGAGCTAACCTCAGTAACTGTAAGAAAGAGTCCTTTTGCCCTTTTTCCCTTTTGCCAGGAGGAGGAGCCCTTTTGCGAGGAAGAGGAGCCCTTTAGCCCTTTTGCAAGGAAGAGCTCTTTTGCCATACAGATAAAGAAGAGCCCTTTTGCCCTTTTGCCCTTTTGCCCTATAGATGAGGAGGAAGTGTTCCTTTTGCCCATTTTCCCTACTTCTAGGAGGAGGTGCCTTTTTCCCTTTCGCTATACGGATGAGGAGAACGAGGAGGAGGGTGGCTGTGTCCCTTCGGAGGAGGAAGAGGCTATAAGGGTCTACGTATAGTCACCATCTTGTGCAGTAGCCCGCTGGGCTAGCTTTTTCCATAAGAGCCTGTGTATAGCAGCCAACTTGTGCAATTAGATAGCCGTCATATTGCAGAGTAGCCTCTAAGCTAGCTTTCTCCATATGAGCCTGTTTATAGCTGCCATCTTGCGCAATAGTCCATGGCCATCATCTTTCTCCATAAGAGCTCATGTGTAGTCACCATCTTGTGCAATCGCCTATAGCCGTCTCATAAGAGCCTATGTATAGCCGCCATCTTGCGCAAGGGCCCTTAAGCCGTCTTATAAGAGTCTATGTATAGCCGCAATCTTGCGCAAGCGCCCTTAAGCCTTCTCATAACAGCGTATATATAGCAGCCATCTTGTGCAATTAGAGAGACGCCATCTTGCGCAAGCGTCCTTAAGCCGTTCCATAAGAGCCTATGTATAGCAGCCATCTTGTGCAATTAGATAGCCACCACCTTGTGCAAGCGCCCTTGGCCGTCTCGTAAGAGCCCATTTATAGCCGCCCTCATGCTCAAGCGTCTCTAAGGCGTCTCATAAGATCCCATGTATAACAACCATCTTGCGCAAGCACCCCTAGGCCGTCTCATAAGGAGTTATGTAGAGTCGAGATCTTGTAGAATTAGATAGCCGCCACCTTGCGCAAGCGTCCCTAGGCCATCTCATAAGAGCCTATGTATAGCGGCCATCTTGCGCAAGCATCCCCAGGCCGTCTCATTACAAGCTATGTATAGTCACCATCATATGCAATTCGATAGCCGCTATCTTGGCAAGCACCCTTAGGGCGTCTCATAAGAGCCTATGTATAGCAGCCATCTTGCGGAAGCGCCCGTAAGCCGTCTCATAAGAGCAGCCGCCATCTTACGCATTTGGCGTCGGGAAGGGCATATTGCCGCAAAACTATGGATAGCCCCCTTCAATATGGCGGGTGTGAGGTTAGGCTTGCTCTCTTAGGCGTCGGGAAGGATAACCAGCCATTAATGTGAAGTTACCCCTTCAAGATGGCGACTGTGAGGTTAGGCTCGCTCTCTTACGTAAAATCCGCAAATCGGCCTAGCCCTACTACTATACTAGTGGTCAATGACCTCGGGTCAGAACCCGCCTAGGTACACTACGGTCAATGACCTCGCGTGCTGACGCAGCAAAATATGATGATTCGACGAATTTAGAACTATCACAGCTCTACTACTCTCGTCCCCCACCCACAGACGTTTGGTCCGCGGAAGATATTTTATTTCGCTCGAGTCGGCCGGCAAACCGGGTAGGACCTCCTATCCGCCACTTGGTACGCGCCATGTGGGAATTATCACGACAGCGTAGTAGGTTCGTGGTTAGTATGCTGTAATCTGATGTCGCCTATACCTCCTGGCTTACCGCTCTTACAAATGTTAACTGATGCCATCCAGAAAATCCGCATAAAATGACTAGATATTAATTCTTCTGACCTTAAAATGTTGATGTCTGATGATGAGGTTTACCATTTTCCAGGAGCTGGCGGGCAATCTGTTCAGCTGTTACATTCGCATGGCGCTCTCTAGCTGTTGGCTCACAACTAAGGCGCTTATGAATCCTCCAGACTTTCTGGCTACTCTTCCTTAGATCAGTCTCCTCCATCCCTCCTGTTATTCGATATCGCTTTTAAGAGATCTTCCTCAGTTTGGACAGTATGGGAGCTCAAAGGATCATTGCCAAAGGGATCAGGATAGTTTTTCAATATTTCCCTAGTTTCTGTATTTGGTGTGCAGCCTCAGGGAATTGAGATACGAGAACAGTGCTTCACGTTACTTACTCAATAATCATATGATTCAGGAAAATGCCCTATATTCAGAATGTTCTCGTCCAGTGAAATGGTATATTTCTCCCAATCAACCTTCTTAAAATGATATCGTCTTGGAAAAGAAACTCAGGTTCTAACGATTTAAAGACAAGACATATAGAACTTACACTAGGCCACAGAACTAGCTGCAAATAGAAGTTTGCGGTGGCGTTTGGTAAATTTCACAGAAGGTTGCCGACTGAACGCTGAAAGGAATTACATTCTGTAATGAAGATATATGTATGAAAAGGAACTGTCTGCAGTCAGATTGCAGCATATATCTGGCATATAACAGGACGATGAGGGACTGCTGCCCCACTGATTTAACTGATAACCGACATGTCTCAGATACTGTAAGTTAATATCTGGATTATATCCGTGACTCCATCTCGCACAGTTGAATGATGTTTGATACTATGCAGTAGAAGTAGATAACACGAACCTGCCCATTCTACCTCAGCCTCTGTGCCTTTGTCGGTACCTGAACAGCCCCATGTTGTATTATGATTGTTGAAATCACCAATCACAAATTTCACATACTGATGCTGGAAGGCTCCACAAATATAAATACGGTACCTGGTGGCTTATAAATGAGTTCTACTGTGAGAGTTTCAATGACATCACGGGAGAATATCTGGATGTTGTGTAGCACTGAGGGTGTTCAACCTCTAAACGAATGCCCTAGATTTTTGTATGGCGAAGATTCTAGATTCGGTGAGTTCCCTGACTGTATATTATTAGCGTGTGGAGGAAATTGCGAGGGTATATGTTTTGTGTTGCCTTTCAGATTCTTAGAATTAAGTCGGTAATAGAAATAATCGAAATGCAAAGTATTATTATGCAAACTTGCGTAAAATAAACCAGTAAATTCACACATACAGAGGACGACAATGAGCAGAAAATGGGAGCTGATAAAGAGACAAATAAGGTCTGTGTATTCCAGTAACTTCTATAACGTAGTCCGGTGTATTTTACTATGTGTAGGGCTGATTTAACCTTGTATTATTTTAGTGGAAGTTTATCACAGCTTCAACTATTAATTTTTGTACTGAGAAGACACGAGGCGAAATTTACGACGCTTGCGTGTGTTAGAAGTGACACTTTGTTATAACAGAAATAATGTCATATTTTTCTTCAGGATGGCACGTTAATTCAGTGCATTTATCATCGAATTTGTTCAGACGTAATGAGGAACGTGTTTGCTTTAGAGTAGTGAAATTTAGAGGAATTTGTGAGATTTCATATCCACAGACGTAGAATCAGTTGTGTATGAAAATTGGAAATTTTCGGTCAACTTATAATTTGTAAATGTCAATAATTATGATAATAATTATTTATTTGGCGGTGGTGTGGGTAACTGTAGTCACGTCCTAGTTCGTGAACCACGGGCAACTGCTGAGTGGCCTAGTAATTTGTTCTGAGATGCGGAATACCAGTTACTACGGAATGAGAGTGGGCATCTGGGACACAATCTGAGCCATGGCCTTCCATGTATTCAGGCGGCTAGAGCTAAACTATCCATCGGTGGTCCCTAACCCGTTAGAGGAGAGATCCTCACTTGGACTGTATGTAAGTAGGGTAGCATCCTACTTCATAAATTTACCGAGATCACAACATTTTAAGCAAGCCACGGACCTATGGGAGGAACGAAGTCCCACTCCCATTTCATAGACGAGGGACTCCTTGGAAACAACTTGGCGAACGAAATGGAATTCAATGGGGATCTATCAATATTAATGCAGTTTATGGAAGAAAGAAAGTAGAACTAGCTGAGTCAGCAAAGAGGATGCATCTGGATGTGCCAGGAGTAAGTGATGTTCGGGTAAGGGGAGATAACGAGGAGGAGATAGATTATAAAATGTAATTGACGGGTGTTAAACAGGGAAGGGCAGAGTCTCGGGTAGGGCTGTTCATCAGGAATATTATTGCACGCTACATAGTTTCCGTTAGGCATGTAAACGAGCGAATGATGTGGGTAGATTAGGCAGATGGGGGAATTAAGACGAGAATTGTTTCAGTGTATTCACCATGTGAGGGTGCAGATGAGGATGAAATTGACAAGTTTTATGAAACAATGAGTGACGTCGTAGTCAGGGTCAACAGCAAAGATAGGATAGTGCTAATGGGCGATTTCAATGCGAGAGTTGGAAATAGAACTGACGGACACGAAAGGGTGATTGATAAATGTGGGGAAGATATGGAAGATATGGAAGCTAAAGGGAATGGAAGCGTTTACTGGGCTATTCAAAGCTACACATGGGAGGGTAGGGGTACCAGATCCATAATAGATTATATCTTAACCGATTTCGAATACATGAAATCAGTTAGGAATGTACGAGTTTTCCGGGGATTTTTCGATGATACAGACCACTATCTGATCTGTAGTGACCTAAGTATCTCTAGGTCTAGGATAGACAAAGTAAAATCTGTCTTTAAACGAATAAGGGTAGACAATTTCCAAGACGAGGAAATTAGGCAGAAGTAGATGGACATAATAAGTAGGAAGTTCCGAACAGGGATGCTGTAGTAAACAGAGCAAGGGAATGCCTATACTCCGCACGGCCTTACTTCTAAATTGAAGTTTCGCAAAACAAATGAGCATCGCCAATCCTCTGTTGCCAGCGTGCTACGCCCGCGAGAACAGCTGATGCAAAACGACCGCGGTAAACAGCCATATATAGTAAAATGTAATACCGTACTCAGAAAAACGAATACATATGGAATGAAAACAAATTCATAAAATCTACACTTACTAACAACATCTGACACTAATAAGAGAATATATTATTCAGAATAAAAGAGAATTGGGAAATAACACATCACTCACCGCCAATGGCTGGCACAGGAAGGAGGTTATGGCCTACAAAGGGAACACTCCACTGATCTCAGAGTCACTGGAACCCTCCAACAATGAATCACTGGCACTATCACCAGGTCCCAAAGATATTATTCAATTTTCGACGGAGTTTTCCAGTACATATTCATTTTCCCACGCCTCACGTATTAATCTTTGTGTACTGCGCACAACTTTCCTCCAGTCATCGGGACTGACGTTCGCCACAGCTTCGGTTAACAGGTTTTCCACCTCGGGTACAGTAAAACGCTTATTTTTTGTTGCAACATAACCCTTAACCTGAGCCCAAATCTTCTCTATTGCATTGAAGTGGCAATGATAAGGTGGAAGTCGAATAACTTTATGTCCATGACGTCTTGCAATTTCGTCCACGACATACACAGGAAATTGTGGCTTGTTTTCTTTCACAAGCTGCAACAGTTCGCCTTTCTTCATGTCGTCCCGCACAGGAATGTTGTGCCTCTTTAACCACTCAGCAAGAATCGACTTCTTTGCTGCCATTGTCGGAGCTTTGTCTTGAATTACGGAATGGTCCATTATTATTGTACAATTTTCAGACAGGTTATTCATCAATGTGTATTCAAACCAGTTCTGAAAATTGACACTATTCATCTCCTCGTGGTAATCGCCAGTCTTCTTAGACCTCAGAACATATAAACAGTTAGGTACAAATCCGTTTGCGGTACCGACATGTAGCACAATAATTCTTCCCCCCCTTCCAATGGGCACTGCCATTGTACCTTCCACAGAATCATCTGTCCAGCCTTTTCCTACGGTATGGTTTGCATTAATCCATGTTTCATCTAACCACACAATCGAATCAAAATTTTCCTTCATAACGTCCCTTAAAAACCGGCAGCGCCACATCACAATATCACTTCTCTCCATTAACACTCGGCGACCGTTTAATTTCTTGTAACGGAATCCCAGTTCCTTTACCACAACATTCCGTGAAGTCTTGCTTCCATTAAATAGTTCGCTTTCCTTCAGAGACTCACGTAGCTTCGCAAGAGTAGGGTGTTCTTTTCTGCGGTAGTAGTCATAAATATGACGACGAATGGCATCTTTCTCGAAACTGTCCAAGTTCGTCACTGGTTTGGCCCGATTCCTTTTCTTACCCGGTGTTTCAAACCTAGAGGATCCAGGAGATTGTTCCTCAGCGTGGTATTTCTCCTTTCCAATTGCCACTACAGCGTATTTACTCACTTTGGTAGCGTCGGCAGTTCTCTGTACAGCTTGTGCTAAAGGAAGCAATGTAGCACCGTTCTCCTTTTCTTTCTCAAAGTACTCGGGCACATTGGACACAATTTCACGAGCCTGGCTTCTCAAGGGCGTGCCTTGTCCCACACGTCTCGATTTCTTGCCACTTGTCTTTCCCGAACTACACTGAGACTTGGTAAACACGACTAACTAAGTACACTGATACACGGACGTAAATAAAACTACAGCTATTTAATAATTAAACCTATACTGTACTTATGCTATGCTAAACTGTAAACTACGCTATACTGAACTATACTAGAGAGATAAAACTTATATGATAAAACACTAATTACTGGAGAAAAATGCAAATGATCGCGAACCGTACCGAATACCATACACGTCAATATCAATATCAGACTTGGCAACTAGGTTTCGAGATCGTGCCAGGTTGGGATTGGTTGGATGTCTATGCTTCGGTGCACAACCACCAGACAGAGCCAAAATCGGCCTAAACGTCAATTTAGAAGTAGAGCCGTGCGGAGTATAGGAACAACTATGTGTGAAGGTGGGAAAAAGAAAACATCATAGTGGAATTATGAAGTGGATTCAAACAAGGGCTGATGCAGACAGGGAATTGCACATATATGAATGGAACAGAGCGAAACAAATAGTTGCTGAATCCAAAAAGAAGTCCTGGGAAGATTTTGGTAATAACCTGGAAAGGCTAGGTCAAGCAGCAGAGAAACCTTTCTGGACAGTAATAAAGAATCTTAGGAATGGAGAGGAAAAGGAAATGAAGTGTTTTAGTTAAATAAGGTGAACTCCTAATAGATTGCAGGGAATCACTGGACAGGTGGAGGGAATATTTTGAAAATTTTCTCAACGTAGAAGTAAATCTTCATGGTGGTGTCGCGAACAAAGGAGCTCGTGGGGGGGGGGAGGAAAATGATGTAGGTGAAATTACGCTTGAGGAAGTGGAAAGGATGGTAAATAAACTCTGTTGTCATAAAGCAGCAGGAATAGATGAAATTAGACCTGAAGAGGGGAAGTATAGTGGTAAGGTAGGGATGAAATGGCTTCAGAGAATGATAAGATTAGCATGGAGTGTTGGTAAGGTACCTTGGGATTGCATAAAAGCAGTAATTGCACCTATCTATAAGCAAGGGAAGAGGAAGGACTGCAAATACTACCGAGGTATCTCATTAATTAGTATACCAGGCAAATTATTCATTGGCATCTTGGAAGGGAGGGTGCGATCAGTCGTTGAGACGATTTTGGATGAAGACCAGTGTGGTTTCAGGCCACAGAGAGGCTGTCTGGATCAGATTTTCAGTATGCGCCAGGTGATTGAAAAATGCTACGAGAGGAATAGACAGTTGTGTTTACGTTTCGTAGATCTAGAGTCAGCTCTCGGACCAAATTATCTTTACATCGGTCTGTTTTCAGACCAACTTTGCATAACGGAGCGAATGCTGGGTGGACTCAGGTATCTTATTCACAAGTTAGAAGTGACAGTCATGAATGTAGCGAGAATGATTGCTGGTACAAACAGGTGGGGACAATGGCAGGAGGGTACTAGAAATTAGGAGATAAAGGCTAAGTTAGGAATGAAATTGATGGATTAAACTGTACGCACAAAACGGCTTCGGTCATGTGGGGCAAATGGAGGAGGATAGGTTACCTAGGAGGAAAATGGACTCAGTTATGGACGGAAAGAGAAGTAGAGGGAGACCAAGACGACGATGGTTAGACTCAGATCCTAACGTTTTAAAGATAAGAGTATAGAACTGAGGCCACAGCAATATTTGCAAACAGAGGATTGTGGCGATATTTAATATTTATTAAATAGGCTTGCAGACTGATTAATATTTTTGAATAGGCTTGCAGAATGAACGCTGAAGGGCATTACGGTCTATAATGATGAAGATGATGATGATGTATGTTATTTGGCGCATGGCTAAATCATTGAAAACAATTAATATTTACAATAATTACCTCATACTAATAACAAAAATGAAAAATCATTCCATCACGCTAGTAAGTTGAAGACAGGAGAGAGTTCGATTTTAATCTATCTAAGCAGTATAACTAAGGAATTTAGCATTAGAGGTTCCTCTAAGACATTCTTCTGGCAAGCAAGTTAACGATAAAATTCGTATCAAATGTTTGGCCTTCGCATATGGTCTAGCTAGTCTATCCAACAACAGGCTGAATGAATTCAGTCCCTGGAAAAACTTCATACAATTGCATCTAAAACGAATCCAAATCTCGGATTAGTAAACCCGATACATGGAAGGATCTACTCATACATACACAAACAAAATCTCGTAACAGATTTTGGCAAAATTCCTCAGCTAAATAATTTATAATACTCGGGGAAATCATCCAACCAACTGCATTAAATCATGAAGCAAACAGAGAGAGATTTCTATATTAAAAGTCGGCCATAGAAACACACGGAAAATGTACATCAAAAATCAATTTGTCGGAACGCTAAATTAAAATATTATAACACCATAATTAAGCCTGAAGCATAACACACGTCAGAAACCTCGATCATTGGAGAAAGATCGCTATCTAAAATTATCGAAAACCAAGAAACAGTAGTCCTCAGAGAAAGGCCCAGTGTGGATGAATAGGACGTCTCCGGAATTATACCAACAACTGAGAAAATACCAGATACAATTGGAAAAAGGTGACTGAAATGTGATGGCCATATTCAAAGAATGGATGATGAAAGACACACCAAAATGATATTTAATTCTAGCTCCTCATTAAAAGTCAAGAATAATTGAATAATCAAAATTGAAAACGACCTTCAAGAAATCAGCATACTATATGGAATTATATGGGACACGCCTAGCTTTAGAACGTTGGTGAATAAACATCATTTTGCCAAAAAACCAAGATGAGAACACCATTGTATGGATGGAAAAACGGATGAAAGCACAGGGAGGGAAGAAGAGAATCTGGGAAGAGAAGAAAGCAGACTCATCTGTGAAATAAGTAAAATGGCGATCTTTACGTGTGCTCAACATTTTGAAATAATAATAATAAGTACTGGAAAGAGTACTAGTTACTATCCATGCTGTATGCTTTGTTTTGTGAATGGTCAGTCTGAGATACATTTCGATGGTCTAGAATGAAAACCTCGTATCTCACAAAGTTCCTCCTATCCAATATTTCCCTTAAGACTGGTTACGCCTCCCAGCCACACATGAATATGCAGTCCATCAGAACAATGTTCGTTGTGTTCTTTATTCCTATGCCGACGTGTGAAGAAAAATGAACCTTACCCTACCGTACTATAGGAAAGTATGTCTGCGTGACGTATTTACTAACTCCTAGAGTATAATTTTTATAAGGTTCATTTTCCTTTACTCATCTGCATAGGAAAATAAACCCAACGAACATTGTTCTGATGGACTGCATATCCAACTGTGGCTGGGAGGCGTGACCAGTCTTAAGGGAAATATTGGATATGAAGAACTTTTTGAGATACGAGGTATTCAATCTAGGCCATCGATTGGTGAGGAGGTGATAGCACGGGGTTCGGTGTACTGAGGTTTTGGGTCGACGTTAAGTCAGTGTCATGTGCGCCTTGAGCATTGTATCTCCAAGGTAGGTGAGAAACTTCGTAACTGTCCATAACTGTCGGTGAGGGATATGTTCTATTTGTCCATGTAGTTATGAAACTATGCGACTCAGTTACTGAGACATGTTCCTAGTAGATATCCGAGAGGTAACAGTGTAGGTAATGGCGAGGTTTATTTGTAAAGAGGCCTGAAGGAAAATCGTCAAGACAGAATATTTTGAAATATGGTAAGGGCCATAGTTTGAACATTGAATAGGATCCTATATTCAGAGAGATCCTTTGTTCATCTACTAACTCCATTAATACCAGTGAAATGCGTATCATGTTCCACAGATCCCATTAAACTTCAGTTCATTCGTGATGGCAATAATGTTGACCGATAAACTGGCGGATAATACAAGGATTTGGAAGAAGATTTGTGCTGTGGTAAAAGGTGGTCCGTGGCGAGATTTGTTTGCTCACTTGTAAGCCAGTAGATAACGGCAGGTACAAACCATTTTGACGAGATAACAGGCGTTCATATTTACATGAGGAGGACCCTGTTCTGAAATAGAAGAGTGTGTTAAAACATTATTGATATTAAATAAGTTGTGGAGTTACATGAATTTAATTCTAGTAGGCAAATTATAGAGTGGATTCTCAAAAACAGTTCCGAACATTTTACTTTGAATTCCATTTTCGATGTTTCCGTAAGAGAGTCATAGTTCGTATTACCACTGAGCATTTAAATAATTATTTTGATGTCAGAGGAATGTCCTTGTATATTTAGGATTTCCATTTTTTGATATATTCGTAGTGCAGCTGGGTGTTAAGGATTGCCGATGGCGTGTCTTCCAGTGGAACGTAGGATAGTGGTTGAAGTGTATGGAAGGGATTCTTGGGATTGCTCGGCCATGCTAGGACCGTGAAATGATGTAGCCAGCCGGCTGCTCCTAGATGAGGGGTGAGTATTCAAGTTTGACACAAGGAGTCGGTACCACATGGTATTCCATAAGATGTAGTAGAACTCTGCCATTAGTCCATAGGTTATCAATGATTTATGGCCATGTTGTTCATAAAGGAGTCGTAATATTTTAGCTGTTTATATTTCAGTAGGTCTACAACGGTGGATGTAGTTGAACTCCATGACCTATAGTACACTTAAGAAAATGGAAATTGCAACACAATGAAAGCATTGGTCGTTTGTGTTGATTTTTAAGATATGGAACGATGCAAAGTAGGTATGTAAACGATCAAAGTTTCAGACCCATTGGATTGTTGCTACACGTCTCCCCACGTGATTGGTCGCGGAGGAATCAACTCCAGTATACGGACTCTGGTGTAGCGTAGTTGACTTACAGTCTGTGCAGTGAAGTGTTCCCCGTCAAACATACCCCGACGACAGAGTAGAGCACGCTATCAACACTGTCGCCGTTTGAGAGGGCTCGGATAATTGGGCTGTGTGAGGCTGGATTATCGCTAAGGCCTGTCGCTGCACGTGTTGGCCGACAGGCATCTGCGGTACAACGTGTATGGCAGCAGTGGTCAAATTAAGGTACCCATACTCGTAGACCTGGCAAAGGCCCAGCGCGACAGACAACTGTGAAAGAGGATCGCCGCATCATTCGGATGGTCCGGTGGAACCCCATGCAACAGCTGCGCAAATTCGAGCAGCTGTGGCACCCCACGTTGCACAACAAACAGTTGGTAATCGCCTGCATGCAGCTGGCTTTCGAGCCCGTGTCCTTGCAGAAAGTGTTCCATTGACCCCACAACAGCGACGTGTAAGGCTGGCCTGGTGTCGAGAAAGATCGACGTGGGTCGACGAATGGCATAGGGTCGTCTTTAGTGATGAATTGCGCTTCTGCCTTGTCCGCAGTGATCGCTGGAATTGTGTGCGCCGACGAACTGGGGAGAGGGGCCGCCCAGATCTTATTGTCGAGAGGCACACAGGGCCAACACCAAGCATTATGGTCTGGGGAGCCCTTGGCTTTAATGTGAAATCACAATTAGTGGTTGTTGAGGGCACTGTATCTGCTCGACAGTACGTTGATAGGGTGCTCAATCCAGTATTTGTCCCTATGATGGCAAACATTGCTAATGGGATGTTTCAGCAGGACAATGCCCGGGTTCACACTGCACGCATCTCCAGAGAAGCTTTCCACATCACAACCTTAGAGTGGCCAGCCAGATCCCGGACCTCAGCCCCATTGAGCATGTGTGGGACATGATGGGTCGACAACTGGCCAACCGTCCTCAGCCACCCACAACTCTGGAACAACTGACCCGTGCAGTGCAGCAAGCATGGGCCACAATTCCACAGGAAGCGATCCAAGGCCTTATTGACTCCATGCCTCGACGAATTCATCAATGTATTGCAGCTCGTAGTGGGCACAAACTGTATTGGTTGTTGTCCAAACTTGCGGTCAGAAGGACCTGAAAGTGTAATCATCGAAGCACAACCGAACACTCGTCCTGCATGTTCAATTGCAGCAGTAGCAGCACTCCTTCTGGGTGTTGCAATTTCCATTTTCTTCAGTGTATTTAAGGGTTATCCATGAGTCCAGTTTATTTTGGAGTTGGAATGAATGTTATAACAACATGATAACAGGATGACTTTTCAGAGGATTTCATGGATTTATTACAATCACCGACATCAACTTGTTTTGATACGCGAAATAAGTTCATTCATTTAATGTAAACAATACTACGCAATTACGCTATTAATTCACTGGCACCTGAAGCCCTCTTGTTCTGGAGGGTTACTTTGTTCATCAGGCATGTTCAGTTAACTTCAGTGAAGGGTCACTTTGGTCATTAGGCACGTTTCCTTAACCTTAAACATTAATTTTATTGGATGAATATGATAGCTCAGTGATGAGAATTGGAGGTTACTCAGATTCAACTGAGGGTCAAGGTAACTCGTTGTATGCTGATGGTGAGTTAGTGGACAGCCTAAATTTAAAAAAAATCTGGAGATCACTTCCTGATATTAAGACGTTCGAGAAATCGGATGCATAACGCATAGTTGTTTGTACAGCCGAAGAGACTGAATCTCATGTTGTTGTTTTCCAGTTAACAACAAAGTGGTTTTCTGTAAGTAGCCTTTCAGGCTTTCTTTTGTGGTGGATATTAATTTCATCCTGAAATCGTCTAGCCGCAGCATTATAATAATATCATTGTTCGCAGACAACATTTGTAAACACACCCGCCACCATATTTCAATGTTTTTGATTGAATAAACCTAGTCAGATTATGTAAGCCTTCAATTGAAAAAGGCATTTCTTGTTACCCGATAGTCATGTCTGGAAGTGACGAAGAGTCATTAACACCCCCTGAGACACAAGAGTTAGAACTTCATACTGAAGACCTGGAACAGGCATACATCAGT
This sequence comes from Anabrus simplex, assembly GCF_040414725.1. Lineage (NCBI taxonomy): Eukaryota > Metazoa > Arthropoda > Insecta > Orthoptera > Tettigoniidae > Anabrus > Anabrus simplex. Next base: position 10,912,574 of record NC_090278.1, on the reverse strand, counting down.
TTGACATGACAAAAAGTGTTCAGTCCTCAGTATGTCTCTTCAACACTAGCAACGTTGGGATAAAAGAGGTTTTTAGTGACTTCATTGTCGATTCATTAGTTAACAGCCGATGGCATAGGCAAATGATAGAGTGGATTCTCAGTAACAGTTCCGAACATTTTACTTTGTATTCCAGTTTCGATATTTCCGTAACAGAATCATAGTTCGAGTTCACACTGAGCATTTAAATAATTATTTTGGTGTCAGATGGATGTCCTTATATATTAAGGATTTCCATTATTTATTTATTCGTAGTGCAGCGTGTCTTCCAGTGGAACGTAGGATAGTGGTTGAAGTACATTGCACGTAAACATAAATGGAGAAACTTAAGCGCGAGTATGCTGCACCGGATCTGAACTGTTTGAGTGACATTCTGGCTGTAGATTTGCTACAGACATTTCAGCAGTATGGCGTTTCGCCTGCGTCTGTCCGCATACGATTTGTTAGTCCTTACTTTCAGACGCCTCCTCCAGAACTACGTGATCATCATGAACAGCTACGGGCACTGAAGTTTAACATTCAATTTGCATTCAGAACAGGTTGGTAGACAATATATTATCGTACCAGAGCCGAGGGAGCACGTGCAGTTTTGAGCTGCTCGTGTACACATAAGTAAGAGGAACAAACGACATGGAAGGGGAAGCACAGGTGTGCTCAGTCATCAGCAACAATGTGTTCAATCGCATACCCTATATGACCTGATTTGGTACATATTTATTCCCTTGAATTGTTTATTAGAACATTTGAATATTTTTTCCTGGGCTTCTAGTCTTTTTTGTATGATTCTTCTATGTTCATCCGGATTACTTCTTATCATCGCATTTGGACGGGTCCTCAATGAGTGTTAATGAGCAGTTCTACTGAAGTCCGAAAACAAGAAAGGGGTCGTCAATGGCTGAGAACTAGTCGTTGTCATATATATATATATGTGACTGCTGAGGAGATATAAACCCGTGTGTGTTCGGATCTGAACTGGTAGACTCCCTGGTTGTAGATTAGCCAAAGACATTTCAGCAGTATGGCTTCTTGCCTGCGAGTCTTCATACGGACTCCTACGTCACCTTTCTGGATGAATCATTTGCCAAAAAATTCATCAGTGCGGCCCTTCGCCTCTGTGAGTCAGCATATGATTTGAGTGTGTACTTCCCCTCGGTGAAGGTTTTCCTAAAGATACTGCAGTATCATTGTCCCATGCCCGTGTGAGACTGCATGTGACGTACTAGATTGCCTCTATATTTGAAGGATTTGCCACAAATGTTGCATTAAATTGGCCTCTCGCCTGTGTGAGTCCGCAGGTGAAAATTAGATCAACATTCCGGCCGAATGATTTACCACAGACGTTGCAGGAATATGGCCTTTCTCCTGTGTGAGCCGGTATATGACGTGCCGTCACCATTCCGGATGAATGATTTGCCGCAGATATTACAGCAAAGCGGCTTGTCGCCTGTGTGAATCCGCATATGACATACCAGATTGCCTTTGTGTTTAAAGGATTTGCCATAAATGTTGCATAAAATTGGCCTCTCGCCTGTATGAGACAGTAGGTGATAACTTAGATCAACATTCCGGCCGAATGATTTGCCACAGACGTTACAGGAATATGGCTTTTTTCCTGTGTGAGCCCGCATATGACGTGCCAAGTCACCATTCCGCATGAATGATTTGCCGCAGATATTACACCAATGCTGCTTCTCTCCTGTGTGAACCGCATATGACATACCAGATGGCCTTTGTATTTAAAGGATTTTCCACAGACATTGCACGAATATGGCCTCTCGCACGTGTGAGTCCGTAGATAAACGGTTAGAACAGAATTCCGGCTGAATGATTTGCCACAGATATTGTACCAGTATGGTTTCTCGTCTGTGTGGTTAGGGATGTGCCATACTAGCTCGCCTTTCTGAATGATTTGCCACAGACATTGCACTTATACGGCTTCAACTCTTCGTGAGTCCCCATGTGACGTACCAGTACACTTTGATGGATGAATGATTTGCCACACACATTGCATTTGTTTGGCTTCTCTCCTGTGTGAGTCCACATGTGACGTGCTAGGTCGTCTTTTCGTATCAATGATTTCCGACAGACTTTACAGGAGTGAGACTTTTTTCCATATGACACTGCATGTGACACGACAAATGGGTTTTGCTCCTGAATAACTTGCCACAGACATTGCTATCGTTGAGCCTGTCCCCCGTAAGAGTCTGCATGTGGCTAACTAGGTGGGTTTTCCTGCTCAATAACTTACCACAGACATTGCAGTTGAATGGCTTCTCGCCTACGCGAATCCGCATACGCTCTTTTGCTATCCTATATGTATGCAACCGCATGTGCTCTGTCAGCATGTTCATCTTTGTAAAGCATTTATTGCAAAAATCCGCACACTAAGAGAGGGTGGATCCTGAGGTGTTCCAACAAGCTGCTTCCGCTACCGAACAGCTTTCCGCAGTGATCGCACTTCAGGGGACAATCATCTTTATGTCTCCTCAGATGTCGCAAGAGTCCCAACTTCCCGGTCAGGATTTTACCGCACACATTGCACCTAAAACAACGTGCTCCGCCATCCGAAGGTTGATGATCTGCATAGCTCACCTCGGGTCTCGATCTAAAGTGACAAATTAAAACCACAAAACCAATAGTTCAACAGCCAACTCCATTAAAAGTCCCACTTAAAGGAATTCCTAATGAACGTTCTACTCACTGATATCCCTTGCAGAGAGCTCGTTACTCAAGAACATCATATTCCTGAGGGTAAACGTCATTTGAGGTCAAACTGAGAGTGTAAACTTAAATTTCAAAAGTTCTCACTTGGTACAAGGATGTGTTGCGTCTGTTCTCTCTAATCACGATATCACGCGCAAGAAACTTTTGACGTTTTAGGAATGCAGAGTTAAAAGACAACCTCACTAGGATGTAGTTATATATTCGTAGACTAAGCGACAATTTGCATATTGCAGGCTTTTCCCGCATTCTGGTAGCCAAAACTTCAAACTTCAATATAAAAAATGAAATGCCAACTTTCTTCACTAACATTTCCTATAAAATCAAAAACCCAAGCGCCACACGATTTAAGTCCATTACTGGTTTTGCATTTCAAGACCATGCACCATCTTAAAAGGCAACAGTAGACCAACCGACTGAACAATCTGCAATTGTAGACCAAGGCTGTCACTTGGTCTATAAATGCTTTCGTTCTTAATGTTGACGCTTAGTTATGGCGGGATTTTGTTTTAAGGATGGTTCTTTTAGTTAATACTGCATTCGGCAACTGCACTGGTTAGCAGCTGCAATATATTTTGGCGAGTTTGCGTATTTCCTTCTTTCAAATCCCACACCTTCATTGATTAGCAACTGCTGCAGTATTAACAAATCTCTTAGTAGGCTTTAAACATGCATCCTTTAAGAGGAAAGGAAATGTGAGAAGCATTAGGAATAACTGTTATGAAAAAAATAAGATAAATTTTTCATATTTTTATTCAAACAGATGGTGTGGCAAGGTTTATAATCGGGTATTCGACGTCTTTCAATATCATTTTTAGGCATCTCTACAAGTTCTGCCTTCTGACAAAGAGCATGTGAACACGGCATTCAAGAGTAACTAATCCCACACAACAATTTGAAACCAATTTTCTTATACCTACTAAACACCGCGAAGGTGTTTCTGATTTACACGATCAATTTGATCGACCTAAAACGGACATGATTCACTGTGAAAGTAATACATTTTTACCTTCGGTCAACCAGGACCTTCTGCATTGTGACATTTCACCTCCAGTTGGAAAACAATATGTAAATGGTCCACCTGAAGTCGTCACTTTTGATGTTCTAATGTCAAATATGAGTGCCGGTAATAGTTCCGACAGAACAGTTCAGGAATCTGTTGAAATCGAAGTGTCCAACCCTGAGTTGCATGAATTAATAGAAACAACATTAGGGAATGTTGGGGATAAGCCACTCGGGCGAAGATGTACGAGTGTCAAAAGAAGGCCTCACAAAGGCTGGAATGATATTTCGCGCTTTTACACAAGTGTTCAGATAATAGTACTCTGTCAAACAACTTTTCTATTATAAATGAAATATTTCCTAGTACATCAGAAAATATTTTATGCCAAAATTGTGACAAAATACTGGATACTGGCATCTGCAATAATTTCACCACACAAGGAGACACTGAGACATCAGATGTGGAGATGGAATTGGATACTAGGGGTGCTATTTCAGATCACCGACCAGGAAAAGGAAGAAAGCAAATATTTGAAGATCAAACACGTCAAATTAAGAAAAGGAAGGTGAATACCAATCAAGACTCTAATAATACCAGGGGGTAGTCACATTAGGTAAAGAATTTCGGGATTACGAATGTACCTGGAGGCTCAATTGCCACGAATTAGTTACAGTGAAGGGGAGACGAGCAATATTTACTAATTTACTAATAACAGGATATGATGGGAGAGGGTGTGCTGGAGGACATAATAAACTACCAGAAGCTAAAGTCCGTGAAGTATGTGAACACATTTAAAAATTTTCGAAGTGTAAATCACTGTATTGTCATTCACAAACAAAGGCGGAATATTTAAGTCCACGTGCTACTCTCAATATCTCTACTGTGTCAACTATGCGAATCCTGTTTCTTTAGTATTATATAAACAAACAATTCTAACCAAGTTCAACATGCAATACATGTGCTCTTACCATGAGGATACAGAATTCATCAGAATTGGAGTCTTCACCAGCAACAGAAGAACATGAAAGTCATTTACAGGAAGTCAACTTTGCAAGGAATCTCATGAAGCAGAATTCCATCCAGGCTAAAAACAACACGTCGAGAGAAACTGAATGAATTTCGTTCGATTTAGAAAAGACACTGCCACTTCCAAAAATACCAACAAATAGTGTTTTAAAAACGCCAACTTTGGTTGTATAACTGTTGTATTCATGATTCTAGGGACAAAGGATTTTGTTACGTGTGGGTGGAAGAAGCAGCTCAAGGAAAAGCCCAAGAAATTAGATCATATTTAAGGAAACACATACTGGCTCTTGTATCATCAAACACAACGCATTTGATTCTCAGGTCAGATGCATGTTGGGGCCACAATCAAAATATGAAAATAGCCTTGTTGCTGAAAACTATTCTAGAAGAACAACCTAACCTACTGACTATCACACAACGCTTTCTAGTTCCTGGGCACAGTTACCTCAAAAATGACTCGGACTTTGGTGATACTGAATCTGCATTAAACTCCCAGCAACGTCTCTATATGCCAGAAGATAACATTAAAACTACATTAAAATAATGAACTCTTGCAGAAGGAGAAAGCCTTTACAAGTCTTCCAAATGGTAGAGGAAGATTTTGTGGTACATCGGCAATAGAAGGCGCGATCCCCAGCAGGAAGGAAAGCGTCGAGGGTGAAAAGGTAAATTGGTTACTGTTCAAGAAAATGCAGCATAGGAAATCAGAGCCTCTGTCAGTCTTTGTGAAAAGTGATTCGAAGCAGGAAACCTACACGGAGATAAACATTGGCAAAAGGCCTGGTCGAAAATTTGTCGGTGACAGCTTACATTTCTCAAGAAAACGTTTCAAAATTTGGCCTGAAGGAAAATCAATATGTCCCGCAAAATTAAGTGACCTGAAGTCCATGTTTTACTTGATCCTTAAAGACTGTTTGGAGTTTTATCACAAGTAAGTTAGTTCTCCTACCATTGCTAATGATATCGAAGGTTTTCCAGGAACTACCGATTTCGAAATAACTCGTGAAGTCGTTTGAAAAGGCGAACTTTACTCTTTTCTTCACGTAAATTTTACTATTATAATTTTCGTCATTTAGTTGTGAAGTTCATACACTATAATGAACATGGAAAAGGGTGTTAATAAAAGAGTTATTGACTATAGAACGTAAAATATTAACAATGTTGTACTGTGATATTGTGCTTGTTAGTCCTTTCTTAGAAATTGTGTGCTAGTCTTGTATTAATCTGTTTCGCATTTATAGACTAAACGCCACCTGGCGCTTGGACTCCCATTGTATTATACACATTCGTAAATCACTTGCAGACTAAGACGCATTTTTATTAAAATAAAATACTAAAATAAGATTTTCCTTATATTATTTTGGGAAAACAAATTACGGTGCTACGTGAATATGACAAGATTTGATTTATAGAAAAATGCACGAAGTAAATAGTTTTCCTTTAAGAATTCGCAAGGACGCCGTTTTCTCGAACCATGAATTTTGTCGCTTGGTCTATCATTGCATAACGCCATCCATTTAAAGAATGCATGAGAAGTGGTTCAGCCTAAGAGGAGAAATGCAAGCTCTTTAATCCGGCACACATTTACCTATTGAAATCCGTATTTGCCTACTCTCCTACATAAAGGACGGCATAAGTTTTGATCTTGTTCAACCACTCTGCGCTTTGTGACAGGCTAGTACTAATTTTTGTAAAGGCCCCGGTTGTTGAGGTAGTTTGAGAGAATCTCAGTGTTTTAGATATTAATGAAGTTGAGAACATTGTTTGCCAACAATCAGCAAGATCTGCTGATCCATGGCTAATATTTTATTAATGTTACTTACTATCACGCAAACATACATATTGTATTTGTAAATTGTTATCATAACAGTGTAGCATTCTATTATGTCACAGTGTGGTTATTTCTAATTACGTAGCTTTGATGTGCAATCAAACAGAGCCAAACTGCATATAGGACGGTAGGTCTATACAAGGAATTTCATACATAAAATAAATTTCATCATAAAGTCCATATTGTCGTACGTATACTTTAAGGTTAAGTCAATATTCCACCTTTACAATACTATAAGTTTATTGTTTATTTATTTAAACAACATTAATAAATAATACGGGACATGTTTCGTCTAACTTGTAGACATCATCAGCCGTAAGATATTCAAGAAAAAGGTATTTCCTGGAAAACCTTCGATATCATTAGCAACTGTAGGAGAACTAACTTACTTTTGATAAAACTCCAAACAGTCTTTAAGGATCAAGTAAAACATGGACTTCAGGTCACGTAATTTTTCGGGACATATTGATTTTTCCTTCAGGCCAAATTTTGAAAAGTTTTCTTGAGAAATGTAGGCTGTCACCGAGAAATTTTCGACCAGGCCTTTTGCCTATGTTTATCTCCGTGTAGGTTCCCTGCTTCGAATCACTTTTCACAAAGACTGACAGCTTTTTCTTGAATATCTTACGGCTGATGATGTCTACAAGTTAGACGAAACATGTCCCGTATTATTTATTAATGTTGTTTAAATAAATAAACAATAAACTTATAGTATTGTAAAGGTGGAATATTGACTTAACCTTAAAGGAATGTCATACTCACTACCATGTATTACATCAGTCTACATCTTAATTGCTGTCTTTAGCACAGGTCGTATGCAACATGGAAACCACTAATCCTGATGAAATCCTGGAAAAGCTGAAATATACAAAGCAGAAGACGGCCCTTTCCCTAACACTGACACTTCCTTTTATTCTCCAGATACTGCTGCCATAGTTATTATGAAGGCAACTAAGGATATGGCATTGGTATTAGTGTTTTAGTGTTTTATCACAATGTTCTGATATCCTGAATTTGAACCCAAATGCAAGCTATCACGTTCTTGAATATTCTTACAAGTGTTCCTTTAACACTACTGCTAGGGGATTTAAAATCCAGGCTTGAGCAAAAATTCGTGATGATAGCACGTTGAATTGCACCGCAGTGGATATTGCTGCTATGTAAAGGGAGGAATGAGATTCCTTTACTTTAAAAGATCACGGAAAATGTGATTATTTTTAGTGGATTGATAACATCGTTGGATAGCATCCAAGTCTGTGCCTGTCTCCCCACCGCAGAGTGATTCTACATATTCTGGGAATGAAGAGCGAGAAATACAAATTTCTCGGTCAAAGGTCAGATCCGCTTACAACAGGCACATGGGAAAACTCGATCACGCAGGTCAAAATATATCGTAACATGAACTGCTACTACCCTATTTATGCGGTAGCCACTGAATTCACATGTCCGAGTCAAATACATAACTTCCTCACAAGCAAAGTAATGGGAGGCTCGACCACGTGTTGTTACTGCACTTTACGGAGAAAAAAATAAGTGGACAAATAAAAGGGGGACACTGATTCCAGATACGACGGGCTACACCTCTTGATTATCACACAAGATATTGATGTTAACACTACTACACAACAGCAGGCAGAAAATACGACACTGGATCGCATGTCATATGTGGCCATTCTTCCTTACGTGATTATGTGATTTTTGTAACATTTTCACAATTAGTTTTTCAGTAAAATGGTGTTTCATTTTGTATCGATAAATATTCTCCACGAACCAGCAATATTGCTTTAACACGTGGCACCTCCCAGGTAACTAACACAGTTCCCCACTGGCCGGCAGACTTCAGCGAAGTATAATAGCTCTCGCGGACCAAGCACGCACAAAGTCTAATGGAGATTTGGGCAGAGATGGAGAGGTTCGTTACGGAGCAGTTGGCAGAAGAGGTACTCTACCTTTCTGGAAGTTAATGCAGAAAGGAGCGTAGCGTTTCTTCTCTCGAGGAGCGGCTGCAAAAGCCGTCTGTTTCCCATGTCCGGAGCGGCGTAACTACCTGTTGTCATGAGCTCTAAAATGCTTCAAAAGAAGCCGGCCGTAAAATAACGCCGTCACATGATTACAGAAATATGTCTCGTGGAATCGGAACCAAGGTTAGTGCGAACTCTGGAAGGCATCGCGTTGGCAGGGCCCAGTCAGCATGAAAAGTATGCAAAGGTAACCGTCGCACGGGCTGTGACGGCTAAGCAAGCGAGTACCCCCATTCCGTAACACATCACTGAACTATGTCTGGATGACGTAGCAAATTAGCGACAGCTTTTGAGAGAAGGCATATAAGCATCTGTAAGGTGCAGGATAAACAATGGAGCGGAGAAAAGTCGTGCGAAATGGTATGGGGTTACTAACTGACGTACAACGGAAGCCGAACAACAACTAATGGTGTTGGCATTGTAATATCAGCAAAATTTGACGGTTCAGTCTCCGAGGTGCAAAAATATGACAATCGCTGATATAACTCGTCCACATTTGGGAGAGAAGGAAATTCTAATTTTTCAGTGGAACGCTCCACAAACTGGCCTGGGCACGGAAACCAAAGATGCCTTCTGGGCACTGCCTGACAAGAAGACCGCCGACTATGTTATAGTTGCCAGTGATCTGAATGGAAGTGTTGGACGGAGGATATAAGAACACACAGTCCATGACGTTCATGGTTATGGACGGAAGAACGACAATGGCCAACAAATTCCCGCTTATGCATATACTGATCATCGCGAACACACGGTTCAAATAGCGTGATATTCATATAGTCACGCACTACAGTGGCTCCCAACCAACTCACATTGACTACCTCATTGTGAGACGAAGGAATCTCAAAGTTGTTCAAGAGACAACAGTTGTTCCTTACGAAACCGTTGCGAAGCAACACCGACCAGTCATCTGTAAGCTGCGGATAAAGTCACCAGGAACTCAATACTTCGCTGGAAATGTACCAAATGGGATGAAATGGTGTCGCCTGAAGGAGGCCAGTGTTGTTGCAAAAGTTACAGTGCCACAAATCACCACAGTTGAAGTGAGCCGGAAACGAAGGATTAACTATGACACGTGGCCTCGGAATGACGATGTTAAGTATGCAGTACGGTTGAAGAAACAGCTGTACCACGAGTTTTTTGCTCGTTAGAATGCCTACAAAGCAGCCACTAGTAAACTGAAGGAGGTCGTTGCTGTAACAAAAGCAAACGGGTAAGCAGGTCTATATGTTAAAACTGACGCGCGCGAAAACGAGCGGAATATTTAAGGGCTAGTCATATTGAGGCATTGCAAACGGTCTCACACATCTCACACTAAACGTTTTTACAGCATCAATGATGAAACAGATGATTTGCTACTCGACTGGGTGGAAGCGCGAGTACACTGCCGGAATTACTTCGACAAAATTTCAATCTTGGAATTTCCGTATCTGTTGTTGTTTGAATCATCAGTCCATAGATTGGTTTGTGCAGCTCTCCATGCCACCCTATCCTGTGCTAACGTTTTCATTTCTACGTAACAACTGCATCCCACATCTGCTCTAATCTGCTTGTCATATTTATACCTTGGTCTACCCCTACCGTTCTTACGACCAACATTTCCTTCAAAAACCAGCTGAACAAGTCCTGGGTGTCTTAAGATGTGTCCTGTCATTCTATCTCTTCTTCTCGTCACATTTAGCCAAATCGATCTCCTCTCACCAATTCGATTCAGTATCTCTTCATTCGCGATTCGATCTATCCTTCTCACCTTCAGCATTCTCCTGTAACACCACACTTCAAAAGCTTCTATTCTCTTTCTTTCTGAGCTAGTTATCGTCCATGTTCCACTTCCATACAATGCCACGCTTCACACGGAAGTCTTCAAAAACATCTTTCTAATTTCTATATCAATGTTTGAAGTGAGCAAATTTCTTTTCTTAAGAAAGCTCTTCCTTGCTTGTGCTAGTCTGCACTTTATGTCCTCCTTACTTCTGCCATCGTTAGTTATTTTCCTACCCGAGTAAAAATATTCATCTACTTCCTTTAAGACTTCATTTCCTAATCTAATATTTCCTGCATCACCTGCCTTCGTTCGTCTGCACTCCATTACTTTTGTTTTGGACTTATTTTTTTATCATGTACTCCTTACCCAAGACTTCGTCCATACCATTCAGCAACTTTTCGAGATCTTCTGCAGTCTCATATAAAATAACAATATCACCGGCATATCTCAAGGTTTTGATTTCCTCTCCTTGGACTGCGATTCCCTTTCCAGATTCCTCTTCGATTTCCTTTACTGCCTGTTCTATGTCAACATTGAAAAGGAGGGGGACAAACTGCAGCCTTGCCTCACTCCTTTCTGGATTGCTACTTCTTTTTCAAAGACCTCCATACTTATCACTGCAGACTGATTTTTTATACAGATTGTAGATCATTCTTCGTTCTCGGTATCTAATCCCAATCATCTTCAGAATCTTAAATAGCTTGGTCCAATCAACGTTTTCGAATGCCTTTTCTAGATCTACGAATGCCATGTACGTGGGCTTGTCCTTCTTGATTCCATCCTCTAAGATCAGACGTAAAGTCAGGATTGCTTCACGTGTTCCTACATTTTTTCTGAAGCCAAATTGATCTTCTCCCAACTCAGCTTCAACTTGTTTTCCCACTCTTCTGTAAACAATACGAGTTAAAATTTTGCAGGCATGAGATACTGAACTACTGGTGCGCTAGTTTTCACACCTGTCAGCACCGGCTTTCTTGGAAACAGGTTTAACAACATTCTGCCGAAAATCGGACGGGACTTCTCCTGTCTCACACATCTCACACTAAATGGAATAACCCTCCCATGCTGGTTTCTCATAAGGCAGTCCGTAATTCAGAGGTAATGTCATCAACTCCAGGTGCCATGTTCCTATTTAGGTCACTCACAGCTCTGTCAAACTCTGACCTCAAAATTGGGTCTCCCATTTCATCAGCATCAACAGCCTCTTCATGTTCCAGAACCAAATTATCTACATACTTACCTTGATACAACTGTTGGATATGCTCCTGCCTTCTTTCTGCTTTGTTTTCTTTCCCTAGAAGTAGCTCTCCATCTGAGCTCTTAATTTTCGTACACCTAGATTTCCTTTCTCCAAAGGTTTCCTTGATTTTGCTGTATGCTGCATCTACGTTTCCCAGGACCATACAACCTTCGATATCTTTGCACTTCTCCTTCAGCCATTCTTCGTTAGCGGCCTTGCACTTTTTATCCACTTGATTCTTTAATCGCCTGTATTCTTTTCTGCCCTCTTCATGTCTAGCATTCTTGTATTTTCGTCGTTCATCAATCAGGTCTAGTATCTCCTGAGTTATCCACTGATCTTTTCTTCCTTTCTAACATTTCTTCACCAGCCCTACTGACTTCATTTTTCATGACTATTCGCTCTTCCTCTATTGTGTTTCCTTCAGCCTTTTCATTTAGCCCTTGTGTAACATGTTCCTTGAAACAATCCCTCACACTATTTTCTTTCAACTTATCTGGATCCCATCGTTTTGCATTCTTTTCTTTCTTCAATTTCTTCAGCTTCAGATGGCATTTGATACTTTCCACTATCTCCAGGTCTCGTCCACGTATACAGCCGTCGTTTGTGGTGTTTGAACAAAGTATTAGCAAGGACCAAAGTATGATCAGTGCAGAATTCAACCAGACGACTTCCTCTCTCGTTCCTTTGTCCCAGTCCGAATTCTCCTACTGAATTATCTTTTCTTCCTTGGCCTACCACTGCATTCCAGTCTCCCATTACAATTAGAATCTCGTCACCTTTTACATATTGTATTAAATCTTCGATCTTTTCATATATTCTTTCGATTTCCTCATCATCCGCTGAACTAGTAGGCATATAGACCTGCACTATTGTGGTGGGCACTGGTTTGGTGTCTATCTTGACGACATTATTCTACCACTATGCTGATCGTACTAGCTTACCCGCTGCCCTATTTCTTATTCATTATGAAACCAACTCCTGCATTTCCCCTGTTTGATTTTGTGTTGATAATTCGGTAGTCGCCTGACCAAATATCCTGTTCTTCCTGCCAACGTACTTCACTTATACCAAATACCTCCGCTATTGAATGTCCAATGTAGGAAATTGACATCACCGAAGTCCGCGCTATGCTGAAGGAAATTAAACCAGGGAAAACATCTGTCCTGATTATATTCCGGCAGAGTTTTGTTACTCTCAATGGTGGGGGGGGATGCAGCAGTATGGCTAAAGCAAGCTTTTCAACCAGATAATAAAAGAAGGTTAAAAACCAACAGACTGGCGATGGCGTATCCATTCAAAAAAGGGAAGCCCTGCCGATTTTTCTAATTACCACCCGATCATGATTCTGAGCACCGCAGTGACAGATTACGAATAAATCTTCGACAAAAGGATTAGCGATTTATCCAGGCATACAACAAGCCAAGCTGGATTTGTGTAAGATTGTGGCGCAACAGGAGCAACCCACACTGCAGGGCTGTTACTTGAGAGACACTGTGAAAAGAATAAGAGGCTTCATCACGACATTCATGGACCCTGAGAAGGACTTCCAACCTAATCAGTCATGAACATGGCATTCCAGAGCACCTTGTTGAGAGGGTATACCTGATCTACGAAAAAGCAGGTAGTTTTGTTCAAGCTGCCGCAGCAGCGTCTGGTGACTTCCGCATAACTGCAGAGGTCCACCGAGGCCCTACTTTATCACCACTGCTGTTCATTCTTGTGATGGACACCATTATATCAGAACTTCACAGCCCAATACCACTGGCACTTCTCTGTGCAAACGATATCATTTTGGATGCAGAGAATAAACGTCAAACAGAAGACGGGAACAATCTACTAGCACAATATGTCCTGCGCCTCAACAAAAGAAGACTGAATACATGACATTACATCATCGAGTAGATGGAACCATGCATGTTGACGATGAAGATTAGCACGAGTAGTGAAACTGAAGTATCCTGGTTACAGAATCTCTGATGATGACCAACTTACTGATGAAGTCAACTTAAAGATATACAAAGCTTGGCTGAAGTACAGAATGACAACGGGCGCCCTTGCGACCGTCGGATGAAGGACCATCTGAAATCTACGGAACTGTTATCCATCCTGTCGTTCTGTACGGCAACGAATGCTGGCCAGATAGAGGAGGCAGCACGCCAACCAAGCATCATGGATACGAAGATGCTTAGGTGGAAGGCCGGCATAACTAGACTGGATCATGTTTCAAATGATGTTATTAAAAAACGTTTTGGCGTTGCACAATTCCAGAAGAAAATTCAGGAAAGGCGTGTGCGCTGGTTTGGGCACGTGTTGCATGCTGAGGACGAAAGTCAACGTATACACAGAAAGTCGAAGAAAAGAGGCGCAAGGGACGAACAAGACAGCATAGACAGATGTGAGACTACATAGAGATATGGCCAGAAATCGAACTAACCGGAGGCAATGAATCATAACACCGGACCCTGCCACCAGGCAGGACTAACAGTAAAGAAGCAGAATAACAAGAAGCAGATTAAAGAATATTCTGTTATAAAAATTGGATACAATGGGTATTTTACACATCCTATCATTTAAGTTAGTATGTTCAAATTCTCTCCCCTAAAGCATTTGTCCTATACCTATCAAGACTTATTTTCTAAAAAAAGTGTTTGAATGACACAACGCTTCTTGATTTCATGTTTAAGTCACTCCTATAAATGCATTATAAAGAACAATATTGTCTTTGCTGATAAGATGTAGTGTTTACAGTGCTAGAATAAAAACAGGGCTAGAATAAAATTGTTACGTTCATTGACCTGTCTCAGTCTTATACTTGGCTTTGACAATAAGAAACGGCTGAGGTATGAGTGATTCTAGTAATGCCATTCCTTATGCAGCCAGTCCCTGTTATGAATGGTGTGAAAATGTCAGTCATAGGGTCGGTTGGTTCACGCATTGCAGTGGGCTTGGCAGACTGATGTGCAATATCAACTTCTGGCACAGTGAGGAAAGCAACGGGAAAATAACTCACTCCTCATTTCCCTAGTATGCCTCTTCGGTGACAGCTAGGCCATCTTTGCAGCTAATGGTGAACCTGTTGAGGATCCAACCAGTCTTCGGGCTGAATACCCAACATACAACATACATACAAAGAAAAATATATAACTCAACAAAATGAAAATTTCAGGATTATCTGTGTTAATCGGGAGTGACAGTTTGAATATCCGTTGAAATTTTACGAGTACCAACAAGCAGGAGTCCGTCAGTGTATTCTAGACTGAATGGAATTTTGCAATTCATATTTCTTCTTACATCCGTCGAAGATAGCAGACTATCATAACAATCAGTCTATAAATATGAAGACCATGGAGGAGTGGCGCAAAGTGGTCAGCTCAGGGCCATGCGATACCGGACACTCCACAAGTGGAAGGAAACCGCATCACTAAGTGGTTAGCTCAAGACCATGTGTCTCTACAAAAACGGAAGTCAGCCGTATCACTAATTATTTAGCTACGAGCGATGTGTCTCGCCACAAATGAAAGGTAATCTCATCACTAATTAGTAAGATCAGAAATATGTGGCTTTCCACAAGTCATCAATTAGGAAATTTTATCAATCTTAAAACCTGTTCTTGTGTAATTCAGTACCAAATTGACATGCAAATCTTTAAGATATTTTAAAAGAAGTCTTTTAAGTTGCTGAATGATATTTGTAGACTATTGAAATGAGAGTCAGGATAACATAGCGCCCGAGGTGAGATATGAAACAAAGTGGGAAGCAGTAGATAAGATCCGGCGACTGAATCCTTCAGAAGCATTTAAAATCTATGATATGCAATGGACAAAGCTAAGTAGACAGTAGACTTAACTCTGCCTTAGATACCAAGGTAAAAGAATACACATAAAGGGCTTGTCGCTCTACTGGTTTGAGAGTGCGTCTGCACAAGATATATTTAGGAAGAAGGAAGCTAATTTAAACTACACCTATAAAACAAAATGTGCATTTTGTGTGTGAAAAGTATTCATTAGCAAAATTTTTATTGGTGGTCATAATACACGATTGTTTTCTAACATAGCCTATTGTGTCCTGTTATGCAAGAATTGCACAGAAACAGCAGAATTTGAACCTTGAAGTGTAGACTATTTGGGCGATCTTCAGTTGTGTGCATGGGTCTATTGTGACTAATGAGAGAGTGTAAGCTGGTACTGGGAAATTCTGAAGACTGAAATGAATATTTCTTACCGCTAGTTGTGAATGTACAGTACGAACAAGTCAATGCGTCACATAACAGTCGAGAAGACTCTAACCACACACAAAATGAAATAAACCTTTCAGAGTTCATAGTTTCCATCACTAATCTGGTTTGAAGTCAAACCTTAGGCTATGACTAGCCATTGCAGGATCTGCCAATATAAGGGCTCCGTTAAGAGCACCAATCCGAAATTATACAATCATTTCCAGGGAATTATCAAAGATCACTTCACACAGTAACCAACAAAAGTGTGAGAGCAAAAAATGAATTAGCAAGTATTCCAATTGCACACCTAACGTTCAAAAAACTCTCCTGCATTAAATGTTTGAAAACAGGATGTACACTTGTGGTACTTTGTAACGTCAGTGTAATAAATTACAATTTTGAAATAATATTATATCAATAGATTATTATTTACCTTTAACGAGATAATAAACTCACTTATTGAAGAATTCTGATTTTTTAAGTAACATGCACAAATTCAAAACTTCACTTGTAGCTGTCCATTTTATTTGCTTATGCTAAATGTGTAAATGTGTTTGCAATCAACACGCTACAAGCACTTGACTGACAATGAGCACTAAAATAAAAAGTGGGAATTGACAAAAGTCTGGAGCTGTGACCACAACATTGTAACAAAAACAAATTCAATACCACAACGATTTTTACGCTTACAACAATGTGGACGTTTTATCTGAAAACTATGATATCTGACTACTGACCTGAACGTTTCATTTCTACAACACATTATCTGCTTTGGCGTCTACAAATGGAGGAATGAGACTTAACACACAAGAGAACAGAAATCATCATAAGAAAAAGGAATCTAACCAAATAAATAATTTTAAAATGTCATTCTTTGAGTTATCGCACTATTGAACTCAACAATCACTATATTGATTAATGAACCCAATTATGTTACTTTGAAATTAAGATATTGTTTACAATGTACATAAGACTTAACAGTTTTGAATTTGTAGATTTAATTTATAATCTACAAACATGACTAATTCTGTGTGTCACTGTTGGTACTGTACCAGGAAGAATTAAGGATATGGGCATGAGAATCTTGCAAAGGGGGTATGGTCCTTACGGAGGAGGTACAGAGAGATGTAGATGCAGAGCGAAATAGTGGATAGATTTTAAAAATTAATTTTATTCAACTGGAGAATTTGATGAATAAATTCCCTATTATTTCCGACTCGTAGCATTAAATCAAATTAAAATATTTTCTGAACAAAATAATGTTGCCTGGCTAATTGAAACAAAACAAATTTTATGACTGTCTAGCTTTCAACATGAAACGATTATCTTTCGTTGAAAATCAGTAAGTTCTTTCTTCATGAAGTTCATAATGTTCTTCAAGTGTTTGTTTAAATGACCAAAAATGAAATTCAAAATAACACCTTTTTACTTGAAAAATGAATTTCCCTAGAGTATTTCTAATATTTTAACACTTCCAAATATCGTAAATTTTACCTTCTACTAAATTTCTGTTCTATAGTCTATTTTAGAACTGTCATTCAACACCTATAAAACGTAATATGAATTGCAATGACCAAAATAGTTCATAGAATTATGAATTAAATCACTGATTCTAAAGTTCAACTTGTAATAAAGTTAGTCTGTTTAAATCTGAAGTTGTTTACAGTGGCACTCATATCAGCTTAATCATCTGGATATCAGGACTGGAAATGTAGAGAAATGCGGTTCAACGAACAGCATATGAAGTCCTTGGCAGCTGGTGTAGTGATGCCATTCCCATGGTACCACATAGTAACCAGGCTCCATCTCGCGCGTAGTAACCACGTTTAAATTCCCACGTAGTCGAAATGATAGCAAGTTGATATGACAAAATAGGCACTCGGTCAGGGTTTCAAAGTGTCATTTATAAATTTTATAAACCGAGAAATTTCAACTGACAAGGTTAACTTGTGAGTGTCCTATGCTTGTAAATCATAAAATTTGTGCTGTATTTTACAAGTTACATTTCATGTAATGTTTAATAACAGGCAGGTAATTGTTATTGCTCACTGTTCATGTTGAAGCACAGTTATAACATATCTACACACGAAACTCAGTCTTATTCACCATAACGGAATACTTAACTCGCGGATATTTACAAGTTCCTATGACGGCAATGTCACACAAAGTCAAATGCTGTTCACTTGAGATGAAGGTTTAGCCTTATTAAAACTTCAGCCCATAGTTATAACACACATATTTAAGGTAATATTATGAAATAGATTAATTTGAGTGATTAAATGTTCAATTATTTCACTTCAGAATCGTCTTAATATTCATACGCTTATTTCTCATGAATGTTTAAAGTCGGTTTCATTCGAATGCAGGTTTAAATCAATTAAATTTGTTCGATTTGCAGTGCAAAATACTATGTCTGTAAAGTGATTAAATATCATAAATCTTTGACAAAACTTTGATATTATTAAGTTAGTATCATATAACTGGAAAATTTCATAAGTTCCAACCCGAGTTATTGTTTTATTAGTCTTGTCGAAAACTTTACCGTAGAGTTCGTACGATGTGATGTCATCAGTTTGAACTTCGCGAACCCGTTCAAGTGTGACAGCAAGACTACACGAATGCAGCGAGTTGATAATTGAACTGACTTGACCCAGCAGAACACCCGTTCTTTTATACCAATCTGTCGGTGTCAGCTTCCTCCCCTCGTGAAAAAAAACAATTTTCTTTACACCGGAAATAGTCTCAAGTCCGTAGGCCAATATTAATGAAATTGTAGTATGTTTGCCTTTAAATAATGGGCTATATGATGGCATACTCATTAATTGATATCTTGATGATTTCCAAAGTTAGTAAACATTTTTATAATATGTTCGACAATATCAGTTTTTTTCGCGATAGTTGCATCACCCTCCTGCGTGACGTAGCTTGCTTGCTGTATGCATGCCCGAGCCATTCCGTTGCGCTACTTCACATGCTAGGGTAGTCCCGTTACGCTGAATTCCATATAAAATTATATTCCAGACCATACATGGTTCCTGGTAAGTGCGAACATACAAAAATTACTGAGACTATCTGGAGGGAATAGGTACAGATGGCATTCCAAATGATAAGAATGTGATGAACAAATGATGCAGTGACAGTGAAAGAAAGAACGCATATTTCACGGTTGTTTAAAGACATTGCAAACAAATAGAGTTCAAAAATATCTAGCTTTACCAGAGATTCTTTTTGTAGATATGTATTTAGTAAAACTACATGATGTAACATTAAATAAGATCATAAAGTTCCTGAATATTTTAGATAATTTTAACCAATAGGATTTTAAGATATTAGCGTATAAATGTAACCTTGTAAAGAAAGGATTAAACTGAAGAAAATGGAGATAGACCAACCACTACTGAACAAAACTCTGAATAGGTACAACATATATCGCATAGGATTTGTAGTGTACATACTTTGTTTCTTCTTTGATGTATGGCAACAGATGATCATCAGTACGTTCTTCTATGAATATTTCCTCCTTATTATCTTCAGAAGGCTATAAGTAAGAAATAAGAAAAGTAGAATAAATAAGTAAGGTAATTAAAATATATAGATGAAAGAACTGTTTTACCTTAATAACCTGACAATTTTTTTGGCTAAACAACAAACAGCTGAGAAAATAAATTTCATAGTGGCACAAGAAGAGTGTAATTAATTTATCTCCCATTTTAAAAATATAAGAATGGAAAGGAACAATCAAATCAAAATCACTTTAAACGCAAAAGAGGTGTCAACCTCGGTGGCAAATGGTACACAAAAATACATTATTATCTAGCACTAAATTTTAAATGAACAGAGAAGAAGACAATTTCCTAAAATACAGTATTATACAATTTACTGCGATTTTTTCTATTAAACACACAGTTTATATTTTTTACAAAATTCTGCTCATATCTTCTGTATTTAGAAACACAATCAACTCATATACAACATGTGGAATCACTTCAAATAATACTATACAACAACTATTAGATTAAAATTTACATTGCATTTATTAATTTTATATTTTTACACTTTTGTAACCTAACAAGCATAACGACCTGCTGCATCTTAACTTGAGTCCCTTTCCCCAATGCTTTTCGGACAACTGATAAGGGAGATGAGAATGTGAAAACGAACACACTATAGGATAGCAATCGACAAGGTAGACATGGAGGAACATTTGTTAATATGTAAATTTAAAATTACCTATTTATCTGTGAATATTCATCTTGGAACAGAGCAATGATAATTCTCCTGCACAAAAAAGGGAACATACATGACATCAGAAACTATCGCCCTATTAGCTTGCTTTCTGTCCTTTACAAGGTTTTCACCAAGGTACTGACAAATAGAATCAGTTCAACGCTTGATTTTGCCCAACCAATTGAACAAGCAGGTTTCCGCCGAGGTTTTGGAACAATCGACCATATACTCACCCTTCGTGAAGTTATCAGCAGAAGTAATGAATATCAAATGCCGCTCTCTCTAGCCTTTGTGGACTTTGAAAAGGCTTTTGACTCGGTGAGCCACGCTGCTGTTATGCAAGCCTTAGCTGAACATGGCGTCGATGCTGCCTACATAAGAGTTCTCCAGCATATCTACGAAACCTCTTCAGCCTTCGTGAACATCAATGTGCCAACCACGGATTTTCCCATTCAAAGAGGTGTTAAGCAAGGCGACCCCATATCTCCCAAGCTGTTCTCAGCCGTATTAGAAATGGCCATGTCAAAAATCAACTGGCAAAGCACAGGAATCAAAATCAATGGGAAAAGGCTGAATAATTTAAGGTTTGCAGACGACATTACACTTTTGGCCAACGACATCGATGAACTACAAACTCTAATACAAGATCTTGTCTCAGCCTGTCAAAAAGTGGGACTATCCATGAACCTTTCTAAAACCAAAGTAATGCTTAACAAATGGGCCCCAGCAGGAAAGCTGCATGTGGGAAACACCACATTACAACAGGTCAGTGAATTTGTCTATCTTGGGCAACTTGTAAACATGAAAGGGGACTTAAGACCGGAAATCTTCCGACGTATCAAACTAGGATGGCAAGCCTACGGAAGAAATTCTTCAGTCTTCAAATCCAACATGCCACCCCACCTAAAGAAGATAGTCTTTGACCAGAGTGTTCTCCCCGTACTGACTTACGGTTGTGAAACCTGGACATTGAGCGAGTTTATTAAGCAGAAACTCAGAACAACCCAAAGAGCTATGGAACGGTTCATGCTAGGCTTGACGAAGAAAGACAGGAAGAGAGCAGATTACATCAGGTCAGTCACAAAGGTCAGTGACATTTTAGAAAGGGTATTTACCCTAAAATGGCAGTGGGCAGGCCATGTTGCTCGGAGAACTGATGGTAGGTGGACAAAGCTTGTGCTTGAGTGGTGTCCGAAAGATCATCTCAGACCAAGGGGAAGACCACCGGACAGATGGGATAAAGACATCCGTAAGATTACTGGGATCAATTGGCAGAACATCGCTCAAGACCGTCCCAGATGGAGAGACCTCATGAAAACCTACCTTGCTTCGGACTTAAAGAGGCCACATCGTAAAAACGATTGAATATGGCTGATAGTGATAGTGATAGTGATTCAGTAGAGTATATGTACACATACATGTGGGAATTGCGGCACTTCCGTGTATGTGTAAATGTACAATTTAGGAAAAATAAATAATAATAATAATAATAATAATAATAATAATAATAATAATAATAATAATACTAATAATAATAATAATAATAATAATAATAATATACAATCACCAAATCATTACCCAATACCATTCCTTGCTTCTCTTTCTCTTCATCCTTATTTCCACAATGACTAGCTATTTCCTTTATCCCCTTATATTCACATCCCCTGTTCCCATCCATCTATACATGACTTGGCTTGTCACCTCTTTGTTTATTTCCATGTTACTATATACTTTCTTTCCCAAAACACTTCACTGTAATATCAAATAATCCCAAATTATTCCTACTACTTTCCCAACAAATAGACAATGCTTAAATCATAGCCATAGAAAGATCATCCCTCTCTCTATGTCATATTGAGAGAATAAATAAATAAATAAATAAATAAATAAATAAATAAATAAATTAATTAATTAATTAATTAAAAAAATAAATAAATATATAAATTGCAAAAATTTGTCCCCTTGAATTCCAGCTTAACTTCATGTTGCGACGTTTCCTAGATTTAAAGAACATGACTGAAATTTATTCATCAACTACTTTCGTTCCAAGCCAACTCTGCAATGTCATCTCGGAACATACTGCGTAATCGAGCAGATTGTCTCGTTTCTCTTAGTCTTTCCAGCAGAAACTTTTAAAAATCTCTGTAGCACAATTCTTTTGTCAGAAATCACCCACAAGAAATGGGGCTGATTTTTTTGCTTATTTCCTGTTCTCTAATCTAATCTGGTGATGGTCTCATACGCTCATTGTGGCCTTGTTGGGGATTTATATGTCCTCTCCTTTCTTCTTCTCCTTCGTCTTCTTCTTCTTCTTCTTAATGTGCCATCTCAGGCGAACGTTGTCGGTCAACATGGCGATCCTGAATGTGGATGCAGCGACACTTAACAGATACATCGTGCCCAACCCATAGGAGTTTGCGAGGTTCTTCATCCATACAGTTCGTCGTCTACCAGGACTCCTACGTCCTTCTAATCTTCCCTGTATAACAAGCTGCAGGATTCTGTACTTATCATTCCGCATTATATGGCCGAAGTATTCCAGCTTCCCCTCCTTTACAACCCCTAATTAACTTAATAATCAGCTTAAGAGATCTGTAAATTTATTTTCAACCTTGTTTATATGATTACCACAATGAAGATCTATCCTTGTACTTACAGAGATCCCCGTGAGGAAGTTTCACCTCATTAATACAATAATTAAACCACAGAGGACACTTTCTATTTGTGAAACACACAACCTGAATTTTCACCACGTTTAAAACATAACATTACCCGATGTCCATCTTACAATATTGCCAAGGTCTTTTGCAGTCACTCAAAATCCTGAATTTGTTTATTACAAAGAGCCCTGCCCTGTGGGCCCCAGTCCCATAATTGTTACAGGATCAAGTAAAGCTTCACCTACTCTAATGCTCTGAGTTCTGTTTCCTAGAAATACACCAGACTAGACCAAATTATTAGGGTAAAATATATCTTTATGTATATTATCGACTTCATAGCCTAATCCTTGAACATGCTTGGCGGTAAAGTTACCCCTTGGGATATCACTGTCTTCACCGATGTATTTTTTCATATAGTGGCTACAATGAGAACGGCAACGTAATTTCATTATTCAAATGTTTTTGTCATTGTTAGTGCTCATGCTCTGTTGTTTATCATTTATATCTGCATATTGTTGCTGTATGGATGTAAATAATGTGACCTATTGTTTGGACTGTGCATTCCGTAAGTTACATGCATCATTGATACTAGTTACATGCATCATTGATACTATTCACGAGTTCAGATGATATTTTTAAGAGTGGTTCTAGAGAACTGTCAAATTTTGAGGTTATGGGAAGATGAATGGACCTTTCGCCAACAAAAGCATTGCCAGAGAGCTACTTGTTGAGAAACGTTATTCACAGCAAGAGATAGCTTCTTGATTGCAAATACCACAGGATCTGTGAGTAGAATTTTAAAATGTGAAGAAATGGCGAAGACAAAATGTCAGCAACGTGCTGGAAACTCTGGGCGAAAGAAGAAACTAACTCCAAGGAGTGGGCACACTGATTAATTTGTCAGTGAACAACCGCAAGGTTACTACTTTGGATTTACATAAGAAATTAGAAGAGTATGGGTCATTGGTACCAGCCAGGACTGTGAGGCGAGAGCTGTTTAATGCTGGAATGAGAGCAAGTCGACCTCAAAGAAAAGATTACTCCTACTATGGCTGCAAAGAGGTTCCAGTGGACCCAGACTCTCCAGAATTGGTCGTCTGATGACTGGAAACAGGCAAGTCCGTGACAATTAGTGTAATTCCTAAATTATCATTCATTATTCCATTTTAACACAATATACTCTAACTGATGTGGACGATTATATATTGTAGAAGGAAGTAAGGTACGTGAACAGTATAATATTAAAAACCCGTCTGCTACCTCGGGTACAAGAGTGGTTTGGCCAAAGCGAATTTTTTAGCAAGATAAGGCTCCTTGCCACAAAGCGAAAAGAAGTAATGGAATTTTTAAGGGAAAACAATGTGAAAGTGTTTGATTGGCCTAGAAACAGTCCAGACATGAACCCCATAGAAAACCATTGGGCAACAGCAAAGAAATATCCGAAAACAAATATAACGACAAAAATTGGCTTGATTCCGAAGCTCGTTCAGATCTGGTTACATGATGCGATTTAAAGAGTCGGTGTAATATACGGATGGAGGGTATGTCCAGTCCAATCAAGTCACTCATGAAAGCTAACGGGATGCATACCTGGTACTAAAGTCTTCAACTTAATAATTGGTAACGTCTTATGTGTTCAATTCTCATCTTTTTAATGTTTACTCCAATAATTTGTCCACGTCTTTATAGTCACCTATTTAGCAACTATTTCATCTAGCTTACCTGCACTAATTTTTGTCTGTAGTCTCCCAAGATCCACCCATGGGTAGATGATTAGCGTGCTGGCCTTTGGTAACAGAGGTGCCGGGTTCGATTCCTGGCAGGGTCAAGAATTTTAACCATCATTGGTTAATTTCGCCGGCACGGGGGCTGGGTGCGTGTGTTGTCTTCAACATCATTTCATCCTCATCACGACGCGCAGGTCACCTAAGGGTGTCAAATTTAAAGACCTGCACCTGGCGAACCGAACATATCCTCGGACATTCCGGCACTAAAAGCCATACGCCATTTCATTTCACCCTATCAAAATCGTTAGATATGCCAAACGTGACACATTTGACCCCCTGAATCTAATATATCTGCTGGAATCTACAAAATGAGCTTCAGTGGAATAATCTTGCCTAAACCTGAACTACCTTCTATTGAACCAGTTCATAATTTCGTAACTGCGTATAATAATCAGAAGGAATGCATTCTAAGAGCTTGCATGCAACACCAGTCAGGATGACTATTGTGTAAGTATTGGTTTTTATTTATAACATTTTCTTTATACACAGGGTGCTACTACACTAATTCTTCATTCATCTGATATAGCTGCTTCATACATACACTACTGAATGAAGCACTACAGATTTGGTTATATTTCTCAACGAATTGGCTTTCGTATATGTCCAGACGTTTTACCAATCCCAGCAGCATTTCTAGTTTTACATTTTTGTATCTTACACTGACTGACAGAGCAAATGCAACGCCAAGAAGGAGTGGTTCGAAAGGGATGAAAGTTGGGGGAAAAACAGAGACGGCACGGACGAATAATTGATGTTTATTTCAAACCGATATGCAGGTTACACAATGCGCACGGCATCGACTCAGTAGGATGTAGGACCACCGCGAGCGGCGATGCACGCAGAAACACGTCGAGGTACAGAGTCAATAAGAGTGCAGATGGTGTCCTGAGGGATGGTTCTCCATTCTCTGTCAACCATTTGCCACAGTTGGTCGTCCGTACGAGGCTGGGGCAGAGTTTGCAAACGGCGTCCAATGAGATCCCACACGTGTTCGATTGGTGAGAGATCCGGAGAGTACGCTGGCCACGGAAGCATCTGTACACCTCGTAGAGCCTGTTGGGAGATGCGAGCAGTGTGTGGGCGGGCATTATCCTGCTGAAACAGAGCATTGGGCAGCCCCTGAAGGTATGGGAGTGCCATCGGCCGCAGCACATGCTGCACGTAGCGGTGGGCATTTAACGTGCCTTGAATACGCACTAGAGGTGACGTGGAATCATAGGCAATAGCGCCCCAAACCATGATGCCGCGTTGTCTAGCGGTAGGGCGCTCCACAGTTACTGCCGGATTTGACCTTTCTCCACGCCGACGCCACACTCGTCTGCGGTGACTACCACTGACAGAACAGAAGCGTGACTCATCGGAGAACACGACGTTCCGCCATTCCCTCATCCAAGTCGCTCTAGCCCAGCACCAGGCCAGGCGTGCACGTCTATGCTGTGGAGTCAATGGTAATCTTCTGAGCGGACGCCGGCAGTGCAGGCCTCCTTCAACCAATCGACGGGAAATTGTTCTCGTCGATATTGGAACAGCCAGGGTGTCTTGCACATGCTGAAGAATGGCGGTTGACGTGGCGTGCGGGGCTGCCACCGCTTGGTGGCGGATGCGCCGATCCTCGCGTGCTGACGTCACTCGGGCTGCGCCTGGACCCCTCGCACGTGCCACATGTCCCTGCGCCAACCATCTTCGCCACAGGCGCTGCACCGTGGACACATCCCTATGGGTATCGGCTGCGATTTGACGAAGCGACCAACCTGCCCTTCTCAGCCCGATCACCATACCCTCGTAAAGTCGTCTGTCTGCTGGAAATGCCTCCGTTGACGGCGGCCTGGCATTCTTAGCTATACACGTGTCCTGTGGCACACGACAACACGTTCTACAATGACTGTCGGCTGAGAAATCACGGTACGAAGTGGGCCATTCGCCAACGCCGTGTCCCATTTATCGTTCGCTACGTGCGCAGCACAGCGGCGCATTTCACATCATGAGCATACCTCAGTGACGTCAGTCTACCCTGCAATTGGCATAAAGTTCTGACCACTCCTTCTTGGTGTTGCATTTGCTCTGTCAGTCAGTGTATTTTCAATGTCTATTCTTTATTGTTGGTCCATGTGGATATTGCAAGGTAAATTCAAAAGGTTGGGTGAATCTGTCAACTGCGTCAGGTACTGGAAAAGGACATACCCATACAATTGGTCACATATCCTATGCCACAAGTGAAGGGTGCGATGCCAATTTGCTGGTAAACGGTCTTTTTTTACATAATGCAGGACTGCGATGCCCATCGACTAATGGAGTATACACATTCCCGCATTGTATAACTGCTGCTCCATACCTTCTTCAGTCTGTCCACATTCAACGCCGTACACAGCAACAAGACGTAGTACTATGCAGTATATTCTGGACTTCAGATGTAGTGGCATACTCCAGTCACAGAGTGTGCCTGTGACTTCCCTTCATCTCATCCATGCTGCCTTTACCATAATTCGCACTTCAACAACTACCCCACTATCAGTCAGTAGGCAAGATCCTAGATACCAGAATCAACTTGGATGGAGCCATTAGATGGCTCAGACGACTCCAGGTATTCACTCTTCCTTTTGTTCATTCTAAGGTTGTATTGTTGAAAGCAGGTATACGAATATTCTCCCCGTCTTCTTCTGCAGTCTCATTTTAGGTCTATCAGCAAGTGCAACATCATCTGCATATAAGAGAGTCTTAGGAACACTCCTTTGCAGGTCCCATGTGGTGGTGTCCATGCTGAGGGCAAAGGGCAATGGGGACAGAATGGAACATTAATGTATACACCAACTTTCAATGAGAAGCTCTCCGAGACGTTGACAGCGCAATATACACAATCTCTGCTGTTCGTCTATAGCATCTTGATCCAAATTATAAGCATTTCTGGTACACCATGGTCATGAGTACAGACCAGATCACATGGTGTGGAACATGGTCGAAAGTCATTTGAAGATCAAGGACGGCACTGTACGCTGCCTGCTGGTGCTCTTAGTGCTTTTCAATTAGCATTCTGGCAGTGAAAATTGCAGGAGTTGTTCCAGCGCCCTTAATGAAGATGCACTGGTTAGCAATAACACCGACGATTTCAAGCAGTCAATAATGAAGGGTACCCTCAAAGATCTTTTCATGTACAAGTGGGGGCAATTTGGATGGTAATTTGCACATTCTGCTAGATCGTCATTTTGCTTATAAATAGGCACAAGGAAGTTTGTAGCCCAATGACTGGGAACAGAGCCAGAGTTAACTGTGGCACTGAACAAGCTGGTCAGCCAGTTGATAATCTATATATATATAAAAGTCGTATGTATGTGGGTGGGTGGGTGGGTTTGTACCACATCTCCTCCCAAACCATTGGAGCGATTGCAACCAAATTTGATACACATATGACTTGGTATCAGGAGACAAACCGCGTGGGGGTAAGACATCCCAAACACCCCTGGGGGCGGGGGGGCGAGGGGGTCATATATAAAAATAAATGAAAATAGAGTCGAATCCATACTTTTCGGGGTCGCTGAGATGAATAGTGACACTCCAATTTTTTTAAAGTCCAAGTTCAGCCCCCTTTGAGGTGCGGGCGAGGGGGGAGTGATATATACAAATAATGGAAAATAATGTCGAATACATAGTTTTCGGGGTCGCCAAAGTGAATAGCGACACTCCGGATTTTCAGTATCAGGAGACAAACAACGTGGGGGTAAGACACGCCAGGAACCCTTAGGGACGGGGGGCGAGGGGGGTCATAAATAAAAATAAACGAAAATAGTGTCTAATCCACACTTTTCGGGGTCGCTGAGATGAACAGTGACACTAAGATTATTTAGAAGTCCGAGTTCAGCCCCCTTTGGGGTGGGGGCGAGGGGGGAGTGATATATACAAATAATCGAAAATAGTGTCAAAATACATAGTTTTCGGGGTCGCCAAAGTGAATAGCGACACTCAGAATTTTTGGTATCAGGAGACAAATCACGTGGGGGTAAGACACCCCAGGAACCCTTAGCGGCGGGGGGCGAGGGGGGTCATATATAAAAGTAAATGAAAATAGTGTCGAATCCATACTTTTCGGGGTCACTGAGATGAATAGTGACACTCCAATTTTTTTAAAGTCCAAGTTCATCCCCCTTTGAGGTGGGGGCGAGGGGGGAGTGATATATACAAATAATCGAAAATAATGTCGAATACATAGTTTTCGGGTTCGCCAAAGTGAATAGCGACAATCCGGATTTTCAGTATCAGGAGACAAACCACGTGGGGGTAGGACACGCCAGGAACCCTTAGGGGCGGGGGGCGAGGGGGGTCATAAATAAAAATAAACGAAAATAGTGTCGAATCCACACTTTTCGGGGTCGCTGAGATGAATAGTGACACTCCGATTTTTTAAAAGTCCAAGTTCAGCCCCCTTTTAGGGTGGGGGCGAGGGCGGAGTGATATATACAAATATTTTTTTTGCTAGGGGCTTTACGTCGCAGCGACACAAATAGGTCTTATGGCGACGATGGGATAGGAAAGGTCTAGGAGTTGGAAGGAAGCGGCCGTGGCCTTAATTAAGGTACAGCCCCAGCATATATACAAATATTCGAAAATAATGTCGAATACATAGTTTTCGGGTTCGCCAAAGTGAATAGCGACAATCCGGATTTTCAGTATCAGGAGACAAACCACGTGCGGGTAAGACACGCCAGGAACCCTTAGGGGTGGGGGGCGAGGGGGTCATAAATAAAAATAAACGAAAATTGTGTCGAATCCGTACTTTTCGGGGTCGCTGAGATGAATAGTTACACTCCGAATTTTTTAAAAGTCCAAGTTCAGCCCCTTTGGGGTGGGGGCGAGGGGGAGTGATATATACAAATAATCGAAAATAATGTCGAATACATAGTTTTCGGGTTCGCCAAAGTGAATAGCGACAATCCGGATTTTCAGTATCAGGAGACAAACCACGTGGGGGTAGGACACGCCAGGAACCCTTAGGGGCGGGGGGCGAGGGGGTCATAAATAAAAATAAACGAAAATAGTGTCGAATCCACACTTTTCGGGGTCGCTGAGATGAATAGTGACACTCCGATTTTTTAAAAGTCCAAGTTCAGCCCCCTTTTAGGGTGGGGGCGAGGGCGGAGTGATATATACAAATATTTTTCTTGCTAGGGGCTTTACGTTGCACCGACACAGATAGGTCTTATGGCGACGATGGGATAGGAAAGGTCTAGGAGTTGGAAGGAAGCGGCCGTGGCCTTAATTAAGGTACAGCCCCAGCATATATACAAATATTCGAAAATAATGTCGAATACATAGTTTTCGGGTTCGCCAAAGTGAATAGCGACAATCCGGATTTTCAGTATCAGGAGACAAACCACGTGGGGGTAGGACACGCCAGGAACCCTTAGGGGCGGGGGGCGAGGGGGGTCATAAATAAAAATAAACGAAAATAGTGTCGAATCCACACTTTTCGGGGTCGCTGAGATGAATAGTGACACTCCGATTTTTTTTAAAAGTCCAAGTTCAGCCCCCTTTTAGGGTGGGGGCGAGGGGGGAGTGATATATACAAATAATCGAAAATAGTGTCAAATACATAGTTTTCGGGGTCGCCAAAGTGAATAGCGACACTCCGCATTTTTGGTATCAGGAGACAAACCACGTGGGGGTAAGACACTCCAGGAACCTTTAGGGGTGAGGGGCGAGGGGGGTCATATATAAAAATAAACGAAAATAGTGTCGAATCCGTACCTTTCGGGGTCGCTGAGATGAATAGTTACACTCCGAATTTTTTAAAAGTCCAAGTTCAGCCCCTTTGGGGTGGGGGCGAGGGGGGAGTGATATATACACATAATCGAAAATAGTGTCGAGTCCATACTTTTCGTGGTCGCTTAGGTGAATAGTGACATCCCGGGAATTTTTAAATTCCAAGTTCAACCCCCTTTAGGGTGGGGGACAAGGGGGGAACGATGTATAAAAATAATCGAAAAGAATGTCGAGTACTCTTCGGGGTCGCTGAGATGAATACTGACACTCCGGATTTTTACTATCAGGAGACAAACCACTTGGGTTAGGGCACCCCAGGAACCCATAGGGGCGGGGGGCGAAGGGGTGAGATATAAAAATCATCGAAAGTAGTGTCGAATGCATACTTTTGGGGTCGGTTAGATGAATAGTGACACCCCGGGATTTTTTTAAGTCCAAGTTCATCCCCCTTTGGGGCGGGGAGCAAGGGGGTGAGATATAAAAATAATAGTATTTGGTGTCAAATATACAGTTTTCGGGGTCGCCGAGGTGAATAGTAACACTCCGAAATTTTAATATCGGGAGACAAACCACGTGGGAATAAGACACCCCAGGAACCATTAGGGGTGGGGGGCGGGGGGCTTGAAATATGAAAATCATCAAACTAGTGTCGAATACATACTTTTTGGGGTTGATGAGATGAATAGTGACACTCCAATTTTTTTAAGTCCAAGTTCAGACCCTTTGGCGTGGGGGCGAGGGGAAGTGATATATACATGTAATCGAAAATTGTGTCGAATACGTAGTTTTCGGGGTCGCCAAAGTGAATAGCGAAACTCCGGATTTTTAGTATCAGGAGACAAACCACGTGGGGATAAGACACCCCAGGAACCATTAGGGGTGGGGGGCAAGGGGGGACATATATAAAAATAAACGAAAATAGTGTCGAATCCATACTTTTCGGGGTCGCTTAGATGAACAGTGACATCCCGGGAAATTCTGAATTTCAAGTTCAGCCCCCTTTAGGGTGGGGGGCAAGGGGGAGTGATATATAAAAATAATCGTAATTAGTGTCGAATCCACAGTTTTTAGGGTCGCTGAGGTGAATAGTAGCACTCTGGACATTTAAGGTCCAAATTAAGGCCCCTTTTGCGGTGAGTGGTTAGGAAGGGAGTTAGATATAAAATAATCGAAAATAATGTCACATCCATGGTTTTAGGTGTCGCTTAAATGAGGAGTGACACTCCGGTTGTCGTTTAAGTCCACGTTGATCCCCAATTGCCAGGCGGGTGAGAAGGAGTCAAGAACAGAATATATCCAAATGACCGAGATTAGGGATGTTTTTTGTTCGTTCCAGTATAACTGTCAGCAGAACTTAATACAAATATTACCTACTACCTGAAAAAATACTAAGGGGGAAAGACACCCCTTGAAGCCTTAGATAAGGGTACGAAATGTAATTAAGACTGAAAATAACCTATATTAGTGTTGAATCCATACGTTTCGGGACTACGGGAACAATTTCAAACAAACTTGGACACTTATGACTTATTATCAGGAGATAAAGTGCGTGGAGATATGACAACCCTAGCACACCTACGACGGGATGAGATGTAGAAATAATCGAAAATAGTGTCGAATCCATTCTTTTCGCTGTCGCTGAGATGAATAGTAACGCTCCAATTTTTTTAGAAGTCAAATTTCTGCCTCCTTTCGCATAGCGGTGAGAAAAAGTGAAAAATAAAATTTCGAAAATGGCCGAAAGAATGGACGCATGTGTGTATACTGGACCTACTGTCTGGAGTAAGAGACTCCTAGCCTCTAAAGTAGGGGCGAAATGTAAATATTAACCGAAAATGACCGAAATTTGTGTCTAAAACCATAGTTTTCGGGGTCGCTGAGATGAACTGTAACACTCTGGATGCCGTTTAAGATAAATCTCAGTCCTACTCGGCAGGCGGATGAGAACTGGCAAAAAATTGAAAACGTCCAAAGGGACAGAGTTTAAGGATGTGTGTATGTTTTAGCATACCTCTCAATCAAACTTGGTATACACATGACTTACTATATAGAAAACATTACTGTGGGGGTCAGATACACTTAGCCCCCGCTGGTGTTGGAGAATGAGAGGGGCTGACATGCAAAAATAAGGAAAATAACCAATATTAATGTCGAAATCCATTGTTTATGTGTCGCTGATACGGACTGTGACGCTGTGGATACCGTTTAAGTCCACGTTCAGCCTCCATCGAGGCAGGAGCTGAGAAGGGCTTAAAAGTAAATAGTATAAAATGATCGAGATTAGTGTCTACTGGAAAATTAAATAATCTAAAACTTGAAATCAGATACATCTAAATAACTATAAAACTACATGATAAGTCGTAAAATCAACATCTCAAAAAGAATTCTATAAGCATTCACTTCACACTCAACTAACTGGTAATACAAATATTAAAGGTAAACATCCAAAAACTATCCGGGCAACGCCGGGTACTACAGCTAGTGAGTTCTTTAAATTGCTACAACTTCCAGAAGTTTGCTGGAAGGTCATCTGGTCCTGGCGTTTTTTGGTTCTTTACACTCCTAATAGCACTGTCGACTTCCATTGATGTTATGCATAAGATGGGACTTACCACCTGAAATAGGGTGATGTGGGAATTCAATGCAGGAAACCTCTAAAAATGTTGTTGCCAATGTTTGAAGATTTCTGGTTTGTCCTGTAATTACTGGATCATTTTGCCTCTAATACACACAGAGTGCTCAATAGTTGTGTCTATTTGTCCATCTGCATATACTTCCTTCCTCCTTCCTTTGAGTTCAGTCGTGTACAGTGTTCATCAAAAATATACAGCCAAAAATAAAGGATGCTCTTCGTATTACGTTGGAAACAATGGTTCAATCAGACTGGCGGGGAAAGACTATTCTTTTTGAGAAAATAGGTTGAATTGTTACTTCCGCGTGTGTGATTCAAACTGACAAGCTGCTGCCGTGTTTCATGGAAGACAAAGATAGGGAGGGGTTATGGACTATACGATGCAGACATACGAAATATTTCCCCATACGACTTTGGTAGGATCGTCTGCAACAGACAATATCCGAAGTTCATTTATTAAATAGCCGTAACTACACACACAAATAAAGAACACACTGTATTTAAGACACACTTGTCAGTCAAGGAAAGCACCAGATTGATTCTCCTCTCGTCTCTCTGTCGCAGTTTTATACTATATTAATTAACATGCTCGAAGATGTGTTGCGATTGTGTATTCCTTCACTCACAACATTGTAAATTCAATGAATTACCGAAGGAAGGAATCCACACGCCCAATGGGCTCAATATGGCCCTTCCTACTTTGGTGCATAGTTCACAATGGTGTAGTAGTGGTGTGTGGCGGACGGCTTGGAAAGCTGCCTGTCTCTTGGCACTAGTATGTCTTCTTTTTATATGGGGTTCACATAGTAATAAATGTGTGTAGAACAAACTCTACACTGCCTACCGGCGCTCGGAAGCGACTATGCGAAATGAACGAGAAATTTATGCATTCGCATCGAACATTTCCTCTGTCCCCCAATTTTCACTTCCCTTCCCTTTCCTTCCCTCTTCTGACGCACGGTGGCTGGCTCTCTCGCATAGCAAATACAGCAAGTTCATAAATTTCAACTGCACGCCTAAAAGTAACAAGGTCACTTCATTTCCTCAAAAAGAAACATTTCCCCGGAAATCTGACTGCACCATAATTCTCAACATCACATAAAGAGCATTCCTGATTTCTTTGTCAGTATAGTTCTGATACACCTTGTACACAGGACATTGCAGTGAGTGCGCCTCGACTCAGCGACAGATTTCTTAGACACACATTCAGCAAAGACAATTCTTTCCCTGTGTTCTTGAGATTTCTGTGAAACCCAGTTTATATACAGTATATCTTTGTCTTTTCCTACACCTATTCTTAGACTGGAATCATCCATAAAAACGTTTGAATTTCAATACAGTAGGAACTAGGTTATGTTCCACCCAAGTTTAGCGTGACAGTTGCAGAGAAAGATCTGTAGAATGTGTCCACATATTGTTAATTGCATTCAGATCAACAAGAAGAGAATTTATGCTGTCTGCTACGCTCTCCTTCTAGTATTTAAGCTTCCACCACTTGATCATCTCGGGGGCACTTATCCTCCCACATCTACAATGCATTAAATCCGCTATGACTACCTTATGCTGAGGTGGTACACAGATTACATGACATTCACATCCTTTCTTAGCCCTACACTGCATAGTGTAGCGTTCTCGCTACATAATATTCTTCTTCTTGTAGTTCAGTAATGTGCCAAAGGATGGCAAACCTAGCTATGTACATAATACCTTTAAAATATGTACTTCCAGAAATTATGCTACAGGGGGCTAAGGGCAATGATTTTCTCCATTTATATGCTATGTTATCTTAGCCTGAGGCAGTTGGACATGTGTCATGGCGGCTGAACATGCATTACTAGCATTGAAATATAATTCTAGGTGATTCGCTGACGATTGAAGTTGAGCAAAAATACTGCACTATCCACAATACACTTATCTTTTAGCATAAATGTCTAACAATGTTTAATTTACAATATTTGTTACTAAAAAGTCATGAAATATCAGTGTAGCGTTTTTGCTATATCATGCAGCTAAGGCATTTATTTTCAGATGCATGTTTGAAGGTTATGGGCAGCAATGACATAAAGTACTTATTGATAGTGTTCTATTTAATGATTATTTCATTATTTCATAAATGTCTTATATCTGGGGATCATCTGAAAATATGCGTTACGGAAGTTAGTTTGACAAAAGTGCAACCCTAGCAACTCTGCAGCCTGTGATATAAATTATGGATGGCTGACCAGACAATGTTACCTAGGAACCGTGCAGGCTGGGATGGATGGATGGATGGACGGACGGACGGACGGACGGACGGACGGATGGCCAAGCAATGTTAACCAGCAGCCGTGCAATCTATGCTTCATAGCAGCTGGTCATAGAAATTAGCAGCCGTTGATGGATGGCCATGACCGAGCAGCACTCTGTTTGAAAACGAATGCAGATTGTTTCAAAAGCTATCATATCATTTGAACTGCAGACATGACCTACCCATTTGAACAAGCTATTATTTTCCAAATCCTTCAATGTAATAAATCTCTTTTAATTGTTTAAAAGTAATTGTATTAGTTTTCTATGTTGTTATAAGTAATAAACAATAATTCTGCTCATATACTTTGCTGGGTAACATTTGTACACAAGTAGCCTTCAACGGATGATGTAGCATTTTTGCACATTCCTGAGTGCTTCCATTTTTTTCTCACGAGTATGATCAAATACATCAAAAATGTGTTGTCAATGTGATGTTACATATCTAATCTCCCTCTAAAAATATTTTCATGTCAGAGTAGTGGGTGTAAATAAATTCATGTGGTGTAGAGTTAGTCGGAGATAACGGTGCCGAACAACGATAACGTTAATTTCGTTGCTGCAGTCACCACATGTGTAGGTTATGAGGTGAGTGATGCACTTTTGAAGAACGTATTACCAGAAACCAAGTCATTTGCCTCGGTGAAATCTAAAATATGATTTCTATCATCGTATCAGATACCGTAGGTATTACCACCATGGCAGCTATAACAATTCCTAGTGTGACCAACATGCGCATTAAGATCACCACAGAGAAGTGGGAACCCACCTTCAGCACACACTGAAACATGATATCGTAGCTCCTGCCAATTCTGTTCGTTATATAGGTCATCACAGCCAGATTGTGACAGAGAAAACACAAATTCGAGAGGATGCAATGTCGATTGTAATTGACATAAGGCTGTGTGATTAGCGCTGAACTTCAGCAACTCAATCTTGCAGGCTTGCATACATAATGCAGTCAACACCATTCCTGCTGGATGTAACCTGGTACATAAGTTCACAGACATATCTGGTATCATGAGATTTCTGGGCTTTCCAAGCAAGCAACTTACTATCTAATTAACATAACTACTCTTCAATTCTAAGCCGGACTTACAATATCCTAAGTACAACAGGTGAACCGAAACAATAGAATTATAGTAAAAACTAAATTTTTAGGGAGATATCTCACGTACAATCAAAAGATTATGTACTAATAAAGCAAGAATGATATTTACTAATGAAATAACTACACTACAATAATTCTAAGCCACTTTTAGATGTATCCTAATTTCAATAGTGTAACTGGAACAGCAAATATTCTTAAACTATGAATCTATGAAACTTATGAGCCTGTAAATTTTCATTGACTATGTACAAAACATTCAGAATCCTTGGTTTATTAAAGACACAAAAAGGTGAAAAGTGTGAATGTAATTATCAGTCAAAGAACAGTGATCAGTTATAATCATAAATTTAAGCCTTACTAATTAAAGTTAATTAAATATAACCTACTGCATATTGTTTATTTGATGGTTTCTACCATTTCTCTTTCACACCGACACCGATAGGTCGTATGGCGATGAAAGCTAAGAAATGCCTAGGAGTGGGAAGAAATCAACTGTGGCCTTAATCAAGGTACAACCGCACCATTTGTTTGCCGTGAAAATGTGAAACCATGGAAAATATGCACTTCAGGGCTGCCAGCAGTGGGTTTGAGCCCAGCATCTCCCATATGCAGGACGATAGCTACATGGCAAGTTGTTCAGTACCACAAAGAAGCAATTGCTTGAATTTCTTCTCTTCCAATACTTATTGTGAAAGTATTTTAATATGCAAATTCTAATAATAAGTTTTAAAGCATGTTCTTTGCTTTAAAATTTCGGTATTCACAGTTACCCAGATTTACATGTACCTTTGGACATAAGTTTTCATATACATGTCCAAAATTTACGATACATGCACATCTTTCAAAATTATATGTAGAGCATGATTTCCTCCCTTTGTTACCTGCGTAACAATTTTTCCCTCTTGGGAAATATTTTCGAAACTGGCCTCATGGCTGTGGAAAAACTGTGTCCTTAGAAGTGGTTCGCCGCTTCTTTACTTCTTCTTTTCAAAACTTATTGCCCGGCTGTCTGTATGCACGTCCTATCTGTGCCTGACTGTATTCTCCTGCACTCTGGTGTCGTAGGTATGTACTACCTCGCGAGCTACGTTACCACTCAGGCGCTTGGCCTCTGCGCACATGTGATCGTTGGAGCCGTGCACTGCGGAATCTCGGGAAGTCGCCATTGCTGTTTGGTGAAAAGGAAGAGATGGACGTGTGTGGCTTCTCTCTCCCTAAGGAGATAATTTCTCCGAAAATGTTCGAGCCTGGTTAAGGTTATATACGTAGGGCTTTTGCCCTGGTGAATTCTGCAAGTGTTTTGGTTTATTATTCCTCGTCTGGAATTTGCATGTTATGTTTTTCTTCAAGTAAGTAGCATATACTACCGAAGCCGTCCTCACAACCTTCAACTGGATGAAACTGTAAGTGTTGTTGCAACTAAACCTTTACTGATTTTTGGTGAAAGACCTGAAAATTTTCCTATGTGAAGAAAGTGCGCGCGACACCATGTAACTGGCGTCATCTAAAAAAACTAAGTCTTGCCTTGTGGAATTTTAAATTTTCGGCTTGTTAATTGGAACTTATAGCATGTGTAATTATGTCTGTTAAATTGGGGCTTGCGTACTGTGTGAAAGAACGTTTTAGATTCTTCGAAAATATAATTGGGTAACCTAGCGTTCATTAATGACTTTTCTAGGCCTAAAGGTTTTGTGATAAAGGCTATCATTTTACTGGAATAATTTAACAAGCGAGTCGCTTCAGGGATGTGGGTGTTATGTGTACAGTGTGTCCCGGTGCCTTTCTTTCTTGCTTCTCTGGTTAATTTTTATTTTAATTTAACTTAGTTTTATTCTTCCTTTTGG